>NC_053025.1:613022918-613170909 GCF_003073215.2 Triticum urartu
TGACGGTGATGTTGATGAAGACGGTCACCGCGGCGATGATTCCCCTCCCGATGGCACTCCGGCGCCATCGAGAGAGAGGAGGAGAGATTCTCCCCCTTGTGCTTCCTCCTCCATGGCCTCCCCTTGGATGGGGAGAGGTTCCCCCTCTGGTCCTTGGCCTTCATTGTGATGATGGCCCCTCCGGGATCCTCCTCCATGCCCTTCGGTGATGATGGCCCCCTCCGACAGGGTGCCAGAGAGGGCCTAGATTGATTTCTCGTGGCTACATAGGCTTGCGGTGGCGGAACTTCCGATCTAGGTTATTTTCTGGGGGTTTCTGTATTTATAGGAATTTTTGGCGTCGGTTTCACGTCAGGGGGGTCTCCCAATCGTCCACGAGATAGGGGCCCACGCCCAGGGGGTAGGGCGCGCCCCCCACCCTCGTGGACAGCCCGAGACTCTTCTGGCCCAACTCTTTTACTCTGGGGGCTTCTTTTGGTCCATAAAAATAGTCAAAAAATGGCACGTCAATTGGACTCCGTTTGGTATTCCTTTTCTGTAAAACTCAAAAACAAGGAAAAAACAAAAACTACCATTGGGCTCTAGGTTAATAGGTTAGTCCCAAAAATCATATAAAATAGCATATAAATGCATATAAAACATCTAAGATGGATAATATAATAGCATGAATACTTCATAAATTATAGATACGTTGGAGATGTATCAATCATAAACTCGCAATTCATCGGATCCCAACAAACACACCGCAAAAAGTCATTACATCAAATAAATCTCCAAGAACATCGAGGAGAACATTGTATTGAGAATAAAAAAGAGAGAAAAGCCATCTAGCTACTACCTATGGACCCGTAGGTCTGTGGCAAACTACTCACGCATCATCGGAGGAGCACCAATGAGGATGATGAACCCCTCCGTGATCGTGTTCCCCTCCGGCAAGGAGCCGAAATAAGGCTCTAGATTGGATCTCGTGGTTCTGGAACTTGCGGCGGCTGGAATTCTTTTCGTTGACTCCTTTAGGGTTTCTGGAATAATTGGTTATTTATAGAGCTGAGAGGCGGTGGAAAGGACTCCCATGGGCCCCACTACCCACCTGGGCACGCCAGGGACCTCTGGCGCGCCCTGGTGTCTTATGGGCCCCACGGGCCTCCCCTCTCGTACTTCCTTGGCTCCCAAGTTGTCTTATGGGCAGAAAAAAATCTCCAAAAAGTTTCACTGTGTTTGGACTCCATTTGATATGGATATTGTTGGGGAACGTAGTAATTTCAAAAAAATTCCTACGCACACGCAAGATCATGGTGATGCATAGCAACGAGAGGGGAGAGTGTTGTCCACGTAACCTCGTAGACCGAAAGCGGAAGCGTTAGCACAACGCGGTTGATGTAGTCGTACGTCTTCACGATCCGACCGATCAAGTACCGAACGCACGGCACCTCTGAGTTCTGCACACGTTCAACTCGATGATGTCCCTCAAACTCCGATCCAGCTGAGTGTTGAGGGAGAGTTTCATCAGCATGACGGCGTGGTGACGATGATGATGTTCTACCGACGCAGGGCTTCGCCTAAGCACTGCTATGATATGATCGAGGTGGATTATGGTGGAGGGGGGCACCGCACATGGCTAAGAGATCAAGAGATCAATTGTTGTGTCTTTGGGGTGCCCCCTGCCCCCGTATATAAAGGAGTGGAGGAGGGGGAGGGCCGGCCCTCTCTATGGCGCGCCCTAGGGGAGTCCTACTCCCACCGGGAGTAGGATTCCCCCTTTCCTAGTAGAACTAGGAGCACTTCCATGTAGTAGGAGTTGGAGGGAAGGAAAGGGAAGGGAAAAGGAGAAGGAAGGAAGGGGGCGCCCCCCCTCCCTAGTCCAATTCGGACCAGCCCATGGGGAGGGGTGCGGCCACCCTTTGAGGCCTTTCTCTCCTTTCCCGTATGGCCCATTAAGGCCCAATACGAATTCCCGTAATTCCCCGGTACTCCTGAAAATACCCGAATCACTCGGAACCTTTCCGATGTCCGAATACAGTCGTCCAATATATCGATCTTTACGTCTCGACCATTTCGAGACTCCTCGTCATGTCCCCGATCTCATCCGGGACTCCGAACTCCTTCGGTACATCAAAACACATAAACTCATAATATAACCATCATCGAACTTTAAGCGTGCGGACCCTACAGGTTCGAGAACTATGTAGACATGACCGAGACACTCTCCTGTCAATAACCAATAGCGGAACCTGGATGCTCATATTGGCTCCTACATATTCTACGAAGATCTTTATCGGTCAAACCGCATGACAACATACGTTGTTCCCTTTGTCATCGGTATGTTACTTGCCCGAGATTCGATCGTCGGTATCTCAATACCTAGTTCAATCTCGTTACCGGCAAGTCTCTTTACTCGTTCCGTAACACATCATCCCGCAACTAACTCATTAGTTGCAATGCTTGCAAGGCATATAGTGATGTGCATTACCGAGTGGGCCCAGAGATACCTCTCCGACAATCGGAGTGACAAATCCTAATCTCGAAATACGCCAACCCAACAAGTACCTTCAGAGGCACCTGTAGAGCACCTTTATAATCACCCAGTTACGTTGTGACATTTGGTAGCACACAAAGTGTTCCTCTGGTAAACGGGAGTTGCATAATCTCATAGTCATAGGAACATGTATAAGTCATGAAGAAAGCAATAGCAACAAACTAAACGATCAAGTGCTATGCTAACGGAATGGGTCAAGTCAATCACATCATTCTCTAATGATGTGACCCCGTTAATCAAATGACAACTCATGTCTATGGCTAGGAAACTTAACCATCTTTGATTCAACGAGCTAGTCAAGTAGAGGCATACTGGTGACATACTGTTTGTCTATGTATTCACACATGTATTATTTTTCCGGTTAATACAATTTTAGCATGAATAATAAACATTTATCATGATATAAGGAAATAAATAATAACTTTATTATTGCCTCTAGAGCATATTTCCTTCAGTCTCCCACTTGCACTAGAGTCAATAATCTAGTTCACATCGCCATGTGATTTAACATCAATAGTTCACATTACCATGTGATTAACACCCATAGTTCACATCGTCATGTGACCAACACCCAAAGGGCTTACTAGAGTCAATAATCTAGTTCACATCGCTATGTGACTAATACCCAAAGAGTACTAAGGTGTCATCATGTTTTGCTTGTGAGGGAAGTTTAGTCAACGGGTCTGCCACATTCAGATCCGTATGTATTTTGCAAATTTCTATGTCAACAATGCTCTGCACGGCACTACTCTAGCTAATTGCTCCCACTTTAAATATGTATCCAGATTGAGACTTTGATTCATCTGGATCAGTGTCAAAACTTTCATTGACGTAACCCTTTATGACGAACCTTTTGTCACCTCCATAATCGAGAAACATATCCTTATTCCACTAAGGATAATTTTGACCAATGTCCAGTGATCTACTCCTAGATTACTATTGTACTCCCTTGCCAAACTCAGGGCAGGGTATAAAATAGGTCTGGTACGCAGCATGGCATACTTTATAGAACCTATGGCTAAGGCATAGGGAATGACTTTCATTCTCTCTCTATCTTCTGCCGTGGTCGGGTTTTGAGTCTTACTCAACTTCACACCTTGTAACACAGGCAAGAACTCCTTTGACTGTTCCATTTTGAACTACTTCAAAATCTTGTCAAGGTATGTACTCATTGAAAAACTTATCAAGCATCTTGATCTATCTCTATAGATCTTGATGCTCAATATGTAAAGAAGCTTCACCGAGGTCTTTCTTTGAAAAACTCCTTTCAAACATTCCTTTATGCTTTGCAGAATAATTCTACATCATCTCCGATCAACAATATGTCATTCACATATACTTATCAGAAATGTTGTAGTGCTCCCACTCACTTTTTTGTAAATACAGGCTTCACCGCAAGTCTGTATAAAACTATATGCTTTGATCAACTTATCAAAGCGTATATTCCAACTCTGAGATGCTTGCACCAGTCCATAGATGGATCGCTGGAGCTCGCATATTTTGTTAGTACCTTTAGGATTGACAAAACCTTCTGGTTGCATCATATACAACTCTTCTTTAATAAATCCATTAAGGAATGCAATTTTGTTTATCCATTTGCCAGATTTCATAAAATGCGGCAATTGCTAGGTCAACACCTTGAACTTGTCGAAAACCTTTTTGCGACAATTCTAGCTTTGTAGATAGTAACACTACTATCAGCGTCCGTCTTCCTCTTGAAGATCCATTTAATCTCAATGGCTCGCCGATTTTTGGGCAAGTTAATCAAAGTCCATACTTTGTTCTTATACATGGATCTCATCTCAGATTTCATGGCCTCAAGCCATTTCACGGAATCTGGGCTCATCATCTCTTCCTCATAGTTCGTAGGTTCGTCATGGTCAAGTAACATGACCTCCAGAACAGGATTACCGTACCACTCTAGTGCGGATCTCACTCTGGTTTACCTACGAGGTTCGGTAGTAACTTGATCTGAAGTTACATGATCATCATCATTAGCTTCCTCACTAATTGGTGTAGTAGTCGCAGGAACAGATTTTGGTGATGAACTACTTTCCAATAAGGGAGCAGGTACAATTACCTCATCAAGTTCTACTTTCCTCCCACTCACTTCTTTCGAGAGAAACTCCTTCTCTAGAAAGGATCCATTCTCAGCAACGAATATGTTGCCTTCAGATCTGTGATAGAAGGTGTACCCAACATTTTCTTTTGGGTATCCTATGAAGATGCACTTCTTCGATTTGGGTTTGAGCTTATCAGGTTGAAACTTTTCACATAAGCATTGCAACCTCAAACTTTAAGAAACGACAACTTAGGTTTCTTGCCAAACCATAGTTCATACGGTGTCGTCTCAACGGATTTAGATGGTGCCCTGTTTAACGTGAATGTAGCTGTCTCTAATGCATAACCTCAAAACTATAGTGTTTAATCGGTAAGAAACATCATAGATTGCACTATATCCAATAATAGTACGGTTATGACATTCGGACACACCATTATGTTGTGGTGTTCCAGGTGGCATGATTTTGTGAAACTATTCCACATTGTTTTAATTGAAGACCAAACTCGTAACTCAAATATTTGTCTCTGCGATCAGATCGTAGAAACTTTATTTTCTTGTCACGATGATTTTCCACTTCACTCTGAAGTTTTTGAACTTTTCAAATGTTTCAGACTTATGTTTCATCAAGTAGATATACCCATATCTACTCAAATAATCTGTGAAGGTTAGAAAATAACGATACCCGCCGCGAGCCTCAACATTCATCGGACTGCATACATCAGTATGTATTATTTCCAATAAGTCAGTTGCTTGCTCCATTGTTCCGGAGAACGGAGTCTTAGTCATGTTGCCCATGAGGCATGGTTCGCAAGCATCAACTGATTCATAATCAAGTGATTCCAAAAGCCCATCAGCATGGATTTTCTTCATGCACTTTACACCAATATGACCTAAACGGCAGTGCCACAAATAAGTTGCGCTATCATTATTAACTTTGCATCTTTTGGCTTCAATATTATGAGAATGTGTATCACCACAATCGAGATCCAACAAACCATTTTCATTGGGTGTATGACCATAGAAGGTTTTATTCATGTAAACAGAACAACAATTTATTCTCTTACTTAAATGAATAACCGTATTGCAATAAACATGATCAAATCATATTCATGCTCAACGCAAACACCAAATAACACTTATTTAGCTTCAACACTAATCCCGAAAGTATAGGGAGTGTGCGATGATGATCATATCAATCTTGGAACCACTTCCAACACACATCGTCACTTCACCCTTAACTAGTCTCTGTTCATTCTGCAACTCCTGTTTCGAGTTACTACTCTTAGCAACTGAACCAGTATCAAATACCGAGGGGTTGCTACGAACACTAGTAAAATACACATCAATAATCTATATATCAAATATACCTTTGTTCACTTTGCCATCCTTCTTATCCGCAAATACTTGGGGCAGTTCCGCTTCCAGTGACCAGTCCCTTTGCAGTAGAAGCACTTAGTCTCAGGCTTAGGACCAGACTTGGGCTTCTTCACTTGAGCAGAAACTTGCTTGCCATTCTTCTTGAAGTTCCCTTTCTTTCCCTTTGCCCTTTTCTTGAAACTAGTGGTCTTGTTAATCATCAACACTTGATGCTCTTTCTTGATTTCTACCTTCATCGATTTCATCATCATGAAAAGCTCGGGAATCGTTTTCATCATCCCTTGCATACTATAGTTCATCACGAAGTTCTACTAACTTGGTGATGGTGACTAGAGAATTCTGTCAATCACTATTTTATCTGGAAGATTAACTCCCACTTGATTCAAGCGATTGTAGTACCCAGACAATCTGAACACATGCTCACTGCTTGAGCTATTCTCCTCCATCTTTTAGCTATAGAACTTGTTGGAGACTTCATATCTCTCAACTCGGGTATTTGCTTGAAATATTAACTTCAACTCCCGGAACATCCATATGATCCATGAGGTTCAAAACGTCTTTGAAGTCCCGATTCTAAGTTGTTAAGCATGGTGCACTAAACTATCAAGTAGTCATCATATTGAGCTAGCCAAACGTTCATGACGCCTGCATCTGCTCCTACAATAGGTATGTCACCTAGCAGTGCATTAAGGACATAATTCTTCTGTGCAGCAATGAGGATAAACCTCAGATCACGGATCCAATCCGCATCATTGCTACTAACATCTTTCAACTTAGTTTTCTCTAGGAACATATCAAAAATAAAACACGGGAGCTAAACGCGAGCTATTGATCTACAACATAGATATGCTAATACTACCAGGACTAAGTTCATGATAAATTTAAGTTCAATTAATCATATTACTTAAGAACTCCCACTTAGAAAGACATCTCTCTAATCTTCTAAGTGATCACGTGATCCAAATCAACTAAACCATAACCGATCATCATGTGAAATGGAGTAGTTTTCAATGGTGAACATCACTATGTTGATAATATCTACTATATGATTCACGCTCGACCTTTCGGTCTCAGTGTTCCGAGGCCATATCTGCATATGCTAGGCTCGTCAAGTTTAACCTGAGTATTTTGCGTGTGCAAAACTGGCTTGCACCCATTGTAGTTGGACGTAGAGCTTATCACACCCGATCATCACGTGGTGTCTGGGAACGACGAACTTTGGCAACGGTGCATACTCAGGGAGAACACTTTTATCTTGAAATTTAGTGAGAGATCATCTTATAATGCTACCATCAATCAAAGCAAGATAAGATGCATAAAAGATAAACATCACATGCAATCAATATAAGTGATATGATATGGCCATCATCATCTTGTGCTTGTGATCTCCATCTCCGAAGCACCATCATGATCACCATCGTCACCGGCGCGACACCTTGATCACCATCGTAGCATCGTTGTTGTCTCGCCAATCTTACGCTTCTACGACTATCTCTACCGCTTAGTGATAAAGTAAAGCATTACAGGGCGATTGCATTGCATACAATAAAGCGACAACCATATGGCTCCTGCCAGTTGCCGATAACTTGGTTACAAAACATGATGATCTCATACAATAAAATTTAGCATCATGTCTTGACCATATCACATCACAACATGCCCTGCAAAAACAAGTTAGACGTCCTCTACTTTGTTGTTGCAAGTTTTACGTGGCTGCTACGGGCTTAGCAAGAACCATTCTTACCTAGGCATCAAAACCACAACGATAGTTTGTCAAGTTGGTGTTGTTTTAACCTTCGCAAGGACCGGGCGTAGCCACACTTGGTTCAACTAAAGTTGGAGAAACTGACACCCGCCAGCCACCTGTGTGCAAAGCATGTCGGTAGAACTAGTCTCACGTAAGCGTACGCGTAATGTCGGTCCGGGCCGCTTCATCCAACAATACCGCCGAACCAAAGTATGACATGCTGGTAAGCAGTATGACTTATATCGCCCACAACTCACTTGTGTTCTACTCGTGCATATGACATCTACGCATAAAAACCTGGCTCGGATGCCACTGTTGGGGAACGTAGTAATTTCAAAAATTTCCCTACGCACACGTAAGATCATGGTGATGCATAGCAACGAGAAGGGAGAGTGTTGTCCATGTACTCTCATAGACCTAAAGCGCAAGCGTTAGTACAACGCGGTTGATGTAGTTGTACGTCTTCACGATCCGACCGATCAAGTACCGAACACACGGCACCTCCGAGTTCTGCACACGTTCAACTCGATGACGTCCCTCAAACTCCGATCCAGCCGAGTGTTGAGGGAGAGTTTCGTCAGCACGACGGCGTGGTGACGATGATGATGTTCTACCGACGCAGGGCTTCGCCTAAGCACCGCTACGATATGATCGAGGTGGATTATGGTGGAGGGGGCACCGCACACGGCTAAGAGATCAAGAGATCGATCGTTGTGTCTATGGGGTGCCCCCTGGCCACGTATATAAATGAGTGGAGGAGGGAAGGGGCCGGCCCTCTCTATGGCGCGCCCTAGGGGAGTCCTACTCCCGCCGGGAGTAGGATTCCCCCTTTCCTAGTAGAACTAGGATCGCTTCCAAGTAGTAGGAGTAGGAGAGAAGGAAAGGGAAGGGAAAAGGAGAAGGAAGGAAGGGGGCGCCCCCCCTCCCTAGTCCAATTCAGACCAGCCCATGGGGAGGGGTGCGACCACCCTTTGAGGCCTTTCTCTCCTTTCCCGTATGGCCCATTAAGGCCCAATACGAATTCCCGTAACTCCCCGGTACTCCCGAAAATATCCGAATCACTCGGAACCTTTCCAATGTCCGAATATAGTCGTCCAATATATCAATCTTTACGTCTGGACCATTTCGAGACTACCCGTCATGTCCCTGATCTCATCCGGGACACCGAACTCCTTCGGTACATCAAAACACATAAACTCATAATATAACCGTCATCGTAGCGTTAAGCGTGCGGACCCTACGGGTTCGAGAACTATGTAGACATGACCGAGACACGTCTCCGGTCAATAACCAACAGCGGAACCTGGATGCTCATATTGGCTCGTACATATTCTACGAAGATCTTTATCGGTTAGACCACATAACAACATACGTTGTTCCCTTTGTCATCGGTATGTTACTTGCCCGAGATTCGATCGTCGGTATCTCAATACCTAGTTCAATCTCGTTACCGGCAAGTCTCTTTACTCGTTCCGTAATACAACATCTCGCAACTAACTCATTAGTTGCAATGCTTGCAAGGCTTATAGTGATGTGCATTACCGAGAGGGCCCAGAGATACCTCTCCGACAATCGGAGTGACAAATTCTAATCTCGAAATACGCCAACCCAACAAGTACCTTCGGAGACACCTGTAGAGCACCTTTATAATCACCCAGTTACGTTGTGACATTTGGTAGCACACAAAGTGTTCCTCTAGTAAACGGGAGTTGCATAATCTCATAGTCATAGGAAAATGTATAAGTCATGAAGAAAGCAATAGCAACAAACTAAACGATCAAGTGCTATGCTAACGGAATGGGTCAAGTCAATCACATCATTCTCCTAATGATGTGATCCCGTTAATCAAATGACAACTCATGTCTATGGTTAGGAAACATAACCATCTTTGATCAACGAGCTAGTCAAGTAGAGGCATACTAGTGACACTATGTTTGTCTATGTATTCACACATGTATTATGTTTCTGGTTAATACAATTCTAGCATGAATAATAAACATTTATCATGATATAAGGAAATAAATAATAACTTTATTATTGCCTCTAGGGCATATTTCCTTCACGTTGTCATGCACTCGGCTATGCCGTTGGAGTTGATGGACTCACTTTATCTTCCAAGTCTTCCGTTGTTATCGTATTAGATGGCCTTAAGCCAAATTTATTGTAATAAGTTCTCTTTGGAGACATTCGATGTAATAAGTGTGTGATTGCTACTCTATTATAAATCCTTCGAGTACTGTGTGTGTCAGCATTACCGATCCAGGGATGACACTGAAACAAAGAGGCTTGACCGTTTGAGGTCGGGTCGCTACAATAGTATTCATCATAAAAGATCCAGTACAAGAAGTATCGAGCATGGAGCGATTACTGAGAGAAAGCCGAGCATAAATTTTTTGAATAATCATTTCTTTTGAGAGCTCATGATTGGGGCATGAATATAACATTGACTTAAGCCTCCCCCAAGATTGAGTGATGCTTTCTCCTTCGCGAGGCCAAAAATTATATATATAATTACGATCACGATGAACAAGATGCATAGGATCAAACTTCTGATGAAATTCCAATTTCAATCGTTTGTAGTTCCATGATCCCATATCATCACATAGCCTATACCATGTCAATGCCTCTCCCTTCAAAGATAAAGGGAAGACCTTCTTCTTGATAACATCATCGGGCATACGTGCAAGCTTAAATAATCCACAAACTTCATCCACATAGATTAGGTGAAAATCGGGATGTAATGTTCCATCACCTGTGAAAGGATTAGCTAGCAGTTTCTCTATCATACCCGAAGGAATTTCAAAGTAAACATTTTCAGTAGGTTGAGGAGCAAATCTTTGCTCTACTGGTCGGGGTGAAGATACCCCGAACAAGCCCCTCAAAGGATTATGTTTCATAGTAACAAGTGACAGTAAATTTCAGCACACTATATAAATTTTTCCTTACCAAATTCCACCTACCAAAGGCGCTTCACTCCCCGGTAACGGCACCAGAAAAGAGTCTTGATGACCCACAAGTGTAGGGGATCTATCATAGCCTTTTCGATAAGTAAGAGTGCCGAACCCAACGAGGAGCAGAAGGAAATGATAAGCAGTTTTTAGTAAGGTATTCTCTGCAAGCACTGAAATTATCGGTAACAGATAGTTTTGTGATAAGGTAATTTGTAACGAGTAGCAAGTAATAAAAGTAAATAAGGTTCAGCAAGATGGCCCAATCTTTTTTGTAGCAAAGGACAAGCCTGGAAAAACTCTTATATGAAGGAAAGCACTCCCGAGGACACATGGGAATTATCGTCAAGCTAGTTTTCATCATGTTCATATGATTCGCGTTCGGTACTTTGATAATTTGATGTGTGGGTGGACCGGTGCTTGGGTACTGCCCTTACTTGGACAAGCATCCCACTTATGATTAACCCCTATTGCAAGAATCTGCAACTACAATAGAAGTATTAAGGTAAACCTAACCATAGCATGAAACATATGGATCCAAATCATCCCCTTACGAAGCAACGCATAAACTAGGGTTTAAGATTTTGTCACTCTAGCAACCCATCATCTACTTATTACTTCCCAATGCCTCCCTATAGGCCCAAACAATGGTGAAGTGTCATGTAGTCGACGTTCACATGACACCACTAGAGGGATGAAAACATACATCTCATCAAAATATCAAACGAATACCAAGTTCACATGACTACTTATAGCAAGACTTCTCCCATGTACTCAGGAACAAACGTAACTACTCACAAAGCATATTCATGTTCATAATCAGAGGGGTATTGATGTGCATAATGGATCTGAACATATGATCTTCCACCAAGTAAACCAACTAGCATCAACTATAAGGAGTAATCAACTCTACTAGCAACCCACGCGTACCAATCTGAGGTTTGGATACAAAGATTGGATACAAGAGATGAACTAGGATTTGAGATGAGATGGTGCTGGTGAAGATGTTGATGGAGATTGACCCCCTCCCGATGAGAGGATCGTTGGTGATGATGATGGTGATGATTTCCCCCTCCTGGAGGGAAGTTTCCCCGACAGAACAGCTCTGCCGGAGCCCTAGATTGGTTCCGCCAAGGTTCCGCCTCGTGGCGGCGGAGTTTCTTCCCGAAAGCTTGCTTATGATTTTTTCCTCGACGAAAGACTCCATATAGCCAAAGATGGGCATCAGAGGGCCACCAGGGGGCCCATGAGGTAGGGGGCGCGCCCCCACCTGCCGTGGTTCTAACTCTGATAGTAATGTAGGAGGGTAAGTATGGAGAGGTGAGGTCTTAGCTATGGAGAGGTTGTAAGGACGCAAGGTTTACGAGTTCAGGCCCTTCTCAGAGGAAGTAAAAGCCCTACGTCTCAGAGCCCGGAGGCGGTCGACTGGATTATGTGTGTATGAGTTACAGAGGTGCGAACCCTTGTCTCGGAGGAGGGGGTGGCTTATATAGAGTGCGCCAGGACCTCGGCCAGCCCATGTTACGAAGGGTTCAATGTACATTAAGGCAGGGCATTTCTGGTAACGCTAGTAATGAAGTGCTATGATGATCATAAAAGCTACTTAAGGACCGACCGTTAGAGTGAGGGGCGCCTTTAGGTCTCCTGGCCGTCGAGTGATTGCTTCTTGGTCGAGTGTCTTCGAGTCTGTCGAGTGGGACACCTTCAAGTCGATTGAAAGGTGATTTCTTCTAGAGATGTCCTTGGGTAGGGCAGTTAGGGCAGGTCCATGACCCTACCCTAGGTTCATAGCTTCATCATTAGCCCCCGAATGGATCGAGGTTTGAGTGGGGAAGGAGTGGAGGACCTCTCTGACTCGTTTTTCATGCTGTGAGCATATCTTGCTTCAGATCAATGGACCCGAGTGATGACAGCAACTTCTTTTTCAGTCGCCTTGATCCATTCTTAATTCTTCGTCTAGTGAGTTTCTTTACCTATAAGGTTCCGAGTGACGGTGCGGAGATCTTTTAGTCTGACAAGTTTGTTTGCTGCCCGCGGATTTAGTGAGATCCGAATTTCGGGAAGCGCGCGGGATGGGGGAGGCCGCAGTAATCGGATGGGATAGAGCGGAGCTGCCTCGAGCCCCGCGCCACCTTTTTCGCCACATATCGCTCGCACGGTCGTTACAGGATCTGACGGAGCCATCTGGGCCTACCTGTCAGCCACTCGGAAGTGGCCTTATATAAGGCATTGGACCGGAGTCCTCCGAATAGTGCTCCCCATTACTTCTTCTCCTCCTCACGCCTCTCTGCTGCGCTCGCTCTCGCCCCAGCGCCACCGCACCACACGCGTCTCGTCGGCGACAATGGTGAAGGAGAGGACAACGGCTCTGGAGCGGGCGAAGAAGGCGACGGCGAAATCGAAGGGGAAGGCGACGAGCCAGGGCGGATCTTCCTCGCGGACTGGCCTGCCGAGGGGTTGGATCCAGGGCGACTGGATCCACTCGCGAATCTCCCAAGAGGACCTCGACGACTTGGCTGAGGGAGGGCTGATCCCCTACGACTCGGCATGGCTTCCGGGGAAGGAATCCCAGCCGCAACCCCGGTAGGGTGAGCGCGTTCTTCTTGCCAGCCACGTCGACCGTGGGTTTTCCTTGCCTCCTCATCCTTTCTTCCGAGGGTTTATGAACTTCTTTGGGGCTCAACTCCATCATTTTACCCCCAACTCAATCGTTTATCTTGCCGCGTTCATTTCCTTGTGTGAGAACTTCTTGGGTTGTCGACCTCACTGGGGTCTTTTCAAGCATATTTTCACTTGTCGCTCCCAGACAGTGAAAAAGGCTAATCCGAGTGACGAGAGGACCCAAGTGATCCAGATGTGTGGGGGCCTTGGCATCCAGACGAGGGGAAAAAGCTCCTTTCCGGCCATGATTCTTCCCGATTCAGTTCACGGATGGCAGTCGACCTGGTTCTACTGCAAAGACTAGTCGACGCCAGGGCAATCGACTGGCCTCCCTCCCTTTACCATGGACCGAGTGGAAAAACCCTCCCCTTTAAAGGTGCTCCCGGAGGAGAAGGCGCACGTGAAGGTGTTGGTCAACCGAGTGGTCCAGCTCATTCGTGACGGGGTCACTGGTATGGATCTCTTGGAGGTCTTCCTTCAGCGGCGCATCCAGCCTCTCCAAGCCCGAGACCACCCGATGTGGATGTATTCGGGTCTAGAAGACTCCACTCGGATCCACCCGGAGGAGGTCGATGACGACACGCTGGAGAAGTGGCTGTCGAGCATTACCGGGAACAAGGACAACCCCAGAGGAGCCAGGAGAGTTCCCCCATTCGACCAGTCGCGTGTACCAGAGCAGGTCTGATTCTAAGTTTTTGCTTGTAATATGAATTCACTCGCGCAGCTGTCTGTATTGCGTCAACTGACTTTGTTCTCCTTGCTTTCTTTCAGGCCATTATTGAAATGTATTCGATGCCCAACGGGGAGCAAGAGCAAGCTCTGGAAGGCGAGGCGAGTGGTGGCGAGTGGACTTCCAATGGTGAAGGGGATGGAGGAAGCGACGACTCAAGTGATGAGGAAGAAGTCGAGCCGCCTCCTCGCATAGAGAGGCAATCCAAGCTTGACCAGGATCGGCCGAGCGCCCGCGGCAAGGCGACTGCTTAGGCTGGTCAGTCTTTGAAGCGTCCTCGGATCTCTTCACCAACCACGACCGAGAAGGCGCCAAAGCACCCCAAAGTTGCAGAACCGAAGACTCGGAAGGTGCTGCCGAAGATCAAGATCGATATCCCTGTCGCCTCCGCATGAGTGTTTCTCCTTGTATTCACTCGACACTCCGCGCTCTTTATTTTTCTTATTTTAACTGGACGAGCTTTGGAATTGTTAGCGCTGCCACTTCCGGGACCTCAGCTTACAGGGATGATGATGAGGTGATGGAGGATGCGGTCACTTCTAATCCGGGTATGATTTCTGCCATACTATCTTTCTTTGGTCGATTCAACTGCATCATGCATCCTTGGGTGACGTGGTTTTGGCAATTTGAACTTGGTATAGCTCCCAACATTATTGACCTCCCTGATGATGATGAAGAGCCCGAGAGGTCTTTGACGAGGAAGAGTAGGCGAGCTCCTGTAAGTGAGGCGCTGCAGTCGACGCCGAGGGCGGAACCAGTCGTTCAGGACACTGGTGACGTCAACCGGGGTTCTGTTACCTTCACGGAGCCCCTGTCGAGTGCCTTGCCTTGTTCTTCGACTGCTCAGGCCCCTGTCGACCCGCCTTCACTTTTTGCAACTCACCATGTCCCGGAGGACGAGGTGAATGCTGCTAGGGAAGCCATACGCCAGGCGGGCATTATGATGGAGAAGATGAAGACGGTGCGAGACGCTAGCCAAGCCGCCTATGATGCCAGCTCGGCTCTCCAGAGCAATGTTCAGGTTAGTTGGTCGCCGCTTGTTCTGTTAAGATATGCTATATGAAGATTCTTTCCGGAAATCTTTTCATCTATACACCCACTGGGTGTGTCGATTGAATTTTGTGGACGGACTGCTGGCAGTCGACCGTAGTCTTTGTATTTTGTCGAGTAAAACCGAACTGGTAGTTTGTTTCTTCCGCTCATCCGGTCGAGTGGAATCAGAACCGGTGGGGGCACGCAAAGTGCACCCACTGGGTGTAGTCCCCGAGACCGCGGTTGACTGCTGGCAGTCGACTGTGGTCTGAGTTCTATTTTGTCTCTCTTTTTTTGGACTTGACTCCGGCGGGCCGGTCGAGTGGAGTCAGAACCGGTGGGAGCACGCAAAGTGCACCCACTGGGTGTAGTCCCCGAGACTATGGTGGACTGCGGGCAGTCGACTATAGTCTTAGTATTTTGTCGTTTTTGCTGTGGAATAATTTCTCCCCTTTGATTTCAGAAATCTTGTGATCTTGGAGCTCGCTTCGCTGATTTGGAAAGTCAGCAGATTCAACTGAAACTTAACTTGGAGCTGGCCAGGACAGAACTGCAGACGGTCAGAGACGGCGCCGCTGGTAAGACAAGTCTGTCGACTGGTCAGTTTTAGGCCCGAGCACCCTTCTGCTATTTCTGAATCAATCATCATTTCTTGCAGAAAAACTGAGAGAGGCTTTGGCGAAAAAGGATCAGGATTTGTCTGCTGCCCAGAAGGAGGCTGACGACAGGACCGCTCTGGCCGAACAGAAGTTGGCTTCAGTCGGCCAATTGGAAGAAGAGAATACCAGGCTGAAGACTGCTCTGAATGAAGCCAACAGGGAGTGCACACGTTGGAAGAAGGAGAACCTCAACCTGACCGAAAAGATGGAAGGCGTCGCTCGTAGGAGGGACGATCTGGAGAGCTACCTGAGGAGCCTTGCCAAGAAGTTGTATATCAAGCTTGAAGGTGCACATTTAGTTCCGACTGATTTTTTTTTGTGTCGACTCAGTGTATGAAAACTGACTTATCCTTGGATCGTGAATGCGGAGTTTTTCCAGAACTTTGAATAGGAGACTGGGCGGATCGAACCAGGTTTGGATCCAATCAACTCTCCCGTGAAAGATGAAGCTGCCATGAACTTGCTCTGACTGGAATCTCACATTGACGGTGCCGTGGACTACTTGGCTCGACTGAAGGTCGCCATGTCACGGATCGACTCGGCACTTTGGCCAAAGGCTACGCTCCAAAACGATCTTGAGTCTCTGATGACTCGACTTAACGGAATCCCTGACCGAGTGCAGGAGTGGAAGAAGTCTTCTGCTCGGTGTGGCGCTGATGTGGCTCTGTCCTTGGTTCGTGTCCACTGCAAGGAGGTGCGACATGACAAGCTGGCAGTAATCAAGGTCGCCAACACCCAGAAGCATGACTTCCGAACCTTTGTGGAGACTTTCATCGCTGCAGCCACTCGGATAGCTGACGGCGTCGACCTGGATGAGTTCGTCGAGCCTGCCAGCCCTCCTCCCGCGGAGTGAACAAACTCTTACGTCCCACTTTAAATTTGCCTCGGAATGCTGAGTGGTTTTTGTAACCGTTAAACTTTTTCAGGCCACATGCCCGAGTACCTCGATCCGTGATCCAGAACCTTTAGGATTTTATCTGAACTTGGTTTACCGTTGAATATCTTTATGAATCTCCTGCTGAGTGAACCCAATCTTTATTCGAGACAACTTTCTGTATTCGCAGCACAGCTCCGAAGGAGGGGGAAGTAGTCGACCCATGCCTTGTATTTGTGGCGAAGCTCCCCAGGGGCGGGCGGCGGTCGACCCACACCCTGTTACTACAGAGTGGGACGGAGCGCGCGTTGTATTTGTGGCAAAGCTCTCCAGGAGAGGGGGAGGGGCAGTCGACCTGTACTTCGTTACTGTAGAGCGGGATGAATCGCGCATTGTATTTGTGGCGAAGCTCTCCAGGAGAAGGTGGCAGTCGACCTGCCCCTCCTCGTCCTTGAGGATTGAGATGTGTTTCGGAGAACTTAGGCGAGTACTGGACTGCAGCTAAGCCCCCGAGTGGGAGGATTGCTCTCCACTCGGTAGGGTTTTTCCCAAACTTAGGTGAGTGCCTGACTGCAGCTAAGTCTCTAGGTGGGAGAACTTAGGCGAGTACTGGACTATAGCTAAGCCCCCGAGTGGGAGGATTGCTCTCCACTCGGTAGGGTTTTTTTTCAAACTTAGGTGAGTGCCTGACTGCAGCTAAGTCTCTAGGTGGGAGAACTTAGGCGAGTACTGGACTGCAGCTAAGCCCCCGAGTGGGAGGATTGCTCTCCACTCGGTAGGGTTTTTTTTCAAACTTAGGCGAGTGCCTGATTGCAGCTAAGTTTCTGAGTGGGAGAACTTAGGCGAGTACTGGACTGCAGCTAAGCCCTCGAGTGGGAGGGTTGCTCTCCACTCGGTAGGATTTTTCAAACTTAGGCGAGTGCCTGACTGCAGCTAAGTCTCTGAGTGGGAGGCGAGTACTGGACTGCAGCTAAGCCCCCGAGTGGGAGGGTTGCTCTCCACTCGGTAGGATTTTTCAAATTTAGGCGAGTGCCTGACTGCAGCTAAGTCACTGAGTGGGAGAACTTAGGAGAGTACTGGACTGTAGCTAAGCCCCCGAGTGGGAGGGTTGCTCTCCACTCGATAGGATTTTTCAAACTTAGGCGAGTGCCTGACTGTAGCTAAGTCTCTGAGTGGGAGAACTTAGGCGAGTACTGGACTGCAGCTAAGCCCCCGAGTGGGAGGGTTGCTCTCCACTCGGTAGGATTTTTCAAACTTAGGTGAGTGCCTGACTGCAGCTAAGTCTCCGAGTGGGAGAACTTAGGCGAGTACTGGACAGCAGCTAAGCCCCCGAGTGGGAGGGTTGCTCTCCACTCGGTAGGATTTTTCAAACTTAGGCGAGTGTAGGATCGAAAGTATGTCTAGAGGGGGGGGTGATTAGACTACTTGACCAAATAAAAACTTAACCTTTTCCCAATTTTAGTTCTTGGCAGATTTTAGCTATTGTAGGACAAGTCAAGCAATCATCACACAATTCAAGCAAGCATGCAAAGAGTATATTGGCAGCGGAATGTAAAGCATGCAACTTGCAAGAATGTAAGGGGAAGGGTTTGGAGAATTCAAACGCAATTGGAGACACGGATGTTTTTCCCGTGGTTCGGATAGGTGGTGCTATCCTACATCCAGGTTGATGGAGACTTCAACCCACGAAGGGTAACGGTTGCGCGAGTCCACGGAGGGCTCCACCCACGAAGGGTAATGGTTGCGCGAGTTCCACGAAGAAGCAACCTTGTCTATCCCACCATGGCCATCGCCCATGAAGGACTTGCCTCACTAGCGGTAGATCTTCACGAAGTAGGCGATCTCCTTGCCCTTACAAACTCCTTGGTTCAACTCCACAATCTTGTCGGAGGCTCCAAGTGACACCTAGCCAATCTAGGAGACACCACTCTCCAAGAAGTAACAAATGGTGTGTTGATGATGAACTCCTTGCTCTTGTGCTTCAAATGATAGTCTCCCCAACACTCAACTCTCTCTCATAGGATTTGGATTGTGGAAAGAAGATTTGAGTGGAAAGCAACTTGGGGAAGGCTAGAGATCAAGATTCATGAGTAGGTGGTTCTCTCTCAGAACATATGAGTTGGAATTGTGTATGTGTTCTGATGGCTCTCTCCACGAATGAAGAGGAGGTGGAGGGGTATATATAGCCTCCACACAAAATCCAACCATTACACACAGTTTTCCAATCTCGGTGGGACCGAATCAACAAACTCGGTCGGACCGAAAAGGTAAACCTAGTGACCGTTAGGGATTTTCGGTGGGACTGACATGCAACTCGGTAGGACCGATATGGTTAGGGTTTGGGCATAACGTAATCTCGGTGAGACCGATTACACAAACTGGTGAGACCGAGTTTGGTAATAAGCTAACCAGAGAGTTGGTCAGGTAAACTCGGTGGGACCGATTTGCTCTTTCGGTGAGACCGAAAAGTTACAAAAAGGAAACAAGAGTTTACACTGCAATCTCGGTGGGACCGATTCGCTCTTTCGGTGAGACCGAAAAGTTACGAAGGGAAACAGAGAGTTTGCAATCCCATCTCGGTGAGACCGAGATCCCTATCGGTAGAACCGAATTGCTAGGGTTTGGCAGTGGCTAATGACAAGTGAAACTCGATGGCGCCGGATAGGAAGAATCGGTAGGACCGAGTTTGGCTTAGGGTTTAGGTCAATATGTGGATATGGGAAAGTAGTTGAGGGTTTTGGAGCATATCACTAAGCACATGAAGCAAGAGGCTCATTAAGCAACACCTATCCCTCCTTGATAGTATTGGCTTTTCCTAAAGACTCAATGTGATCTTGGATCACTAAAATATAAAATGAAGAGTCTTGAGCTTTTGAGCTTGAGCCAATCCTTTGTCCTTAGCATTTTGAGGGTTCCACTTTCACATCCATGCCATGCCAATCATTGAGCTTTCCTGAAATAGTCATCTTGGAATAGCATTAGCTCAATGAGCTATATGTTGTTATGAATTACCAAAACCACCTAGGGATAGTTGCACTTTCAATCTCCCCCTTTTTGGTAATTGATGACAACATATAGATCAAAGCTTTGACAAATGATAATAAGCATGAAATATATCGTCGCTTTGAGAAGTATGTGACAAGTAAGAGCTCCCCCTAAATTTGTGCATATTTAAAATTAGCTTTGGACTGCAAATGCACAAAGAGTTAGAGTCATGGGTTACTCTTCCATGTCACATACATCTTGGTGGAGCGCTTAAAATGATAAGAATGAAATACATGCACTCATCACCAAGAATAGTGAATGGTCACATAAGATAGATAAGATGATAATATTAAGCAAACATTAAGTGTAGCTTATGATCAAACACATGATCATCAATGTCTCACGAGCAATGACATAGTATCTCACACAAAAGCAAACAAAGTTCGAAAAACCCCCAAATAAAACAAGAGAGAATAAAAGCAACACTCTCTCTCGAAGCCTATGATCTATACATTTTCTCCCCCTTTGGCAACAAGTTACCAAAAAGTTCCTAGAAAATGCATAGTGCTAAGTCGACACTCAGGCTTGATCTTCAGGTGGTGGTGGAGTCCGGAGCACTCCAAGGACGAAGCCTTCTGTAGACGTGGTTGGAGTTGAGGCTGAAGTAGATGCTGGAGCTGGTGGAACTGAGGCTGTAACTGGTTCAGAAGTGGTGGCTCTGGTGTCAGCAACTGGCACTGCATGTGATCTCTGAGCTCTTGGCACTCTGGCAAATGCATCAGTTGTAGTCTTGCCTCTCCTGTCCTGCATGTCATCCTGAAGTTGTTCCACTGCAGACTGAATCTCTGTTACTTTGACATCCAAGTCATAGAACTTCTGTTCCATGATCCTCTCTAAGCTCTGCTGATTCTGAGTGAGGGTGGCCAGTCCTTGCTCAAACCTCAGTGTGGATGCAATCAAGTAACCAAGCTGCTCTTGTTTGGTTTTCAAGAAATACTCAGATGCCTCCTCTTGAGTTGGCATCTTGGCAGCTTTCTCCTTCCTTGCCTTCTCCTTCTTTGCTTGTGCTTGTGTAGATGATGGTTCATTCTCATTCATGACAACTTGATTATCTTCAAAATCTGGACGGATGGGCAGGTGTTCCTTGTCCAATAAGTATATGCCTGTGCCCATCTTGGAGTAGATTAACTCCTGAATTTGTGGGGCATATCCATAACTCCTCTTCTGATCAGCTGCTGTCCTCTTAATGGTCTCTACCATGAGGCTCATCACTTTGAACTTCTGTGGCACATCAAATATATGAAGCAAATTGATCGCATGGCCTCTGATCATCTTGTGATCACCTGACTTGGGCAACAAGGTGTGCCTAAGGATCCAGTTGATAGTTGGCAGCCCTGACAGAAGATAATGCACTGAGCCAAACTTGAAAGTATCAAGTGCTTCATTTGGAATCTCCTTGTACATGTTTGACATTAAGTTGTGGTCCATCTTCTTCTTGGCATATACATCCAAGTCATCTTCCTGCTCTTCTAGGGCATTGATCAGCTGAGCCCATTCAGCAATTGTAGATTGGTACCTCGTACCTTCAGACATCCAAGTTATCCTACCATCTGGATAGAAGTGTGCCATGGAGTAGAATTGCATAATAAGTTCCTCGTTCCACTTTGTGAGCTTCTGCCCAACAAAGTCTGCTACTCCACAAGCATTGTAGCTGTCTTGCACTCCAGGATAGTGCTCTTCATTGTCCTTGATGTATTGCCAATCAACCCATCTCATGTCACAAACTATGGGCTTATTTTCCAACAAAACTGTCTCATAGAAGTCCTGTTGTTCCTTAGTGTGAAACCTGTAATCAACAGCACTTCTTCTCCTTGAAGCATACGGATCTGGTTCTCTCCACTTCCTCAGCCCTGAGTCTCTTCTGAGCTTCATGTCCTCAGCCACAGGATGAGCATCATTGTGGTCTGGGATCTTGGGCTTGAGCTTTCTCAGAACATGCTCTTCATCATCTTCTTTAGCAGCTTCAGGCACCGGGGCCTTGTTCTTTTCAGTTGCAGGTATGCTCCTCGTATTTCTCTTTGGAGCTGTCTTGACCTTTGATGCAGCCTTGGGTGCTTCCTTAGGCTTAGATGTAGTAGCCCCTGATTTGATAGCATCACCCATTAGCTTGGGTGCCTTAGGTGCTGGTGCAGAACCTCTTCTTCTTCCTCTTCTTCCATGATGGAAGCCTTTCCAAGCACTCTGGCTACAGTCTTCTTGACCCTTTCCTTCCTTTTCTTTCCTTCAGCAGCAACTGGCTCTATGGTTGCAGGCTTTTCAGGAATCTGAGCTGAGGCTCTGGCCTTTGGCATAGGCTGCCTACCTGCTAGCCTTTTGATTTTCAATCCTGGCTTTGTGCCTTGAGCTGAGCCATGTTCCTTCTCGAGCACTACTCTCTTTGAAGTTGCTTCCTCTTCTGCCACATAGTCCTCATCCTCTGATTCTGAGGTTCTCTTCTTCCTTTGTCTTGTGGCAGCTTTTGGCAGATTGCTAGGGGTGCTCCTGCTGCCTTCATCTGAAGAACTTGAGGGACTAGTGCCCTCACTCATCTGCACTTGCTGCTCTGACAAGTTCTGGCTATCACTTTGGTCTGACATGATGCAAACTCTGACTGCTGACCCTGTGAATAGGTTATAGATGAGATAGAGTGGATAAGCATCACAAAATGCAGAGATTTTTGCAAAAGAATGATTCAAAATCTTAGTTTTAGTTTCCCACTGAAATCATCTCGGATCTACCGATTTTTAAACTCGGTGATACCGAAGCAGTTTTGGAACCTAAACTAGTGAACTCGGTCAGACCGAGTCACAGTTCGGTGGCACCGAGACTACTAGGGTTTCACAAAGTTCCAAAATCGGTCACACCGATAAGTAATTCTCGGTCAGACCGAGTCTCACTTGTGCAATGGCATGAGCCAAATCGGTGGGACCGAGTTTTTCAACTCTGTGGGTCCGAGATGGTTTCGGCGGAAACCTAACCCTAAAATTTTCGAATCAAAACTAATCTACGAATGCATTGACTGGATAGGAGTGTTTCAATCGTGGCAAGAATCATTAAGAACACAATGTGCTAGGAATCGGACGGGGAATAACACTGTGATCGAGTCCATACCCTAGTTCGGCGGAGACTCGCTACGGCGGCAACGGCAGGGTTGAATTCCGTTGACGGCGATGGAGACCAGCGACTGGAGGCGGCTGGCGGCGAGGAGACGATCCGGAGACCACGTTGGCAGAGCAAGCTATCGCGCGGGCGAAGGGGTTCGAAGAAATTTCCAAATTTTTGCCCGTGACTATATATAGCCCGACCCTGTCGGTGTGACCGAGTGGAACAACTCAGTGGCACCGAGATGCAAAACTGTATACAATTGTTGCAACTCGGTGTAACCGAATGGTTCAAATCGGTTGCACCAAGATCGAAAACCTAGATCAACTTAATGATCTCGGTAGGACCGAAAGTGGGGTATCAATCAGACCAAGAATCATAAAGAGGTTTTGGAAGTTTAAGTCTATGACGAATCGGGGACTCCGAGCGCTCCTCACACAGAGTGGTTCGAATCTGACTTGATCAAATTTTGTGATGTAGCATGAATAGAGTTTGAAACGAGAAAAGCATAGATAGCTAGAGGAGGTTCTTAGGCATTCTTGTCCATCCACTTGGCAAAAGGAAATAAAACCAAACAATCAAAACAACAAGTGGATGTCCTCAAATGAGTAAAATATGCAACCAGCATGCTCACACAATAAGATGGCAAATGAAATATGTGACAAGGCATGCACAACCAATTCTAGCATCTATCAAGCAATTTGCGATGACAAGGTCATCTATATATGAGTATATTGACTTAGGAGTCAAGTGAGAACACTTGATCAT
Organism: Triticum urartu; assembly: GCF_003073215.2. Lineage (NCBI taxonomy): Eukaryota > Viridiplantae > Streptophyta > Magnoliopsida > Poales > Poaceae > Triticum > Triticum urartu. Next base: position 613,046,439 of record NC_053025.1, read on the forward strand.
AGGCCATACTCATCGTTTAAGCTCAAGTGGGGTTACCACTTTTACATAAAGCATTGTTGTGTTCACATCTTTAGAGTTGCTTTAGCTCAAGTCTTAGAGTAAAGCTCCCCCTAGATGTGATATCCCCCCTTAGAGGGATGAACTAACCTTGGGTTTTGTCGATGATGACTTCATGTAGATGTTGAAGATGTGGATGCTCAATGTTGATGTAGATCACTTGGAGCTATCCATTTGAGTGAATTGCACTTTCAATACCTACATGGGTTAGTCCCACAAGGAACAAACAAGGATATCCATAGACATAGAGTGATGCACACACAAGATGATGTCCATGAAAACTTTTAGGTTACCTTGTCCCTTGTCTTACCAACAAGAGGGTTTGTGACTCCTTGAACTAGTGCAAGATGTGGAAGTTGATTGCACTTGTTCTTGCCAAAATGATAAGAGTGAAGTATGTTGGCGGAGTCACCCTCAAGAACTCTATAGTTCTTCTTCTTTTGGATCCACACCATCTTGATGGGAATCCTTGGAGTTGTAGTCATACTTGATGAAGTGGAACTTGAAGTAGTCTTGGGAATCCACTTGACTAAGGTCTTAGGAGCTTCTTCAAATGCCTCAATTTCCTCTTGAAGCTTGTCCTTGCCTTTTTGCTTGTAGTCTTGTGGTGGAAGATCATCTTGAGCTTGTGTCCCCTTGAAAGAAGTATCATACTTCTCTTGTTGAGGAACAAACTTTGTCTTGGGGTATTGATCTTCTTCCCACTCAACTCCATTGGCATTGAACTTTCGTTCAAAACCAACACCTTGATTCTTCCGGTGCATTCGTTGCTTGCGCACAATTTCCTCGAATTGCTTGCTCCCGGCAAGGCTTTTGTACACTCCTTTCTCTATAATTCCCTTCAATAAGCTATTTTCTTGCTCAAGTGTAACTTGGCTAAGAGAATCATTAGTGGAATCAAGAGAACTACTAGAAGCAACAATATTGGATTTAGCATGATCATTGTTACTGCTAGAGGAAGAATCTTTCTTGTTCTTGTTACTAGACTTGACTTGAGGCATGTAAGTGGATAAGAGTAAATGCTTGGCAATGTAAGAAGAACTTTTCTTGCGGAGATCATCATTGATTGCTTTTAAGAACTCATGCTCTTGCTCAAGATTGAGCTTTTCAAAGCGTAATTTCTCATGAGCTCTTAAAAGTTCTCGATGATCTTCGAAGATAGTTTCATGAGCTAACTTAAGAGTGTTTAGTTCTTTAGTTAGAGCCTCAATCTTCTCCTTATCATTGTCATTCGTTTTATCTTGATTAGCATGATTAATTGATGTTTCATCATAGTATTCATCACTAAAGAACTAAACACTCTTAAGTTATCTTCATCACTCTTGTGTCAACAAGCAAATCATCACCTAACAAGTCATCTTCATCACTATTGAAATCAACATACTCGGGGTGTGTTACCTTAGGACCTTTGGCCATGAAGCATCTTCCAATTCCTTCATTTGGTGAGTCAAATATGTCGTAGGAGTTGGTTGACACAAGTGCTAGACCGGCAACACCTTCATCTTGAGTATCTTCGGAGTCGGAGTGATAACTTCTCTCGGAGTGGCTGTCGGAGTCGGAGCCGGATACCCATTCACCAACATGAGCTTGATGTCTTCGTTTTGTGTAGCTCCTTGATGATTTTTCCTTCCTTTCCGAATCCTTGCTTCTCCGTGAGTATCTTCGTTCATAACGATCATCTCTACTCCTTCTTTCTCTTGGTGGTGATTCTTTGCTTCTTCTTTTTGGAGAATCTTCTCTTCTCTTGTAGGGAGCCATACACTCATTGGAATAGTGTCCGGGTCTTCCACAACTGTAGCAGTTTCGCTCTCGACTAGAAGATCTTTTGTCATTGTAGGACCTTGACTTGAAGCTTCTATCTTTGCTTCTACTCTTGTAGAACTTGTTGAAGTTCTTCACCATTAAGCTCAATTCTTCATTGAAGTTTTGTTTCTCACTTGATGATGTAGGGGCTTCACATGAGGCTTTGTAGGCACCACTTGATTTGTTGTGAAGTTCCTCTTTATCCTTAAGTGACATCTCATGAGCAACAATTCTTCCAATCACCTCCGTTGGCTTGAGATCTTTGTAATTGGGCATCATTTGGATCAATGTGCACACGGTATCATATTTTCCATCCAAGGCTCTTAGAATCTTCTTGATGATGAATCTATCGGTCATCTCTTCACTTCCTAAGCCGGCAATCTCATTTGTGATGAGAGCAAGCCTAGAGTACATTTTAGCGACACCTTCACCATCCTTCATTTTGAACTTGTCAAGTTGACTTTGAAGCACATCCAACTTGGATTCCTTGACGGAGTCAGTACCTTCGTGCATATCAATCAAAGTGTCCCAAATTTCCTTTGCATTCTCAAGACGGCTGATTTTGTTGAATTCTTCGGGGCACAATCTGTTGAAGAGAATATCACAAGCTTGAGCATTGTATTGCAACATCTTCAACTCATCCGTGGTAGCTTCACGGGTTTGGTTCTTTCCCATCAAAGAAGTCACCTTGCAAACCAACACACACAATAGCCCAAACGGCGAGGTTATGTCCAAGAATATGCATTTTCATTTTATGCTTCCAACTAGCAAAATTAGTACCATCAAAGTAAGGACCTCTACGGTGATAATTTCCCTCGCTAGACGCCATACTCTCCTAGGTTGTGAAACCAAGGCTATGACCACCAAAAGCTATGGAGATCAAAGCAAATGGAGACCAAAGCTCTGATACCACTTGTAGGATCGAAAGTATGTCTAGAGGGGGGTGATTAGACTACTTGACCAAATAAAAACTTAACCTTTTCCCAATTTTAGTTCTTGGCAGATTTTAGCTATTGTAGGACAAGTCAAGCAATCATCACACAATTCAAGCAAGCATGCAAAGAGTATATTGGCAGCGGAAAGTAAAGCATGCAACTTGCAAGAATGTAAAGGGAAGGGTTTGGAGAATTCAAACGCAATTGGAGACACGGATGTTTTTCCCGTGGTTCGGATAGGTGGTGCTATCCTACATCCACGTTGATGGAGACTTCAACCCACGAAGGGTAACGGTTGCGTGAGTCCACGGAGGGCTCCACCCACAAAGGGTAATGGTTGCGCGAGTCCACGGAGGGCTCCAACCACGAAGGGTCCACGAAGAAGCAACCACCTACGAAGGGTCCATGAAGAAGCAACCTTGTCTATCCCACCATGGCCATCGCCCACGAAGGACTTGCCTCACTAGCGGTAGATCTTCACGAAGTAGGCGATCTCCTTGCCCTTACAAACTCCTTGGTTCAACTCCACAATCTTGTCGGAGGCTCCCAAGTGACACCTAGCCAATCTAGGAGACACCACTCTTCAAGAAGTAACAAATGGTGTGTAGGTAATGAACTCCTTGCTCTTGTGCTTCAAATGATAGTCTCCCCAACACTCAACTCTCTCTCATAGGATTTGGATTTTGTGGAAAGAAGATTTGAGTGGAAAGCAACTTGGGGAAGGCTAGAGATCAAGATTCATATGGTAGGAATGGAATATCTTGGTCTCAACACATGAGTAGGTGGTTCTCTCTCAGAACATATGAGTTGGAATTGTGTATGTGTTCTGATGGCTCTCTCCACGAATGAAGAGGAGGTGGAGGGGTATATATAGCCTCCACACAAAATCCAACCGTTACACACAGTTTTCCAATCTCGGTGGGACCGAATCAACAAACTCGGTCGGACCGAAAAGGTAAACCTAGTGACCGTTAGAGATTTTCGGTGGGACTGACATGCAACTCGGTAGGACCGATATGGTTAGGGTTTGGGCATAACGTAATCTCGGTGAGACCGATTACACAAACTCGGTGAGACCGAGTTTGGTAATAAGCTAACCAGAGAGTTGGTCAGGTAAACTCGGTGGGACCGATTTGCTCTTTCGGTGAGACCGAAAAGTTACAAAAAGGAAACAGAGTTTACATTGCAATCTCGGTGGGACCGATTCGCTCTTTCGGTGAGACCGAAAAGTTACGAAAGGGAAACAGAGAGTTTGCAATCCCATCTCGGTGAGACCGAGATCCCTATCGGTATAACCGAATTGCTAGGGTTTGGCAGTGGCTTATGACAAGTGAAACTCGGTGGCGCCGGATAGAAAGAATCGGTAGGACCGAGTTTGGCTTAGGGTTTAGGTCATATGTGGATATGGGAAAGTAGTTGAGGGTTTTGGAGCATATCACTAAGCACATGAAGCAAGAGGCTCATTAAGCAACACCTCATCCCTCCTTGATAGTATTGGCTTTTCCTAAAGACTCAATGTGATCTTGGATCACTAAAATATAAAATGAAGAGTCTTGAGCTTTTGAGCTTGAGCCAATCCTTTGTCCTTAGCATTTTGAGGGTTCCACTTTCACATCCATGCCATGCCAATCATTGAGCTTTCCTGAAATAGTCATCTTGGAATAGCATTAGCTCAATGAGCTATATGTTGTTATGAATTACCAAAACCACCTAGGGATAGTTGCACTTTCAGCGAGTGCCTGACTTGCAGCTAAGTCTCTAGGTGGGAGAACTTAGGCGAGTACTGGACTGCAGCTAAGCCCCCGAGTGGGAGGGTTGCTCTCCACTCGGTAGGATTTTTCAAACTTAGGCGAGTGCCTGACTTCAGCTAAGTCTCTGAGTGGGAGAACTTAGGCGAGTACTGGACTGCAGCTAAGCCCCCGAGTGGGAGGGTTGCTCTCCACTCGGTAGGATTTTTCAAACTTAGGCGAGTGCCTGACTACAGCTAAGTCTCTGAGTGGGAGAACTTAGGCGAGTACTGGACTGCAGCTAAGCCCCCGAGTGGGAGGGTTGCTCTCCAGTCGGTAGGATTTTTCAAACTTAGGCGAAGCGGATTCGCAGCTAAGACACCCACTGGGGGATTTTTTACGCAAACAAAAACAATAATAATCACTGGGAAAATTATAACGCTCTTGTCTTTGATAAATAAACTACAGGAGTTTTCCTTATTACATCTCATCCGAGTGAGAATTCAAGTATAAAAGGGGCGGAGCAGCTCCGCATTCCAGGCTCGTGGCTCATCAATCTGGCGATCGACATTGTAGAGGTGGTATGCTCCATTGTGGAGGACTCTGGTGACTATGAAGGGGCCTTCCCAAGTAGGAGCGAGCTTGTGTGGTTTCTGCTGATCCACTCGAAGGACTAAGTCTCCTTGGAAGGCTCGGTTCTTCACGTTTCTGGCATGGAATCGACGCAAGTCTTGCTGGTAGATGGTCGATCGGATCAGGGCCATTTCTATTTCTTCTTCTAGGAGGTCGACTGCGTCCTGCCGGGCTTGTTCTGCTTCATCTTCTGAGTAGAGCTCGACTCTGGGAGCGTTGTGAAGCAGGTCACTCGGTAAGACTGCCTCGGCTCCGTAGACCAGAAAGAATGGGGTTCTTCCGGACGATCGATTTGGGGTTGTCCTCAATCCCCAGAGGACTAATGGGAGCTCGTCGACCCATGCACCTGCTGCGTGCTTGAGATCGCGCATCAATCGGGGTTTCAGTCCTTTGAGAATTAGGCCATTTGCCCTTTCTGCTTGTCCATTCGACTGGGGGTGAGCAACCGAAGCATAGTCGACCCGAGTGCCCTGAGAGGCGCAAAAGGCCCTGAACTCGTCAGAATCGAAGTTTGACCCATTGTCCATTATGATACTGTGCGGAACTCCATATCTGAATATCAACTCTCTGATGAAACTGATAGCGGTGCAAGCATCGAGATTCTTGATAGGCTTGGCTTCAATCCATTTGGTGAACTTGTCGACTGCTACCAACACATGAGTGAAGCCGCTCCTGCCTGTTCTCAGTGGCCCAACCATGTCCAGCCCCCAAACAACGAAGGGCCAGACGAGTGGAATGGTTTTCAAGGCTGACGCAGGCTTGTGCGGCATATTGGAGTAATACTGACATCCTTCACATTTGTCGACTATCTCTTTAGCCATCTCATTGGCCCTTGGCCAGTAGAACCCCACTCGGTATGCTTTAGCCACAATGGTCCGAGAGGACGCATGATGACCACAGGTCCCCGAGTGGATATCGTTAAGGATCATCTGACCTTCTTCTGGTGTGATACACTTCTGGCCGACCCCAGTCGTGCTTTCCCTATACAACTGTCCCTTTATGACTGTAAAGGCCTTGGATCGACGGACGATCTGTCGAGCCTATTCCTCGTCTTCTAGAAGTTCTTTCCTTAGGATGTACATGATGTACAGTTCTGTCCAGACGGGAGTGATAACCAGCACTTCCATTATTAGATCGACCACAGCTGGAACTTCAACTTCAGTCAGATCCGTGGCGCTTTTTGGCTGCGGGGCCTCTTCCGTGAAGGGATCCTCCTGGACTGATGGTGTGTGGATGTGTTCCAAAAACACATTGCTGGGAATGGCTTCTCTTTTGGAACCTATTTTTGCCAAATCGTCAGCTGCTTGATTTTTCAGTCGGGCTATGTGATGAAGCTCTAACCCCTCGAATTTCTTCTCCAGCTTTCTCACTGCATTGCAATAATCAGTCATGGCTGGACTTCTGACATCCCATTCCTTCATCACCTGATTAACCACCATATCTGAGTCGCCATAGACCATGAGGCGACAGACGTCGAGTGAGATGGCCATGCGCAACCCATATAGAAGTGCTTCATATTCTGCTTCATTATTGGAGGAATCAAAATGGATTTGAAGAACATATCTGAGTTTATCTCCTCTGGGGGAGACCAACACCACTCTGGCATCGGAACCACTCAGCATCTTGGAGCCGTCGAAAAACATAGTCCAATGCTCCGAGTGAATCTGAGTCGGCAGCTGCTGTTCAATCCACTCGGCGACAAAATCTGCGATTGCTTGGGACTTGATAGCTTTCTTTGCCTCAAACTTGATATCAAGGGGAAGGAGTTCAATCGCCCATTTTGCCACTCGACCAGTTGCATCCCTGTTATGCAGGATCTCCGATAATGGAGCGTCGCTGACGACTATAATGGAATGATCAGAGAAGTAGTGAGCAACTTTCTTGGTGGTCATATAAATCCCATATACGAGCTTCTGATAGTGAGGATATCTTTGCTTTGATGGGGTCAAGACTTCAGAAATATAATATACTGGGCGCTGAACTTTGAAGGTTTTCCCTTCTTCTTCCCGCTCGACCGTAAGTACCGTACTGACGACTTGTCCTGTGGCTGCAATGTAAAGCAGCAAAGGCTCTTTGCTGATTGGGGCAGCAAGCACCGGCTGGGTGGAGAGCAGAGCTTTGAGCTCTGCAAACGCTGCATCAGCTTCAGGAATCCACTCGAACTTGTTAGACTTCTTCATCAATCGGTAAAGAGGTACTGCCTTTTCACCGAGACGAGATATGAATCGACTTAGGGCGGCCAAACAACCAGTAAGCTTCTGGACGTCGTGCACTCGCACAGGGCTTTTCATTCGGAGTATAGTGCCAACTTTTTCTGGATTGGCGTCGATTCCTCGTTCGGAAACGATAAAACCAAGTAACTTTACACCAGGGACTCCGAATGTACACTTTGATGGATTAAGCTTGATATCATACCTCCTGAGGTTGGCAAAGGTTTCAGCAAGGTCAGTCAGCAGGTCGGAACCCTTCCGTGACTTGACCACAATATCATCCATGTATGCTTCCATGTTCCGACTGATTTGAGTGAGTAAACACTTCTGAATCATCCTCATGAATGTGGCTCCGGCATTCTTGAGGCCGAACGGCATGGTAACATAATAGAAGCACCTGAATGGAGTGATGAAAGCTGTCTTGATCTCGTCAGGTCCATACAGACGGATCTGATGGTACCCGGAATAGGCGTCTAAGAAAGACAGTCGCTCACATCCTGCAGTCGAGTCGACTATCTGGTCGATGCGGGGGAGAGGAAAATGATCTTTCGGGCAGGCCCGATTGATATGTTTAAAGTCAATGCACATGCGAAGTGACTTGTCCTTCTTGGGGACCATGACAACGTTGGCGAGCCACTCGGAGTGGTAGATCTCTCGGATGAACTCCGCTGCTAAGAGCCGAGCCACCTCTTCGCCAAAAGATTTTCTCTTTTGGACGGCGGACCGTCGAAGATGTTCCTTGACAGGTTTTACTTTTGAGTCGACTCTCAGGTGATGCTCAGCCAGCTCCCTGGGAACACCAGGCATGTTAGAACGCTTCCATGCGAAGATGTCCCAGTTCTCACGGAGGAACTGGACGAGTGCTTCTTCCTATTTGGAGTCGAGTGTTGTCGAGATATGAGTCGGGGCGACGCTGGGGTCGGTCGGGTGGATGTGAGCTGTCTTCGTGTCGCCAGCCGACTGGAAAGCTGACTCTGTAGCGGGCTTCTTGGCTCGCAACAGATCACTCGGGTCTGCAGTCTTCTGGTATTCCTGCAACTCCACCACTGCCATCTGTGCGTCGGCGATCTTCGAACCCTTCTGAAAACATTCTTCCGCTTTCTTCCGATTGCCCGTAATGGTGATCACACCTTTGGGGCCAGGCATCTTCAATTTGAGATACACGTAACATGGTTGGGCCATGAAGCGTGCATAAGCCGGCCTGCCCAAAATAGCGTGATAGGCACTCTGGAAGTCTACAACTTCAAATGTCAATTTTTCTTTGCGGTAATTCTTGGAATCACCGAAAACCACATCAAGAGCAATCTGGCCGAGTGATTCAGCCTTCTTCCCAGGAATGACTCCATGGAAGCTCATGTTGCCGGCACTGAGTCTGGACATCAGAATGCCCATCCCCTTCAACGTCTCAGCGTATAATATGTTCAAACCACTGCCACCATCCATCAGGACTTTGGTCAGTCGAGTGCCTTCAACAACTGGGTCAACCACCAAAGCTTGCCTCCCAGGGGTGGCGATGTGTGTTGGGTGGTCGGACTGGTCGAATGTTATGGCAGTCTGAGACCATTTCAGGTAACTAGGTGTCGCCGGAGCGACCATATTCACCTCTCGGTTAATAAATTTCAGTCGACTTTTGCTCTCAACATCAGCAAAAATCATCAGGGTGGAATTGACTTGAGGGTATCCGTCATCACTGTCTTCTTTGTCCTCGACCTTGTCTGACTCCTTTTCCTTTCCCTTGAGCTGCTTGCCCTGGAACTGCTGGATCAAGAGTCGACACTGCCGAGTGGTATGTTTCGGGTAAATAAAATTACCCTCTTCATCTTTCTTCGTGTGGACGAGACACGGTAAGTCCAACACATCATTTCCCTCCTGGTCTTTAACCTTTTTGGGGTTACAAGGTCCCTTAGGTTTCCCTTCAGACTTTCCTTGGGCCAAAGCTAAAGCTTCCCCGGGAGCCGCTGGCTCGGCCTTCCGCTTCTGCTTCCGATTGGAATTGCCTCCGGCTTCTTGGGCGACTGACTTGAGCTTGCCACTTCTGAGTCGATCCTTGTCTTCACCATTAGCGTACTTGGTGGCAATCTCCATCATCCGATTCAGGGACATGTCTCCGGTTCGACCGAATTTCAAATTTAGCTCTCTGTACTTGACGCCTTCCTTGAAGGCACAAACTGCTTGGTGGTCAGGCACATTTTCCACCGAGTGATGTAACATGATCCATCTCTGGATGTAATCCCTCAAAGTTTTGTTCGGCTTCTGCATACAAGACCGCAGTTCCGTCAGTCCTGCTGGTCGCTTGCATGTGCCCTCAAATATGGTGACGAACACTCGGGAGAGATCTTCCCAAGTGTAAATGCTGCTAGGCGCTAACTGGTTTAGCCACGCTCTGGCCGAGCCCTCCAACATGAGAGGTAGGTGCTTCATGGCCACTTCATCATTGCCACCGCCAATCTGGACGGCCACTCGGTAGTCCTCAAGCCAAGTATTAGGCTTGGACTCGCCAGTGAACTTACTGACTCCAGTCGCCAACCTGAAATTGGGAGGGATCACAGCAGCCCTGATGGCTCTACTAAAGCACTCTGGTCCCGAAACATGTACTCTGCTGTTGGCAGGAGCATCTCTATCATGGCCTTCTCGGTGAGCTCTGTTCCTGTCAACCAGACCCTGGACGAGGATGGATCTCGCGTCAAAGCCTGGCCCTCTGGGGTCGACTAGAATCCTTCGCCCACCACTATGGGGGCGCCTGTCATCCTGCTGGCGAGGCACATACGACCCGCTCCTCGGGGGAGGCGTGGGCACTCGACGTCGACCGTCACGATCGACTCGGTGATCATACTGCTCATGGTTTCCATACTGGTCGCGCTGGTCTCCGCGTCCCTCACGCCTCGGGGGTGATCTCGGGCTGTGAGCCGACTGGACTGTGTCCGCGGCAACGGATCTGCTGTGGATTCTGTTCCACGACTGAGAAACAGCGGAATTCTGATCTCCTGCTGCCCGGAGTAACGCTCTGATCTGCAGCAAGCCTTTGCCAGCTTCCGACTGGGAAGGCTGAATCGACTCCGCTATACGGGTCACAGCTGCTAAATTCTGAATCGGAGTCCGATATACCTGCGGGGGCGGGAAGAGCTAACGTCGACTGGATTCGGGAACCCGTTGTCGCGCACGCTCATCGAGTGCTCGCTGGAGGTTCTCCAGTCGAGTGCGCTCAGCCAAGTTTGCCAGGCGCGCGTCCTCCAAGGCGCGAGCCTCGGGGGTTTCTCCAATGATAGGAGTGTGCAGCGCATCCATGTTCCGGCGGCGAAGTTCTTCTCTCTGCAGCGACGTGAGAGGCTCAGGAAGATACTCCTCATGGGGACGTGACGGGTCGCCTCCTCCTGCGCCTCCGTCGGTGCGGGTAAAACCGGGGGGACTGGGCGGTCCGTCGACCATCAGAACCTCTGCCGCCGGATCGCTACTGTCGCACTCGGATGCAGTCTCTTTGGAGCCAGTCGAACAGGCCGTAGAGGGATTCGCTGGGCTCGATCGCCGCGACTTGAGGGGTGGCCGACTGACCGGCCACCATGTGTCTCACCCACCGCTGAAGTCTCGACCGACCGGAGCGCTTGCGCCGGCGGGAAACGGGGAGGGAGGACAACACGGGAGCCGACCGGTAGGGGGTCGACGGTTGCCGTAGGAGAACGCCGCGGACGCACGCGCTAAAGTGCGTTGCCCCGCGGATAGGGAGTGCGTCCACGTCGAGCGGAGCCTCCTGAAGCCAAGCGGAGTCGTCGGCGATGAACGTGAGCGCGCCGAGACGGATCTCGCGGCCCTCCACCAAAACTCCGTCGAAAACCATGATGATTCGGGTCGGAAAAGATCGCAACTCCTCCAACAAAACGCTAAAACACCTGCCCCACGATGGGCGCCAACTGTCGTGGTTCTAACTCTGACAGTAATGTAGGGGGGTAAGTATGGAGAGGTGTGGTCTTAGCTATGGAGAGGTTGTAAGGACGCAAGGTTTACGAGTTCAGGCCCTTCTCGGAGGAAGTAAAAGCCCTACGTCTCGGAGCCCGGAGGCGGTCGACTGGATTATGTGTGTATGAGTTACAGAGGTGCGAACCCTTGTCTCGGAGGAGGGGGTGGCTTATATAGAGTGCGCCAGGACCCCGGCCAGCCCATGTTACGAAGGGTTCAATGTACATTAAGGCAGGGCGTTTCTGGTAACGCTAGTAATAAAGTGCTATGATGATCATAAAAGCTACTTAAGGACCGACCGTTAGAGTGCAAGGCGCCTTTAGGTCTCCTGGTCGTCGAGTGATTGCTTCTTGGTCAAGTGTCTTCGAGTCTGTCGAGTGGGACACCTTCAAGTTGATTGAAAGGTGATTTCTTCTAGAGATGTCCTTGGGTAGGGCAGTTAGGGCAGGTCCATGACCCTACCCTAGGTTCATAGCTTCATCACCACCCTCGTGGCCAGGGTGTGGGCCCCTCTAGTACTTTCTTCGCTTAGTATTTTTTATTAATTCCAAAAATGTCTTCCGTGAAGTTTCAGGACTTTTGGAGCTATGCAGAATAGGTCTCTAATATTTGCTCCTTTTTCAGCCTAGAATTCCAGCTGCCGGCATTCTCCCTCTTCATGTAAACCTTGTAAAATAAGAGAGAATAAGCATAAGTATTGTGACATAATGTGTAATAACAGCCCATAATGCAATAAATATTGATATAAAAGCATGATGCAAAAATAGACGTATCAGGGGTCGCCCCCCCTTCCTTCCTTCTCTCTCCCCTTTCCTTCTCCCCTACTCCTACTAGGGAAAGGGGGAATCCTACTCCCGGTGGGAGTAGGACTCCCCCTAGGGCGCGCCATAGAGAGGGCCGGCCATCCCCTCCTCCACTCCTTTATATACGGGGGAGAGGGCACCCCATAGACACACAAGTTGATCTCTTAGCCGTGTGCGGTGCCCCTCTCCACCATAATCCACCTCGGTCATATCGTTGCAGTGCTTAGGCGAAGCCCTGCGCTGGTAGCTTCATCATCATCGTCATCACACCGCCATGCTGACGAAGCTCTCCCTCGACACTCAGCTGGATCGAGAGTTCGTGGGACGTCACCGAGCCAAACATGTGCAGATCGCGGAGGTGCCGTACTTTCGTACTAGGATTGGTCAAATCGTGAAGACGTACGACTACATCAACCGCGTTGTCATAACGCTTCCGCTTACGGTCTACGAGGGTACGTGGACTACACTCTCCCCTCTCATTGCTATGCATCATCATCATAGATCTTGCGTGTGCATAGGAATTTTTTTGAAATTACTGCGTTCCCCAACATTAAGTTCATGGAGAAACGTAGTAATGCAATAAGAATGATGAAATTATGTAGACAAGATCTATTCATGTAGGAATATACCCTATCTTTTAATTCCTAATAACACCTCTTCCCATTGCAAGAAAAATCAATCTAGTTGGCCAAACCAAACCATAGTTTCAAAGAAGAAATGCGAGGCTATAATAATCATGCATATAAGAGATCAAAGAAGACTCAAATAATATTCATAGATAGAACTGATCATTGATAATCCCCAAGTCCAGGGAATCATCGTAGAAATTCCCAATGGTGGAAGTGATAAGTATGGAGTGTCGAACCCACAAGGAGCTAAAGGTAAGATCAATATTCCCTCAAGCGCTATCTGCCACTGATACGACTCTACGTACACCGAAAGTTTGCTTCCAACTAGAAACGAGAAATAAAACTATGTTGTGGCTATGAAGAGGATAACTTTGCATGATATCAGAGAGCTAAAACATAAAAGTAGGTGTTGTTATCATAAAGTTAGAATATATTACTAAATATTATAAATAGCGAGTGTGGAATAATGACGGATCGGTGTGCGGAATTGTCCTAGGTAATTGTTGACAAGACCGATAGTCATCATTGCAATTTCATATGAGGGAGAGGCATAAGCTAACATACTTTATCTTCTTGGATCATATGCACATATGATTGGAACTCTAGCAAGCATCCGCAACTACTAAAGATCATTAAGGTAAAAACCCAACCATAGCATTAAAGCATCAAGTCCCCTTTATCCCATACGCAACAACCTCCTTACTCGGGTTTATGCTTCTGTCACTCAAGCAACCCACTATAAGCGAATCATGAATGCATTGCAACACCCTACAGCGGGAATCCCTCATGCTTGCGCGACATGGAGGGCACAATAGGACAGCACCAAAATAAAACATACAACTCATACCAATCTAGATCATCAATCAACCCAAAGACAAAGGATATCTACTCAAAACATCATACGAAGGCAACACATCATTGGATCATAATATGTGGCATAAAGCACCATGTTCAAGTAGGGATTACAGCGGGGTGCGGGAGAGTGGACCGCGTAAAAGAGATGAGGATGGTGATGATGACGGTGATGTTGATGAAGACGGTCACCGCGGCGATGATTCCCCTCCCGATGGCACTCCGGCGCCATCGAGAGAGAGGAGGAGAGGTTCTCCCCCTTGTGCTTCCTCCTCCATGGCCTCCCCTTGGATGGGGAGAGGTTCCCCCTCTGGTCCTTGGCCTTCATTGTGATGATGGCCCCTCAGGGATCCTCCTCCATGCCCTCCGGTGATGATGGCCCCCTCCGACAGGGTGCCAGAGAGGGCCTAGATTGATTTCTCGTGGCTACATAGGCTTGCGGTGGCGGAACTTCCGATCTAGGTTATTTTCTGGGGGTTTCTGTATTTATAGGAATTTTTGGCATCGGTTTCACGTCAGGGGGGTCTTTGAATCATCCACGAGATAGGGGCCCACGCCCAGGGGGTAGGGTGCGCTCCCCACCCTCGTGGACAGCCCGGTACCCTTCTGGCCCAACTCTTTTACTCCGAGGGCTTCTTTTGGTCCATAAAAATCATCAAAAATCGGCACGTCAATTGGACTCCGCTTGGTATTCCTTTCCTGTAAAACTCAAAACAAGGAAAAAACAGAAACTGGCATTGGGCTCTGGGTTAATAGGTTAGTCCCAAAAATCATATAAAATAGCATATAAATGCATATAAAACATCTAAGATGGATAATATAATAGTATGAATACTTCATAAATTATAGATACGTTGGAGACGTATCAGCATCCCCAAGCTTAATTCCTTCTCGTCCTCGAGTAGGTAAATGATAAAAGAAATAATTTATGAAGTGTGAATGCTAGCAGGTGCACAAGTTTGATCAATGATAATTTCCATCACCTTTTCTAGCATCATTATATGTCATAACAGTAGCTTATCTCATAAAACTTTTCATGATCAAGTAACAAGCTATTCACATGTTAAAGTATAGATCATAAACTTTCTTGAAAACTAACAAACCGTGATCTTAGTCATCAAAAAATTGCAATTCATCTTATTTTCGGGAAGGGTCTATGTAAGAGCTTTGATTCAGCAAACTCCACATACTCAACTATCATTTAATCTTTCACAATTGCTAACACTCACGTGATATTTATGGGTCCAAAGTTTTAATCGGACACAGAGAAAGATAGGGGCTTATAGTTTCGCCTCCCAACCTTTTACCTCAAGGGTAATGTCAACAATAATAATTTATGAAAACCTACATCCAAGTGGATATATATATATATCCAGATCGCTCCAACACAAAGTCCTTGCCAAAGGAAAAAGTGTAAAAAGGGAAAGGTGATGATCACCATGACTCTTGTATAAGGGTAGAAGATAAAAGTAAAAGATAGGCCCTTCGCAGAGGGAAGCAGAGGTTGTCATGCGCTTTTATGGTTGGATGCACAAAATCTTAATTCAAAAGAACATAACTTTTATATTGCCACTTGTGATATGGACCTTTATTATGCAGTCCGTCGCTTTTATTTCTTCCACACCACAAGATCGTATAAAGCTTATTTTCTCCACACTAATAAATCATACATATTTAGAGAGCAATTTTTATTGCTTGCAACAATGACAACTTACTTGAAGGATCTTACTCAATCCATAGGTATATATGGTGGACTCTCATGGCAAAACTGGGTTTAAGGATATTTGGAAGCACAAGTAGTATCTCTACTTGGTGCAAAGAATTTGGCTATCATGAGAGGGAAAGGCAAGATCAACATGTTGGATGATCCAAGACAATATAACGTTTCGGATATAGGAAAACATAACCCATTAAGTTTTCTTCCTTGTCCAACGTCAACCTTTTAGCATGTCATATTTTAATGAGTGCTCACAATTGCAAAAGATGTCCAAGATAGTATATTTATATGTGAAATCTCTCTTCCTTCAATATTCTTTCATGAATTGTTCCAGTAACCAATTCTGCGTTTGCTAGCTTCCAATAAGTTTACTACCTATACTTATTATGTGTGAAGTCATTACTCCCCATGTTGTAAGCATATGAAACATATATAAATTCAGATTTATGATATTCAATTCATTCAACCATTTACTCATAGGATATATGTGAAGCATGTGAGTAAATGGCAAACTACTCTAAAAAGATATAAGTGAAGAACGCTGAGTAGTCAAATAATTAGCTAGCCATTGGAGGATTCTTTTTCGCTCAAGATTTCAGATCCAATGATTTTATTCCAACAGCAAGTAAAATTGAAAATACGCTCCAAGCAAAACACATATCATAAAAATATAGCTCTGAGTAAGGTATACCGAGAGTTTTGAAGACGAAAGTGTTGGGGAACGTAGCAGAATTTTAAAATTTTCTACGCATCACCAAGATCAATCTATGGAGTCATCTAGCAACGAGGGAGAGGAGAGTGCATCTACATACCCTTGTAGATCACGAGCGGAAGCGTTCAAGAGAACGGGGTTGATGGAGTCGTACTCGTCGTGATCCAAATCACCGATGACCTAGCGCCGAACGGACGGCACCTCCGCGTTCAACACATGTACAGTTGGGAAGATGTCTCCTCCAACTTGATCCAGCAAGGGGGAAGGAGAGGTTGATGGAGATCCAGCAGCATGACGGCGTGGTGGTGGAAGCAATGGCGATCTCGGCAGGGCTTCGCCAAGCTTAGCGAGAGGGAGAGGTGTCACGGGAGGGAGAGGGAGGCGCCAGGGGCTAGGGTGCGGCTGCCCTCCCTCCCCCCCCCCCCACTATATATAGGACCCCTAGGGGGGAGCCGGCCCTAGGAGATGAGATCTCCAAGGGGGGGCGGCGGCCAAGGGGGTGGAGTGCCCCCCAAGCCAAGTGGGGCGCCCCCCACCCCTAGGGTTTCCAACCCTATGCGCAGGGGGAGGCCCAAGGGGGGCGCACCAGCCCACTAGGGGCTGGTTCCCCTCCCACTTCAGCCCATGGGGCCCTCCGGGATAGGTGGCCCCACCCGGTGGACCCCCGGGACCCTTCCGGTGGTCCCAGTACAATACCGATTACACCCGAAACTTTCCCGATGGCCGAAACTTGACTTCCTATATATAAATCTTCACCTCCGGACCATTTCGGAACTCCTCGTGACGTCCGGGGTCTCATCCGGGACTCCGAACAACTTTTGGGTCACTGTATACTAATATCTCAACAACCCTAGTGTCATCGAACCTTAAGTGTGTAGACCCTACGGGTTCGGGAGACACGCAGACATGACCGAGACGACTCTCCGGTCAATAACCAACAGCGGGATCTGGATACCCATGTTGGCTCCCACATGCTCCTCGATGATCTCATCGGATGACCACGATGTCGAGGATTCGATCAATCCCGTATACAATTCCCTTTGTCAATCGGTACGTTACTTGCCCGAGACTCGATCGTCGGTATCCCAATACCTCGTTCAATTTCGTTATTGGCAAGTCACTTTACTTGTACCGTAATGCATGATCCCATGATCAACCACTTGGTCACATTGAGCTCATTATGATGATGCATTACCGAGTGGGCCCAGAGATACCTCTCCGTCATACGGAGTGACAAATTCCAGTCTCGATTCGTGCCAACCCAACAGACACTTTCGGAGATACCCGTAGTGTACCTTTATAGTCACCCAGTTACGTTGTGACGTTTGGAACACCCAAAGCACTCCTACGGTATCCGGGAGTTGCACAATCTCATGGTCTAAGGAAATGATAATTGACATTCGAAAAAGCTATAGCAAATGAACTACACGATCTTTGAGCTATGCTTAGGATTGGGTCTTGTCCATCACATCATTCTCCTAATGATGTGATCCCGTTATCAATGACATCCAATGTCCATAGTCAGGAAACCATGACTATCTTTTGATCAACGAGCTAGCCAACTAGAGGCTCACTAGGGACATGTTGTGGTCTATGTATTCACACATGTATTACGATTTCCGGATAACACAATTATAGCATGAATAATAGACAATTATCATGAACAAGGAAATATAATAATAACCATTTTATTATTGCCTCTAGGGCATATTTCCAACAGAAAGAGGGGATGCCTTCCGGGGCATCCCCAAGCTTAGGCGCTTGAGTATTCCTTGAATATTAGCTTGGGGTGCCTTGGGCATCTGTAACGCCCTCGATGCGGCTATAGCTCCCACGTGTCGAGGCACGACTTAGAGACATAACTGCATTGAAAGCAATGTCGCAAGTCAGGCAATCATTACAACATCCCATGTAATACATAATAAAAGGGGGAGATAACATAGTTGGCTTACACTCGCCACGTCACATCAGAGTACATAAATAACATCCATCATACAAGCACTCATGGCCCGACTACGGCGCCAAAATAGAAGAAAACCCAACATGCGACAAGGCCCTGAATCAAACCCCAACTAGGCACCACTACTGATCATCGGGAAAGGAAACATAATAACGCTGAGAGTCCTCGTCGAACTCCCACTTGAGCTCGTACTCGTCACCTGGAGCGGAATCACCCGGACCTGCATCTGGAATTATGGTATCTGTGAGCCACAGGGACTCAGCAATCTCGCACCCTCGCGATCAAGACTATTTAAGCTTATAGGAATGGATAAGGCAAATATATGTGGAGCTGCAGCAAGCGACTAGCATATGTGGTGGCTAACTTATACGCAAAAGAGAGCGAGAAGAGGAGGCAAGGCACGAGCGATAATCTAGAGGAACAACCTGCGCTAGCATTACTCCAACACCGTGTCCACTTCCCGGACTCCGCCGAGAAGAGGCCATCACGGTAACACACTCAGTTGATTCATTTTAATTAATTAAGGTTTAAGTTATCTACAACCGGACATTAACAAATTCCCATCTGCCCATAACCGCGGGCACGGCTTTCGAAAGTTCAATCCCTGCAGGGGAGTCCCAACTTAGCCCATGACAAGCTCTCACGGTCAACGAAGGAATAGACCTCCACCCGAGACACACCGATCAGACTCGGCAACCCGGTACAACAAGACAATTCGACAGGTTAAAACAAGACCAGCAACACCGCCCGAATGTGCCGACAAATCCCGATAGGAGCTGCACATATCTCTTTCTCAGGGCACACTCAGATGAGACTAGCTACGAGTAAAACCAACCCTCAAGTTTCCCCGAGGTGGCCCCGCAGGCAGCTCAGTTCGGACCAACACTCAGAGGGAGCACTGGCCCGTGGGGGCTAAAATAAGATGACCCTTGAGTCTGCAGAACCCAAGGGAAAGAAAAGGCTAGGTGGCAAATGGTAAAACCAAGGTTGGGCATTGCTGGAAAAGCTTTAATCAAGGCGAACTATCAAGGGGTTCCCATTATAACCCAACCGCGTAAGGAACGCAAAATCCGGGAACATAACACCGATATGACGGAAACTAGGGCGGTAAGAGTGGAACAAAACACTAGGCGAGAGGCCGAGCCTTCCACCCTTTACCAAGTATATAGATGCATTAAGATAACATAGCAATATAATGATATCCCAACAAGTAAATAAATGTTCCAACAAGGAACGGCCTCCAATCTTCACCTGCAACTAGCAACGCTATAAGAGGGGCTGAGCAAAGCGGTAACATAGCCAAACAACGGTTTGCTAGGACATGGTGGGTTAGAGGTTCAACATGGCAATTGGGAGGCTGACAAGCAAAAGGTAGGCATCGTAGCATTGGCATAGCAAGAGCGAGCAAACTAGCATAGCAAAGATAGTAGTGATTTCGAGGGTATGATCATCTTGCCTGCACAGTTGTCAGAGTTGACTGGATCCTCACAAGCAAACTCAACGGGCTCCTCGGTAGCGAACTCGTCTCCCGGCTCTACCCAAAAAAGACAAACAAGCAACAAGGATACAATCAACCACGTGCAAGACCAAGCAATAAGATGAAATGATGATATGCTATGCGGGATGCGATGCGGGATGCAAAATGCAAGATATGACAGGAAATGCATGAACCTGGCCTCAACTTGGAATTCCAAGGGTGCCACTGTATAGAGGGGATGAAATCGCTTGAAAACGATATAAAGATCATTGGAATCGGAGTTACGGTTTGGAAATGGCAAGCGTTTTAAGATATGACACCGGTCTGCGATTTACAGCAAGTAGGCATCTAAACGCAACGAAATGAACATGCTACAGCCACCAAACATGACAAAAAAATACATGCCAGGGATTCACACAACATGATTATCAAAAGACTAGCACTGAGACACGGCCAATTCATCCATTATGAGGTTCAAACAAGCATGGAAAAAACGCAAATGCAAAACAGATTCCAGACTTAGTGAAATTAACACATGTCTGAAATTTCAGATCACGAAGCCCTCTTCGGAGCAGCAAAACAACATGATACATGACCTGAACATGACAAGTAGGAACATGGCATGGAGCTACTCAACAAGCTTAACAAAAGACCCAAAGTGACCTGGGGCCAAAAGGGTTCACAAAATATATTAACGGGCACACGAACATAGCTAAAACACAATCAGTTTTCAGACTTAGTGAAAACTGAGACATGCTGAAATATAACTCACGAAGGCATGTAAACGAGCTCGATGCACTCACCATGTTGCTAGTCACAGCAAGGCGAGCATACATCCATTAATAAGGCACAAAATACAAACTAGACATGGCAAGAACAATGGCATAGCATGCACGGATCAACTACAACAACGCCGGCAAAATCGCAAACGAGTCAATGATCTGCCCAGATTCACCACGAAGCAAAAGTAGAGCTCGATTGACTCAAGATATGGTGCTCCATAATTGCAAACAAAGACATGGATGGATAGATCATAACATGAATAACAAAACTCCTTTACTTATCATCCTCAAAAGAGGCACGGATCACTAGGAAACAAGATGAACATATGGCATCATGAACTAAAATATCCCAGACTTAGGAAAAACAACTAAGTCCCTGAAAACAGATTTGCCGGGTGCCTCTCTTTGCAAGCTTGCACAAGTCACCACACACATCCTAAAAATGCATGGATTGCGCCTATGGAAAGAAGACAAAATCCTTAACAAAACATACGAAAGACTCACAGGCATAGCATGCACACAATAATCATGGCAAAAATGACAAAAGTCTAAGATGAACTAGCAGATCTGACAATTAACTCACGAAGCCTCCTTCTAACAGCATTTTGGGCATCAAGATGAGCTCAAATGAAAATGATGCAATGGAATGAAATGATGTACTCGTCGAGACGAACATTTTGATATATTATATGCCCAAATCGGAGCTACGGATGCAAGGTTACGGGCGGTCAAAGTAGGCATAAAATTAGGAAGGAGAGGGAAAAGTCAACCGGCTAGGGTTTTTTGTTGGATCTAGATCCGGGCGACACTGTAACAGGTACTGTTCATCGGCGCGGGTCCCGAGGTCGCCGGCGAGGTGGTCGTGGTGGCCGGAGGAGATGGGCTCGCCGGGGAAGGAGAGGAGGGCCGGGGAGGCGGCGGCGTTGACCCGAGGCGGGCCGGGCGAGGCGGCGGTGGCCGTGGCGGGTTCGCCCGCCGGAGTTGGAGCGGGGCGGCGCTGAGGCGCGTCGGCGGCGGGCGGCGAGCGGGCCGGCACGGCTGAGGCGGAGGGAGGCGACCGGCGAGGAGGGAGATGGAGGCGCGGGCGGCGGCGCCTCTCGGTGGGCTTAGGGGGCCGGCCTCAGGCCTGGCGGGCCCTCGCGGTGGGCGGCGAAGCGGTCCCGCGCCGGGGACACGTGGCGGCAGCGGATGGGGCAAGGGGAGCGGGGCGGACACGTCCGGCGCCGGCGGACGTTGTCCGGCGCGCGGGGAAGATCTGTGTTTTTTTTAGAACTAGGGTTTCGAGGGGGAAGACGAGATCCGAAAATGGAGGGGGTATATATAGGCATAAGTAGGGCTAGGAGAGTCCAAATGAGGTGCGGTTTTCGGCCACGCGATCGTGATCGAACGCTCTAGGACATGGAGCAGAGTTTGGTGGGTTTTGGGCCAAATTTGAGGGGTGTTGGGCTGCAACACACACGAGGCCTTTTCGGTCCCTCGGTTAACCGTTGGAGTATCAAACGAAGTCCAAATGGTACGAAACTTGACAGGCGGTCTACCGGTAGTAAACCAAGGCCGCATGACAAGTCTCGGTCCAATCCGGAAATGTTTAATCCCCACACACGAAAGAAAGCTAGAAATGACCACCGGAGGAGAACGAAGCGCCGGAATGCAAAACGGACAACGGGGAAAAAGCTCGAATGCATGAGATGAACACGTATGCAAATGCAATGCACATGATGACATGATATGAGATGCATGAAAACGAAAACAACACACGGAGACAAAACCCGAACCCGAGAAATAAATATAACTTAACGCCGGAAACGACAAGAGTTGGAGTACAAATTGGGAAAGTTACATCCGGGGTGTTACACTTCGAGTGCTGAGGTGGCGGTGGAGCACTTGAGGTTGCGCCTGCTGGCAGCGGTTGAGCACTAGAGGAACCACCTGCTGACTCAGAAGTGTGGTAGAGCTTTGACGTTGCACGACCAGCATCCCCAAGCTTAGGGTCTTTCCGCTCCTTATTCTCATCATCTCGATATCTCACCGAAAGCTTGAAAACTTAAATCACACAAAACTTAATGGAACTTCGTGAGATAGGTTAGAATGATAAAGAGTAAACCATTCACTTTGGTGTTGTCAAAGTAAAGGTTCATAATTGTTCTCACACAATGACTACTGTACCATATCATTTCTACAATTTATATTGAGAAATATAAGCCATAGAAACTACAAAAAACAAGCAAAGTATGCAATGAAAACAGAATCTGTCAGAAACATAACACTCTGTAATGATCTGAACACCAACCATACTTATGCTACTCCAAAAATTATGAAATAAATTGGTGGACGTGAGTAATTTGTCTATTCATCTTCTGAAAAAGAATCAACTCAATTGCACTCATCTGTAAAAAATGACAGCTAATCTCGTGAGCTCAAAGTTCCTGTTTTTTACAGCAAGATCACATTAACTTTCACCCAAGTCTTCCCAAAGGTCTTACTTGGAACTTTATTGAAACAAAAGCTATAATACATGACTAATACAGTATCTTAATTATGAGAACACACAAAAACAGTAAGGGTAATTATTGGGTTGTCTCCCAACAAGCGCTTTTCTTTAATGCCTTTTAGCTAGGCATGATGATTTCAATGATGCTCACATAAAAGATAAGAATTGAAACATAAAGAGAGCATCATTAATAATATGACTAGCACATTTAAACCTAACCCACTTCCTATGCCTAGGGATTTTGTGAGCACACAATTTATGGGAACAACAATCAACTAGCATAGGAAGGCAAAACAAGTATAACTTCAAAAGTTTAAGCACATAGAGAGGAAACTTGATATTATTGCAACTCCTACAAGCATGTATTCCTCCCTCATAATAATTTTCAGTAGCATCATGAATGAGTTCAACAATATAACCAGCACATAAAGCATTCTATTCATGATCTACAAGCATAGAAATTTCACTAGTCTTCACATAAGCAAAAAAAATCTCATTCGGAATAGTGGAATCATTACTAACTAAAGTTGACACTCTTCCAGATCCACTTTAGATTATAGTATTATTCATACTCCAAAAGATATAAGTTAAGTTCATGGAGAATTCTACAATTAATATAGACTAACCAATATCCAAGCTCCAAATATATAAGTGAAGCACACGAAGCATTCTATAAAACCATACTCAAAAGATTTAAGTGA
Source organism: Triticum urartu (assembly GCF_003073215.2). NCBI lineage: Eukaryota > Viridiplantae > Streptophyta > Magnoliopsida > Poales > Poaceae > Triticum > Triticum urartu. The sequence goes on from NC_053025.1 coordinate 613,069,879, forward strand.
AGCACAAAGAGCAATTCTCTACGATCATACTTAAAAGATATAAGTGAAGCACATGAAGCATTCTATAAATCAATGAAGGTCTATATCATACTAGCATGGTTCTTAAAGGAAAAGCAGAAAAACAAAGGACACAAATCATGTGAACAAACAAAAACCGAGGTATACCGATAATTGTTGAAGAAGAAAGATGGGATGCCAACCGGGGCATCCCCAAGCTTAGATGCTTGAGTATCCTTAGAATATTTAGTTGTGGTGCCTCGGGCATCCCCAAGCTTGAGCTCTTGCCTCTCTTTATTCTTCTCACATCGGTAACTCCTCGATCTTTGAACACTTCATCCACACAAAACTTTAACAAAAAATTTGTGATATCCGTTAGTGTAATAAAGCAAATCACTACCTTTAGGTACTATTGCAAACTTATTCCAATTTCACATTAGAACTATATCTACTGTATTCCAACTTCACCATGGTTCATACCCCCCGATACTACCCATAGATTCATCAAAATAAGCGAACAACTCATAGAAAACATAATCTGTCAAAAACAGGACAGTCTGTAGTAATCTGGAAGTATAGTAAACTTCTGTAACTCCAAATAATTCTTAAAAAATATGAAAATTTAAAATAATTATACAGAAGTAATGAGCAAAAAGTTTCAGACCCATTTTACTTTCCAGTAAAAAATGTAAAATCACGCGCTACAGCCAAAGTTTCTGTTTTTGTACTGCACAAAGTAAACAAGCAATCCAATCATCTTAAAACCAAGGCTTGGCACATTATTTATATACAAGGGGATAATTATTTTCAGAGAAGCTTCCATGAATTTTTTTTACATTGTTTCCATGAGCATGAACACAAGTGTTCAAGGTCGACCCTCATTTCTCCAATGCATAACCTTCCAATCACTTCTCTTATTGAAAAACTCTTTAGGTATGAGAGGCAAGTAATTTTTTTGTATTTTCATTTTTTTTAAAATGTATGTTGCACCCACAACTAAACATAGACAAAAAAGTAAAAACAAAATCTACTTAGTGAATAAAGCAAACAAGCATACACAAGAATATCAACCCCACGCTATTGCTCCACGGCAATGACGCCAGAAAAGAGCTTGATAATCCCCAAGTGCAAGGAATCATCATAGCAATTCCCAATGGTGGAAGTGATAAGTATGGAGTGTCGAACCCACATGGAGCTAAAGGTAAGATCAATATTCTCTCAAGCCCTATTTGCCATTGATACGACTCTACGTACACCGAACGTTTGCTTCCAACTAGAAACAAGAAATAAAACTACGTTGTGGGTATGAAGAGGATAACTTTGCATGATATCAGAGAGCTAAAATATAAAAGTAGGTGTTGTTATCGTAAAATGAGAATATATTACTAAATATTATAAATAGAGAGTGTGGAATAATGATGGGTCGGTGTGCGGAATTGTCCTAGGCAATTGTTAACAAGACCGATAGTCGTCAATGCAATTTCATATGAGGGAGAGGCATAAGCTAGCATACTTTCTCTTCTTGGATCATATGCACTTATGATTGGAACTCTAGCAAGCATCCGCAATTACTAAAGATCATTAAGGTAAAACCCAACCATAGCATTAAAGCATCAAGTCTCCTTTATCCCATACGCAGCAACCCCCTTACTCGGGTTTATGCTTATGTCACTCAAGCAACCCACTATAAGCGAATCATGAACGTATTGCAACACCCTATAGCGGGAATCCCTCACGCTTGCGCGACATGGAGGGCACAATAGGACAACACCAAAATAAAACATACAACTCATACCAATCTAGATCATCAATCAACCCAAAGACAAAGGATATCTACTCAAAACATCATAGGATGGCAACACATCATTGGATCATAATATGTGGCATAAAGCACCATGTTCAAGTAGGGATTACAGCGGGGTGCGGGAGAGTGGACCGCGTAAAAGAGATGAGGATGGTGATGATGACGGTGATGTTGATGAAGACGGTCACCGCGGCGATGATTCCCCTCCCGATGGCACTCCGGCGCCATCGAGAGAGAGGAGGAGAGGTTCTCCCCCTTGTGCTTCCTCCTCCATGGCCTCCCCTTGGATGGGGAGAGGTTCCCCCTCTGGTCCTTGGCCTTCATTGTGATGATGGCCCCTCCGGGATCCTCCTCCATGCCCTTCGGTGATGATGGCCCCCTCCGACAGGGTGCCAGAGAGGGCCTAGATTGATTTCTCGTGGCTACATAGGCTTGCGGTGGCGGAACTTCCGATCTAGGTTATTTTCTGGGGGTTTCTGTATTTATAGGAATTTTTGGCGTCGGTTTCACGTCAGGGGGGTCTTCCCAATCGTCCACGAGATAGGGGCCCACGCCCAGGGGGTAGGGGCGCGCCCCCCACCCTCGTGGACAGCCCGAGACTCTTCTGGCCCAACTCTTTTACTCCTGGGGGCTTCTTTTGGTCCATAAAAATAGTCAAAAAATCGGCACGTCAATTGGACTCCGTTTGGTATTCTTTTCTGTAAAACTCAAAAACAAGGAAAACAAACCTAACCATTGGGCTCTAGGTTAATAGGTTAGCCCCAAAAATCATATAAAATAGCATATAAATGCATATAAAACATCTAAGATGGATAATATAATAGCATGAATACTTCATAAATTATAGATACGGTTGGAGATGTATCAATCATAAACTCGCAATTCATCGGATCCCAACAAACACACCGCAAAAAGTCATTACATCAAATAAATCTCCAAGAACATCGAGGAGAACATTGTATTGAGAATAAAAAAGAGAGAAAAGCCATCTAGCTACTACCTATGGACCCGTAGGTCTGTGGCAAACTACTCACGCATCATCGGAGGAGCACCAATGAGGATGATGAACCCCTCCGTGATCGTGTTCCCCTCCGGCAAGGAGCCGAAATAAGGCTCTAGATTGGATCTCGTGGTTCTGGAACTTGCGGCGGCTGGAATTCTTTTCGTTGACTCCTTTAGGGTTTCTGGAATAATTGGTTATTTATAGAGCTGAGAGGCGGTGGAAAGGACTCCCATGGGCCCCACTACCCACCTGGGCACGCCAGGGACCTCTGGCGCGCCCTGGTGTCTTATGGGCCCCACGGGCCTCCCCTCTCGTACTTCCTTGGCTCCCAAGTTGTCTTATGGGCAGAAAAAAATCTCCAAAAAGTTTCACTGTGTTTGGACTCCATTTGATATGGATCATTGTTGGGGAACGTAGTAATTTCAAAAAAATTCCTACGCACACGCAAGATCATGGTGATGCATACCAACGAGAGGGGAGAGTGTTGTCCACGTACCCTCGTAGACCGAAAGCGGAAGCGTTAGCACAACGCGGTTGATGTAGTCGTACATCTTCATGATCCGACCGATCAAGTATCGAATGCGCGGCACCTCTGAGTTCTGCACACGTTCAACTCGATGACGTCCCTCGAACTCTGATCCAGCCGAGTGTTGAGGGAGAGTTTCGTCAGCACGACGGCGTGGTGACGATGATGATGTTCTACCGACGCAGGGCTTCGCCTAAGCACCGCTACGGTATGATCGAGGTGGATTATGGTGGAGGGGGCACCGCACACGGCTAAGAGATCAAGAGATCAATTGTTGTGTCTTTGGGGTGCCCCCTGCCCCCGTATATAAAGGAGTGGAGGAGGGGGAGGGTCGTCCCTCTCTATGGCGCGCCCTAGGGGAGTCCTACTCCCACCGGGAGTAGGATTCCCCCTTTCCTAGTAGAACTAGGAGCCCTTCCATGTAGTAGGAGTTGGAGGGAAGGAAAGGGAAGGGAAAAGGAGAAGGAAGGAAGGGGCGCCCCCCTCCCTAGTCCAATTCGGACCAGCCCATGGGGAGGGGTGCGGCCACCCTTTGAGGCCTTTCTCTCCTTTCCCGTATGGCCCATTAAGGCCCAATACGAATTCCCGTAACTCCTCGGTACTCCCGAAAATACCCGAATCACTCGGAACCTTTCCGATGTCTGAATATAGTCGTCCAATATATCGATCTTTATGTCTCGACCATTTCGAGACTCCTCGTCATGTCCCCGATCTCATCCGGGACTCCGAACTCCTTCGGTACATCAAAACACATAAACTCATAATATAACCGTCATCGAACTTTAAGCGTGCAGACCCTACGGGTTCGAGAACTATGTAGACATGACCGAGACACTCTCCTTTCAATAACCAATAGCGAAACCTGGATGCTCATATTGGCTCCTACATATTCTACGAAGATCTTTATCGGTCAAACCGCATGGCAACATACGTTGTTCCCTTTGTCATCGGTATGTTACTTGCCCGAGATTCGATCGTCGGTATCTCAATACCTAGTTCAATCTCGTTATCGGCAAGTCTCTTTACTCGTTCCGTAACACATCATCCTGCAACTAAGTCATTAGTTGCAATGCTTGCAAGGCTTATAGTGATGTGCATTATAGAGTGGGCCCAGAGATGCCTCTCCGACAATCGGAGTGACAAATCCTAATCTCAAAATACGCCAACCCAATAAGTACCTTCGGAGACACCTGTAGAGCACCTTTATAATCACCCAGTTACGTTGTGATGTTTGGTAGCACACAAAGTGCTCCTCTGATAAACGGGAGCTGCATAATCTCATAATCATAGGAACATGTATAAGTCATGAAGAAAGCAATAGCAACAAACTAAACGATCAAGTGCTATGCTAACGGAATGGGTCAAGTCAATCACATCATTCTCTAATGATGTGACCCCGTTAATCAAATGACAACTCATGTCTATGGCTAGGAAACTTAACCATCTTTGATTCAACGAGCTAGTCAAGTAGAGGCATACTGGTGACATACTGTTTGTCTATGTATTCACACATGTATTATGTTTCCGGTTAATACAATTCTAGCATGAATAATAAACATTTATCATGATATAAGGAAATAAATAATAACTTTATTATTGCCTCTAGGGCATATTTCCTTCAGATATCCCGCAAAGTAAAAAACAAGCAAAAAACAAGAATTGGCATTGGGCACTATGTCAATAGGTTAGTCCCAAAAAATGATATAAATGTGTTATAAAATGAATGTAAAACATTCAAGAATGATAAAATAATAGAATGAAACAATCAAAAATTATAGATATGTTGGAGATGTATCAGCAACCAGCAAGTTTGAGCAACAAATTAAGTGCTCATGGTGCCGCTTTTTCATTGATAATGAAGCGCGATGAAACGGCGAGCATGGCGGATGCCATGGGGTATCTCCAGGAACACTTCTTGAAGATGGATAGACAGATCACCAACCATGTAAGGTGGGTCACATATGATATTTTTTTTTCTTAGAGGTAATTTACCTCAATAAACGTACGTCACAAATGATTAATTTTGCAAACTTTTTTTAATCTTATAGGCAATTAATGAAGTAATGCATCAATATGTTCTTCTCGACACATGCATATGCATCCACATCTATAATCTATAGGTGTCTGTGTGCGTGATTCAGGGCATCTCCAGCCGCGCCCCCAGGAAGGCCTCCCCAGGTGATTTTTTCGCGCCGGCGCCAAAAAAACGGCTCAGTCGCGCCCCCACGAGCCCGATTTTCGCCGGCCTGGGCCGAAAACAGCGCCGGCGGACCCAGGCCGAACCCGGCGCGCTGGGGGGCGCCGGGCGAACTGTTTTTGCACGAAACAGCCGCGGGCCCGCCGCGTCAGCGACATGGTGCCTCGTCTTCCCCCAACGGCCTCGGTTCCCGCGGGGAATCAATGGCAAGGTTGCCGCCGGTCAGCCTTGCCATTGATTCCTCACGGGCGGTGCGTCACGGGACGACGCGCCGACGCCTACCCTCCCTCGCACGCGTAAACACGGGTGCGGCGCGGCTATATAGCCGGTGGCCTGCACTCGCCTGTGCCCACACCAGCCCCGCCCCTCGCCGCCGCCCAGCTCCTCCCTCTCCCGAGCGCCGCCGCCCAGCCCCTCCCTCTATCTCTCTACCTCTCACGAGCCCGTCGCCATGGCGGAACGCTACCCCGGAGACGAGGCGGCGGCCAACGGCTTCGGCCGCCGTTCGCTCCGCGAACAGGAGTCATGGCTCCTGTTCCAGGCGAACATCCCGGCGCCGCCGGACATGCACGCCGGGCCGACAGGGTGGAGGCTCAGCGCCGGGGGAGTGCCCATTCCCCTGTTGCCCGACGCCGTGGCGAAGCCGAAGTACTTCGCCGAGGAAGTCGAGGTCGTGCGCGCCTCCCTCACCGACGCCCAACTCTCCCTCCCCCAGTACGCCGCCGACAACCATGCGGCTTGGGCGGCGTATTTCGAGCGCCGCCAGCAACAGCGCTTGGCGTCCACCAACGGCGCGCCGGTGGTCGGCGACCGGAAGAACAGCGAGGGGCGCCACCTGTGGTGGGGCGTCCCCGGCCGCACACTCGAGGGCGTGCTGACGTACCTCGAGGGCGGCAACGACCCGCCGTTGGCATACCCGGCGAGGGCGGCCGCCCCGGCGCAGCACCGACGCGCCGGGCCATGGGCGCCAAGGAGGTTCGGGTCCTCCTCCTCTTCTTCCTCCTCCCGATCTTCATCGCACTCCTCCGGCACTCCGGCCCTGCTCGGCGTCAAGGCCGAGCCCGCGGCGGAGACGCCGCTTGGCCGGCGCACTCGCAGCGCCGGCATCGTCATCAACGAGGGCGGCCGGCGCGCCTACTCGTCGGCTCCTCCTCCGCGCTTCGTCAAGCCAAAGACGGAGCCGGGGCTCGCGCCGGTGAAGAAGGAGCCGGCCGCGCCGGTGACGACGGAGCTCGACGACGACGACGCGGCCCTGGAATGGGCGCGCAGGGACTCCATAGTGATGGAGAAGGAGCGCCTGGAGAAGGCGAAGGAGCGCCAGCGCGCCGCCCTGCTTCGCTTCGCGAAGCGTCGACGCGGCCACGACGAAGGCGGAGTCGTCGTCATCTGCGACAGCGACGACGACGATGACGATGCGCCGCCACCAGTCCGCCATGGCGACGCTGGGCAGGGGTCCAGCAGGGGCGCCCGCGTCAAGGAGGAGAAGGCCGACGACGACGATGGCGGCGATGGCGGCGACTTCAGCCAGTTTTTCCTTTAGATTAGTTTATGTATATGTGCTATGTAATGAAAATCCGTGAACTTCGCTGAAATGTGCCGAAATTTGTCGTATTTTGCCGAAATTTATCGTGTTTGGCCGAATTTTATCGTGTTTAAGCCGAACTTCGCCGAACTTCTTTTATTTTAAAACATGCCTGGGGGCGGCCCTGGGGGCGGCCCTGGGGCCGGCGGCTGGGGACCAACTCGCCCCCAGGCCCAATTTTTGCGCCGGCTCACCCCCAGGCGGCGATTTTAGGCGCCTCCTGGGGGGGCAACGGCTGGAGATGCCCTCATGAGCTATTAGCTAAGCATGTTATTTCCATTTGGACTAAACAGGAAATCCAGCTCCCCGCAACCCATCTATGTGTGCTAGGTTTTTTTGGGGACCTAATATAGTCTAAAGGACTATATGTTGATCATAATTAATCAAGAGTAAGTTACAATATTTTAGTAGGTTACTGTTAAGAAAAATCCTGAAAAATGTCATTCTATGGAGCTAGTATTTCCTTCAATTTATGTTTTTAGTTAGTCTTTTGCATTTTCAACATTCCTCTTATAGTTATATACAATTTATTCTTCCAATATAGGTTTTTAAACATTGTGTCTGCATGAATTTAAGTTGCAGGACATTAGTTTTTGGCTGTTTGAATTATGGTCCGAGAGTTAGCTACATAAGATAAATGTTGACTAAACTCATCAACTAAATTTTATAAATGATTAGGTTGTGCATAATTTTACTAGAGAACTGAATGGCTATGCAGTTTTAGAATGAGTTTAATGTCAACCACAAATATTTTTTTGCTACTATGAGATTGAAGAAAGGTATATGTTTCCTCTTCCCAGGAGCTTTAGTTTATATATTTTAAACCTTAAATATGAAAATAATGCGAGCACTTTTTGTGGAAAACTATGAACTAACCATGAAGTTTGGGTTCTAGCATGAGTTTTCATGTCCTATAATTTTCATGGCACTCTAAACCGAGGCTGCAATTAAGGTTTTGGTCAAATAATTGTGTAGTGGTGTTTACCATTAGAAGTTCGCATTGGTAACAAATATAGTGGTTGGATCAACTTTGCACTACTAATGGGCTCCTTTTAGCTTCCATTCTGGTTGGCTTTTATGGTAAGATATTGTAAATAGTTTTCCATTCTGTCCCCTTCTTTTGATCATAAAACTCGAAGTTGGATACGTCTAGACATATATTTGAGTTGGATGGAAGGCACGCGTCTATCTCCTTGCACATAGATACCTCTCATGTAAATGTTTTCTTCACAAGTATTAGGAATTTTGCGGCGGTGGAGCTTTCGAGCCACCAAATTAGCTCCAAGCAAACATGTTAGTTGTGTCTATTAACATCACACTTTTTTCCCAAACTTATTGATTTTTTTTGCAAAAGCAAACAATTTGTATCAAGAAATTACCATCCTTTGACCATAATTAGTTTAGTCAAGGGTAAATGACCATAAAAATGAAATTCTATTATTGGTAATGCTACCTTTTCTACATAATGCACCCATCCAGAGGTAAGCAAATCAGTAATGATGGCTAGATTGTATTTCTTGAACTCCATAGTTTGTTGATTTAATTGCAATGCACTAAACAACAACTTGGAGTATGTTGAAGTTGTACTCAAGGTTTAACAAACCAAATTTGGTACTGCATCCATGGCAAGACATATTATAATTTATATGTGTCCCTTTAGTTACTTGAACATACCAACTACAACAATTCATCATTATACGAAAAGAATGATAATCAGTGTAGTGTATACATCTCTGACCTTTTAAATACTTCTACCAACATTAATGTGTAATGTTGTCTATTCTGATGTGAAACTAAAAGTAAGGTTCCCTTCTAGGATGTTTGTTCCAACAAATTCTTAATTAATAGATGAGGCAATCTTTGCCTCCGTTTTGAAAAAAAAAACTCTAGAAGATCCCCCGAGCTCGTTTTGGCGCCCGGCCGTTCCCTTCTGGATTCGCTGGGCACGGCCGGGCGCCAAAACGAGCTCGGGGGATCTTCTAGAGTTTTTTTTTTCAAAACGGAGGCAAAGATTGTCTCATCTATTAATTAAGCAGAAGAGAATTGCCCAGTTAATTACGGAAAATCGGGCGAAAACCGAAACAACAAGGGCCAAGCCCATCCCAAAAACTAACACACACAGGGCAAAGCCCACCCACGAACAATATCGATGACAACCACGTCGCCCACACGACACGAGGTCCATGCCTTCGAAGTTGCAACTCTCCCCGAGGCCGCCGCCTCGACATCCACTGCTCCGTTGCGCCCTGTGCACTCAACCGACACCGCCTTCCGGGGCCGCCGCCCCGACATGCCACCGCTCACCCTCGAGCAGCAACGCCGCACGATACAACAACCCGCAGCCCACACTGCTCAGGACAACCGCACGCAGACCACGAACGTCGCACCACATCCGGGGCCGCCGCCCCGACATGCCTCCACTCGCCCTCGAGCAGCAATGCCGCATAATACAGCTACCCGCAGCCCATGCTGCACAGGACAACTGCACGCAGACCACGAACGCCGCACCACATCCGGGGCCGCCGCCCCGACGTAAAGTCAGACCGCCCTCACTAGGTCGCATCGACCAGGCTGACGACCTCGCTACCCACGTAGCACCAAGTCGCCACCGAAACAATGCACAACTACGACTCTGCCCCATAGAGCCACCGTTGCATCGCTATCTGAGGCCGCCGCCTCAGCGTAAATCCACCGTCCGAAGCCGTCGCCCCGGCCTCCATCACCCCGACAACGACGCAACTCTGCACCACTGCCATGAGACCACCACTCCACAAAGGTCATCGCTTCCAAGGCGGTGCCTCCAAGAAGGTAACGACATAATTGCCGTCGCCGCCTGCTCCAATGGAGCTTGGGTTTTCACCCGGAAACACCAGACAGTTGTGGCAGTAGATGGACGTAGCTCCGCGATGTGCCTTCAGGAAGGAATGCAATGCTCAAGAACATCGCCAGCACCGGCAACGAAGAAGGTGCAAGACTTTCGCCTGGAGGATCTACTCCACCGCCGGGCCTCACAGGAAGCGAACGGCATACAAACATAGCAAGTTGTGCAGAGGACATCGTTGCCAACCACCAGCCCTCAACACGCCGCAGCAGAGCGCCATGTCAGATCCGCCCCCCCCCCCCAGCCACCTCCAGCCCAAGTTGCTGCTCTGTTGCAGCTCACCATCACCAGAACCTCCACCGACGCGGCACCGTCGTCCAGAAAACTGCGCCTCGCCGCCACCACCGCAGCTCCCTCGGCCGAGGGAAGGGACCCCAGGCACCCAGCGCACCCTACAGCCGCAGCCCGCCGGAGCGCCGCCACGCAGCTTGCCGGAGCGCCTCCACCGCCAGATCTGGGCGCCCGGGCGCCAGATCGACGACGGCCGGCCTCAGCGCCGCCCCGCCCACCCCCGCGGCGCACCTCGCCGGCGAACCCGAGCCAAGCCGCCAGATCCGCGCGACAGGAGGCCACCGCGCCCGCCCCAGCTAGCTCCACGCCTCCGTGCACAAGCACGCCCAGAGCACCCATCGAGGCGGCCGGCCCGCGCCATCCAACCCCAAACGGGAGGAGGAGAAGGCCCCGCCGCCGCCGCGCCGCGCGGGCTTTGCCTGGCGACGCCTGCCGGCGGCGGCGAGGGGAGGAAGGGCGGCGGGGTGTGGCCTAGGCGGCGGCTAGGGTGCGCTCCTGGCTGCCCGCGGGAGCGGTCGGGGAGCGCTTTTTTCGTTAAGACGATCTTCTGGAGTTAACCATACCAGGCAAAGAACTTCCACGTGAGGAGCAGCTTTATGTTGTGAACTTTTCTTTTCGAAACGGCTTTATGTTGTGAACTGGCCCTGTTAGACAAGGTAGTACTCCAGTATAGACTAGAAGCATGTGAACAAGTGTGCACCTTGACGCTAGCAGCGTATATTGCCGCAGTAGCAATTTGCTCCTCACATGAGTACTATTGGATGCATGCATGAAAGCATTTCTTATTTTTCTCAAAATAATTAGTACACCATAGAAAAAAAAAGTGTAAGAATGACAGCAGTGTTGTTCGTGGAGAGAAATATTCAAACAACCAGTAGAGAATTGAGACTTATATTTTACTTTATTTTTCTTAGTGGGGTGTTAAGTTATTTAAAACGTTGTGTGGTCGAGAACACACAAATGAAATATAGTTTACAAGAAAACGCTGACTTGAAGGTTTGGCGTATATTTGAAGTTTGAATCTGAAAAAACTAAAAGATTTCACAAACATGTCAGTAACATTTTCTTTTGGAATAAAAGTATATGGTTTTTCTAATGCATTCTTCATATAGAAATTCGTTGTGCTGCCGTGATTTGATATGAATAGTACAAAAAAATTGTATGGTTCCCAAGATATAACACAAATGTACTTTTGAAAATTACATTATAATTTTATTATAACATAGGATATTTAATTTAAATTTAAATAATTTAGTATTTTGATCACATAAAAAAATCTAACATGCAAAGCATGTATAAAGTACAAGTATCTTTATAATTCATGAACATCATTGAAGATTCATGGACATTTTTCTAGTTCATGAACAATTGTAAATTCTAGATTTCTCTAATTTGAAAAACAATCTTGTACATTTTTAAAATTCTCTAATATTTTTTAAAAATTTGTGAACATTTTTCCAATGTCTAGTCATTTTCCTAAAAGTCAGAGAAAATTTCAAATTCATGATTGTTTTTTCAAAAAATTCTGAACATTTTCTCAATACGTGAACATTTTCATATACGCTGACATTATTTTGAACATTTGTGAAATCCATGAAATATTTTACAAATTTTTGAATATATTTTCAAATTGGGAAACATTTGTCAAAATCTATGAACATCTTTTAAATTTTCAAACATTTTGCAAACTTATGAATAATTTTTGAAATCTAAGAACATCTTTAAAATCCACGAACTCATTATAAATTCTTGAACATTTTTTAAATCCTTGAACATTGAAACAATTCATGGTGGGGAAAAAATTCATCGACTTATTTTCAGTTGACGAACATTTTTTAAATTTGTGAACTGTTTTCAAAATTGAGTTGAACATGTTTTTTCTAATATATGATATTTTATTTCATCATACTTTTTAAGCTTCAAAAGATAACTAATATAAATTATTTTCCAAAAACATGAAAAATAAAATTGTTCCAAACCATGTGCTGGATGTGTGCCTCCTTGCTGGTCTTTTGCTTTTTCGGGCAAACTCAGTGACCTATCACAATGTTTATAGGGTCAAAAAAGAGATTTCGGCTTGGCCTATCCAAGCATGGTGGCCAACCCCTAATGAAAGTGCGGGCTTCGCGAGGTTGTGAGCTTTGACATTCAAACTCCTAAACTCATGAACAAAATTACAAGAAATAAAAGTCCTAGAATGATGTATAATTTCATGTATGATTGCACCATAGCTGGCAGATCTTCCCTTCTTGATGGCCTCCACCACTACCTTGCACTCTGAAGCCACATGAATATTTTTGATAGATAGGTCATCGGCAAGGGCCATAGCTTTGTAGATTGCTAGTGCTTCCAGAGTTGATGGTTCAGTTATAGAGCGAAAGACAATTCCTGACGCTCCCAAATAGTTATCTCCATGGTCCATGCATACTGCCCTCTGAAGCCACAATCCCTCGATATTGCCGCATCCACATTTAACTTCATCAAATTCGGCGAAGGAGGTAGCTAGATACTAGGCCTATGAGATGCAGTTCTCACTGTCGTGGTGGTTGGTCCATGTATTGTATCAAGGTCGGTGATGAAGCAATGAGTTGACATAGGGCTTTGAAATATTTCCTCATGATAACTTTCCTCCGTGAACTCAATCTGCCCCACAACTTGACCACCATCCACGTGAACTCTTCATGCGTCAAGGACTCATGCATACTAAACAATCAGATATTTGGATTTTCTTCTTGTTTTCTAGAACATATGCTCAACCATTAGTTCTGAAGAAAGTGCCCATATTACAACTCAACAATGCTTGCCTCCACGTATCCTCCATGCCGCAGAATGGGCGGATGGCCGTTGTTGCCATGTTTCTATGGTGAAGAAGTTCTCCCGTCAGCAAGGAGTGTTGAGCCAGCGACCACAGGAACACCTTAATTTTTGCTGGGATCCTGATTTTCCAAAGGTATGACCACCCACTGGACTATGTCACACTATCTAATGATTCTTTCCCTCCTTCGAGCCAATTCTCACTGCTGGTCTTTATTTTGACTATCATATTATATGACGAACTGACCGAAATAACCCCTTTTGGTCTGCACTCCAATCCCAGAAATCGTCCACATGTCGTGTGCATCCAACATGCTTGGCAAGAGAGAAGTACCAAATTAAAAATCTCCATATCACCAAATCCAAGCCCTCCCAATTTTTTGGAAGTGTCATAATGTCCCACTACACACAACAAGGCCGTTGTGCTACTGGGGCAATCCTATATATCTTAGCGATCTGGAGAATAACATCGCTTCAAGCGAGTGTACGGTGGGCTAGCCCTAGTAGTGTTAGGTTTATTATTTATTTATATTCTTTTTTACCCATGCTTACATTCGAAGTTATTATGAAAAATATATCGTATATTTCCAAAAACAATTTACTGAAAACTTTCACTAGGCATTTAAAATGCTAACACGGTGTAGAAAATGTTCATGCAACTTTAAAAAATGTTAATAGTTTAAAAAATGTATGTGACATTTTTTTAAAAATGTTCATGCTTGTCAAATTATGTTCGTGAAACATTTGAAAAACAATTTGACCATCCAAAAATTGTGTGTAACATTTAAAAAAATGTTCACACATTTCAAAATATGTTCGTATATTTTCGAAAAAATGTTTATACAATGTTAAAAATGCTTAATGTTTGTTTGGATTTTTTAATATGTACGCCAAAAAAGGTTTGAAACATGTACTTGAACGAATGTAGATTATGTATTCAAAAAATGTACAACGTGTATAAAAAAATCTTCCACAAGTATATGGAAAATGTACCGTGTGTATTGAAAAAAGTTAGAAATGTATTAAAAAAAGGAATAAAACTCAAAGAAAACCGGTGAAGAAAGGAAGACTTATGGACGAACAGAATCGAAGAAACAAACTAAAAACCAAAGGGAAAACCTGAACAAAGCCGACCGAAAACCAGATGAAAATCGAAATAAAGCCATGTGACTGGCCGGCCCAGTATGGGGACTCCTTGAGGCGACACTACGTTACATATTGCAGCAAGCGATATATAGCTACTAGCACCAATCGACCAATTTTGTTTGGAGAAGGACAAAAGGAGGAAAAGGCTGGCCCACTTACGGGTTACATGCACGTCCCTCATTGACTTTCATTGTTCTTCTCCAAACTATATGCCATTCAATTCTTGATCATTTGATTTTGTATGCAGAGGACTAATGATTCATCTACATAGAGAGGGGCCTCGGGGTGTCCGTACATATCTTGGACTTGATGTGGACGAAATTGAAGAAGCACGTGCCTCACTACCTCCGAGAGAGAGAGAGAGAGAGAGAGAGAGAGAGAGAGAGAGGTTTATTTTTTTTCATTTTTTTACCTTTGATTACATTGAAAATTATTACAAAAAATATATCACATATTTAAAAAAACAACTGAAAACACTCACTGCATATTTAAAATGTTAACACAATGTAGAAAATGTTCGCGCAAATTTAAAAATGTTAATAGTACTATAAAATGTATGTTTCATTTAAAAAATGTTCATGCTTTTAAAAATATACTCGTGAAATATTCGAAAAATATATATACAATATGAAAAAAATGTCCATGTTGTTCCGAAAATAATCTGACCATTCAAAAAATTGTTTGTGACATTTTAACAAATGTTTACAAATTTCAAAATAAGTTTGTATATTTTTTTAATAGGTTTATACAATGTAAAGAAATGCTCAATGCTTTTTTGATTTTTCTTAATATGTATACCAGAAAAGGTTTGAAACATGTATTTGAACGAATGTAGGTTATGTATTTGAAAAATGTTCAACATGTATAAAAAAAATCTTCCAGAAGTATATGAAAAATGTACCGTGTGTGTTGAAAAAAAAAAGTAGACATGTGTTAGAAAAAGGAATAAAACTCAAAGAAAACCGGTGAAGAAATGAAGAATATGGACGAACATATATCGAAGAAACAAACAAAAAACCAGAAGAAAGCCGACGCTACGTACATGTCGCGCCAAGCGATATATAACTACTAGCACCAATCAGCCACTTTTTGGGGGGAAGCACAAAAAGAGCAAAAGGCTGACACACTTAGCGGGTTACATGCATGTCGCTCATTGTCTTTCATTGTTCTTTTCGAAACTATATGCGATTCAATTCTTGATCATTTGATTTTGTATGCAGAGGACTAATGCTTCATGTACATAGAGAGGGGCCTCGGGGTGTCAGTACATATCTAGGACTTGGCGAGGACGACATTGAAGAAGCACATGCCCGACTACCTCTGAGAGAGAGAGAGAGAGACAGAGGTTAATTGTTTTTCATTTTTTACCTTTGTTTACATTCAAAATTATTAGAAAAATATATATATTATATTTCTAAAAATGTTAAAAAATGTAGAAAATGTTCGCACAAATTTAAAAAATGTTAATAGTATTGAAAAATATATGTGACATTTTTATAAAACGTTCATCCTTTTCAAAATATGTTCGTGAAATATTTGGAAAAATGTCTATACAATATGAAAATGTCCATGTACTTTATAAAACAATTTTAAATTTCAAAAAATTGTTTGTGATATTTTAGAAAAAAATTTAGACATATCAAAATATGCTCGTATATTTTTCAAAAAAATTGTACAATGTAAAATAATGATCAATGTTTATTTGACTTTTTTAATATGTATAAAAAAGGTTCAAAACATGTATTTGAACGAACGTATATTATGTATTCGAAAAATGTTCAATGTGTATAAAAAACTCTTCCACAAGTATATGATAAATGTACCGTGTGTATTGAAAAAAAGTAGACATGTGTTAGAAAAAGGAATAAACCTCAAAGAAAACCAGTCAAGAAATGGCGAATCATGGACGAAAATAATCGAAGAAACAAACTAATAACACAAAGAAAAACCAGAAGAAAGCCGACAGAAAACCAGAGGAAAATCGAAATGAAGCCAGGTGAATGGCCGGCCCACTACGGGAACTCTTTGAGGCGACACTGTGTTACATCTCGCAGTAGGCGATATATAGCTACTAGCACCGATCGGCCAATTTATTTTTTTGGAGAAGGACAAAAGGAGGAAAAGGCTGGTTAACTTAGCAGGTTACATGAATGTCCCTCATTGACTTTCATTGTTCTTCTCGAAACTATACACCATTGAACTCTTGATCATTTAATGTTGTATGCAGAGGACCAATGCTTCATCTACATAGAGAGGGGCCTCGGGGTGTCCGTACATATATAGGACTTGATGAGGACGACATTGAAGAAGAACATGCCCGACTACCTCAAAGAGAGAGAGAGAGAGAGGGGGGGGGGGGTTACAATTTATTATCTTTTCATTTTTAACTTTGTTTACATTCAAAATTATTATTAAAAAATTATTGTATATTTCACAAAATAATTTGAAGAAAACATTCACTACACATTTAAAACGTTAACACAATCTAGAAAATGTTCGCCCAACTTTATAAAATGATAATAGTATTAAACAAATGTATGTGACATTTCTAAAAAATATTCATGCTTTTCAAAATATGTTCGTGGAATATTTTAAATATATGTATTAAATATGAAAAAAAAATTCTATGTAGTTTGAAAAATATTTTGACCATTCAAAAATTGTGTGAGTTGTTTTAAAAAATGATTGAATTTTCTTGAAAAATGTTTATAGAATGTAAAAATATTCTCAATGTTTATTTTTATTTTTATAACTTGCATACCAAAAAATGTTCGAAACATGTATTTGAACGAATATTATGTATTCAGAAAATGTTCAACGTGTATAAAATAATTCTTCCACAAGTATTTGTACAATGTACCGTGTGTATTGTAAAATAAAATAGACATGTGTTAGAAAAATGAATAAAACTCAAAGAAAGGCGGTGAAGAAATGAAGAATTATGGACGAACAGAATCAAAGAAACAAACTAAAACCAGAACAAAGCAGACGGAAAATCAGAGGAAAATTTTGACGGGCGGGCCCACTATGGGGACTCCTTGAGGCGATGCTAAGTTACATCTCGCCGCTGGCGATTTATAGCTACTAGCACAGATCGGCCAATTGTTTTTGGAGAAGGACAAAAAGAGGAAAAGGCTGGCCCACTTTGCAGGTTACACGCACGTCTCTCATTAACTTTCATTGTTCTTCTCGAAACTATATGCCATTTAATTCTTGATCATTTTATTTTGTATGTAGGGGACTAATGCTTAATCTACATAGACAGGGGCCTCGGGGTGTCCGTACATATCTAGGACTTGATGAGGATGACATGGAAGAAGGACATGCCCGACTACCTCCAAGAGAGAGAGAGATAGGTTTTTTCTCCATTCAAAATTATTATAAAAAATATATCATGTATTAAAAAAATAATTTACTGAAAACTTTCACTAGACATTTAAAATGTTAACACAATGTAAAAATGTTCGCTCAACTTTAAAAATGTTAATAGTATTAAAAATGTAAGTGACATTTTTTGAAAATGTTCATAGTTTTCAAAATATGTTCATGAAATATTTAAAAAATATCTATACAATACGGAAAACATGTCCTTGTAGTTTGAAAAACAATTTTACCATTCAAAAAATTGTGTGTGACATTTTATAAAATGTTCACACATTTCGAAATATGTTTGTATATTTTTGAAAAATATTTGTACAATGTAAAAAAATGATAAACGTTTGGTTGACTTTTTAATATGTATACCAAAAAAGGTTCGAAACATGTATTTGAACGAATGAGATTATGTGTTCGAAAAAGGTTTGATGTGTATAAAAAAATCTTCCCCAAGTATATGAAAAATGTACCGTGTGATTGAAAAAAGTAGACATGTGTTAGAAGAAGGAATAAAACTCAAAGAAAACCGGTGAGGAAATGACAACTTATGGATGAAAAGAATCGAAGAAATAAACTAAAAACAGAAAGAAAAACCAGAAGAAAGCTGACAGAAAACAAAATCGGAGTAAAGCCATGTGAATGGCCGGCCGACGACGCGAACACCTTGAGACGATGCTACGTTAAATGACGCCCTAGGCGATATATACCGACCGGCCAATCTTTTTGGAGAAGAACAAAAAGAGGAAAACGCTGGCCAACTTAGCGGGTTACATTCAAGTCCCTCATTGGCTTCCATTGTTCTTCTCGAAACTATATGCCATTCAATTCTTGATCATTTAATTGTGTATACAGAGGACTAGTGCTTCATCTACATAGAGAGGGGCCTCGGGGTGTTCGTACATATCTAGGAATTGAATTGGACGAGATTGAAGAAGAAAATGCCTGACTACCTCCAAGAGAGAGAGAGAGAGAGAGAGAGAGAGGTTTACAATTTATTATCTTTTCATTTTTAACTTTGTTTACATTCGAAATTCTTCTTAAAATTATATCATATATTTCAAAAAATAATTTACTGAAAACATTCAGTATAAATTTAAAATGTTAACACAATGTAGAAAATGTTCACGCAACTTTAAAATATACTAATAGTATTCAAAAACGTACGTGCCATTTATAAAAAATATTCATGCTCTTCAAAATACGTTCGTAAAATATTTATACTATATCAAAAGAAATTCCATATTGTTTTAAAAAGAATTTGACCTTTCAAAAATTCTGTGTGATATTTTATAAAATGTTCACACATTTCAACAAATGTTTGTATATATTCGGAAAATGTTTATAGAATGTAAACAATACTCAATGTTTTTTGATTTTTTAATATGTTTACCAAAAACGGTTCGAATCATGTATTTGAACGAATGTAGATTATGTCTTTGGAAAATGTTCAACATGTATACAATCTTCCATAAGTATATGAAGAATGTACTGTGTGTATTGACAAAAAGTAGACATGTGTTAGAAAAACGAATAAAACTCAAAGTAAAGCGGTGAAGATATGAAGAATTATAGACAAACAGAATCGACGAAACATCCTAAAATTCGAAAGAAAAACCAGAAAATACTGACAGAAAACCATGTTACGGGCCGGCCCACTATGGCGACTCCTTGAGGCGACCCTACGTTACATGTCGCAATAAGCGATATAAAGCTACTAGCACAGATCAGCCAATTTTTCTTGGAGAAGGACAAAAGAGGAAAAGGCTTGCCCACTTCGTAGGTTACATGCACGCCCCTCATTGACTTTCATTGTTCTTCTCGAAACTATATGCCATTCAATTCTTGATCATTTCATTTTTTTACCTTTGTTCACATTCGAAATTGTAAAAAATATATCATATATTTCAAAACACAATTTACTGAAAAGATTCACTACACATTTAAAATGTTAACAAAATGTACAAAATGTTCGCGCAACTTCAAAAAATGTTAATAGTATCAAAAATGGCATGTGACATTTATAAAAAATGTTCATGCTTTCCAAAATATGTTCGTGAAATATTTGAAAAATGTCTATACGGTATTAAAAAAATCCCAATGTAGTTTCAAAAACAATTTGACAATTCAAAAAATTGTGTGTGACATTTTAAGAAATGTTCACACATTTCAAAAAATGTTCGAATATTTTTCAAAAATGTTTACACAATCTAAAAAAGATCAAAGTATTTTGTTTTTAAATATGTATACCAAAAATGGTTTGAAACATGTATTTGAACGAATGTAGATTATCTATTCGAAAAATGTTCAACATGTATAAAACAATCAACCACAAGTATATGAAAAATGTACCGTGTGGATTGAAAAAAAGTAGACGTGTTAGAAAAAGGAATAAAACTCAAAGAAAACTGGTGTAGAAATGAAGAATTATGGACGAACAAAATTGAAAAAACAAAGTAAAAACAGAAGGAAAAACCATAACAAAGCCGACGGAAAACCATAGGAATATTGAAATAAAGCCATTTGACGGGGAAAGGGACGGTCGAACAATATGATCCCGCTGCGTTGGAGTGATCTCGCGAGGTGGCTGCCAGCTGAGGTCACTTCCTTCCAGTTCCGCTCCGCTCCCCCACCGCTAGCCACCCGGCTCCGGCGTCCACGCCTCGCGTCGGTGGCCGCTCCGGCCCCGCCGCCCACCTCCAGCCATGCGCTCCCCTTTCCCTCTGGCCGAGGGCCGCTCGCGCTCCGATCGCTAGCTCGACTCGAGCCCTTCCTCGTCCGGGACCGCCGATGCAAGGCCGGTCCTACCTCGAGGCCCTCCGCGACTCCCCTGCCTCCCCGACGGCGGCCAGCCCGCCGCCCTTGCCGCCGCCTGCGCGCCCCCTTCTGCGCTCCGAGATCTGTCGGGTCACGGAGACGGATGGCCCTGACGACTGGCACCTTGCGCGTGGCCGCAAGCGCCCCCGCCCCCTCCGGCCGCGGCGCCCTCGCCGGGGTCCTGCCGACGCGCCCCGTCGACCGCCGTCGTGGCTCCGGGAGGGTGAGTGCCCCAGGTGCTTCAGCCCCAGCCACCCGCGCTAGGAGTGCCGCAAGGACATCCGCCGTGGCCGCTGCCGCTTCTTTGGACACAAGGTCCGCGAGTGCACCATGCCGCGTGCTGCCGTGCCCCCCCCTCCTCCTCCCAAGGCGCCTCCCTCCCTCTGCTTCGTCGTCGTATTTCCCTCTCTGGGTCCGGCGACTCCCTTGCCCCCGTGTGCTCCGCTCCGTCTGACTCGCGCCCTGCATCCTCGAGCCCTGGTGGCCGCCCCGCGTCCTCCGGGTCGGCCACCGCGGGGTCGCCATACTCTAGTGGATCTGCACCCGCGTCCTCTGGGTCGCAACCCGCCCCTGCTTTGCCGGCAGCCTCCACCACTGCCGCGTCCACCCCCCTCTTGGGCCACCATGCGCGCCGCCCCGCCGGCGCCATCTGCTACCTCCCCCGGTCCATGGAGCTTGTCGCGGCGGAGCGAGATCTTGAGCACGCGCAACTCGCCACGGTCGCTGGACGCTGCTCCGATGTCACCAGGGAGGCCGTCTTCGACGCTCTGCGCGCACGCTATGGCCTCGCTTCTCATGAGTTCTCCGTCCACATCCACGCCACAGATGATTTCCTCCGCCTCGCGCGCATGCGTTGCCGCCGGTGGCCTCCGCACCGGCAACTTCCGCCTGATCTTCACCCCCTGGAGCCACTCCCGCGACATTGTTCCAGTGAAGGCGCGTTTTCTCGTCTCCATTGAGATCAAGGGCATCTCCGATCATGCTTGGCACCGGAGTTCTGCCGAGTTCCTCCTCTCGCGTTCTGCCGGGTGGAGAATCTGGCCCCGGAGACTCGAAACGCGTCCGACATGTCTGTCTTCCGCCTGACCGCCTGGACCACCAACTCGGATGGCATCCCGCGCACCTCGAAGCTCCTTGTGCCGGATCATGATGTCGTCGATGAGGACGCCGATCCTGCGACCGCGGAGCATCTCTTGCTTGGTCTGACGCGTTTTCCCGTCGAGATCCACGTTTGGAGCTGCGTTGACTACCGCCGCCCCCCCCCCCGCCTGCCGACGGGGCCGGCGACTGCGATGCCTTCCCTGGCTCACCTCCCGTTCCCGGCCCCTGGCCGCGCATCCACGAGTTCCCTGAGCGTCACCCCGACGCGTCTACCCGCCGGGCCTCAGGTCGCGCTCCCCACCAGCGCCGGTGTAGGCATGCTCCCCCTCCATGTCATAACTGGCAGGGCATTCTGGGCTCGTACCCCGCGGCTGTCGGGGCCGCGCCCCGGGTTCGTGCTAGGCTCCGCCTTGGCGCTTCACCGCCGCCGACGGCCTCGTCGGCGTGCGCTCCAGCGACTCCTCACGCGCCTGTATCAGATTCTTGGGATGCGTGGGACCCAGCTGTGCCCTGTCCTACTCACCCTGCGCTTTTGGAAAGCACCGCCGCCCAGGCTTTCGATGCCACCGCTGAAGCCAATGCGACCGCTTTGACGGTGTTCCAAATGCCGCGGTCGCCGACAGCCTGGCCCGGCCCACGGTCCCCTGAAGACAGTTGTGATTCCATCACCAACGGCCATGTTGTCGAGCGCGTCTCTCCGCTCCAGGACAACGGGCTCATTTTCGTCCAAGCTGCGATCTCTGACCAGCCTCTGTCCTCCCCCGACCAACACCTGACACCTTCCCGGTTCCCACTTTCCCCTGCCACGGGCGGGGACATGCATGCCGGGCCTCGGATGCCTGGGCCCGGGCCTGCCGCGCCTACACAACTGATCCTCGCGCCTTTCGAGGGAGATCCCATGCATGCTCACGCTGATCCCACTGCTGATTTGATGGCGGATCCTGGCTCCTCATTCGCTGCCCCCTCCGGGGATCCCGAGGCGGATCCGCGGCCCATGCCCGCTTCATGTGCCATGTCTGGCGCTTCCCCGTTGGCCGGGACCAATCCACCCATGCAGATGCACCATGCACGCTCCGCACCGCCTGCTCTCTGCACCTTTGTGAGCGCCATGCAAACACAAATTGACCACGTTCTCCCTGTGCTTGCGCCACATCGACGCCGCAACGAGGTGCCTCCCAACTTCACTCCGAGGATGAGCGGGCGAATCGCCAAGGCTGACCGCGGCTTGGACTCCGAAATGAAGGCCAAGCGCGTGCTTCTCCGACGCCTAGGCCTACTCAAGGATGATGCCCCGATGGATGAGGCCACTCTCTCCAAATACACGGCTCTGTTTGACCGCCCACTGGCTGCAGATATCCTCCAGGCCTTTGCCGACTTCTACGGCTGGCGTGTTCCTTCCGCGGAGTGCAACTCTTCCCCGCCGTGCACCGGAAGCCCCCGCCTCGTGGAAATCTGATCAGCCTGGCCCATGTGCCTGTACCCAGCGCCCCCCCCCCACTTCTTATGGATGAAAACCTTAAGATCATTTTTTGGAACGTCAGAGGCCTAAACTCTCGTGCTAAACGTTCTGCAGTCCGTAGCATTATTTCCTCGGTTGCCCCTTGCAACGTCTGTCTCCAGGAAATGAAACTTGCTAGCATGTCTGACTCCCTGGTGTTGGAAACCCTAGGCGCCCCCTTCCTCGACTTCTTTTTCCGTCCCGCCGATGGCACTCGCGGAGGCATCCTGCTTGCTTGGCGCTGCGACATGATCTCGCTTTCCAGGCCAACCATTGGGCGATGACGAGAAAAATGCCTTTCTTGGCGAGTTGCAAGAGTTTCGAGACACGTGTGCCGGCCCTTGGCTCGTTGGAGGCGACTTCAACATGATCACCTCCGCTGCCGACAAGAACAACAACAGGCTCAACCACCGCACCATGAGTCGTTTTCGCCGCTTCATCGCCGACCTTGAGCTTCACGACATCTACCTCCACGGCCGCCACTATACTTGGGCCAACGAGCAGGAGAACCCCACCCTCGTCCGCAATGATCGCGTGCTCTGCAGCTCAAGTTGGGATGTTGCACAGCCTCAGTGTCTTCTGCGCTGTCTCTCCTCGCTGGTGTCTGACCACTCCCCTCTCTTCATCGACTGCGCGGCGCGCTGCAACCAGGCTAAGCGCTTCCACTTCGAGCGGTTCTGGGCGAAGCTCAACGGCTACCTAGACGTGGTTTCTGATTCTTGGAACTCCTCCCCACCGCACCCTGATCTGTTCCGGCGCCTATACGCTCGCCTCAAGGTTACCGCTAGGCGCTTGCGGAGCTGGGGCGCGAAAACCCTGGGAGGCATCACTCTGCAGCTGGCGATGGCTTGAGAGCTGGTCGCACGCTTCGACGAGGCGCAGGACCGGCGCCCGCTCACGCCACCAGAGGCTTGGCTGCGGCGTCGCCTCAAATGTGCCTACCTCGGCCTCGCCTCCCTAGACCGGACGATCTCGCGCCAGCATTCTAGATTTGCTTGGCTGCGGAACAGCGAAACCAGTTCGGCCTTCCTGCGGATCCAGGCCTCTCGACGTCTCCACAAGAAAAGGATGCTCGAGCTTCAACACAATGGGCAGCTCCTCCTTGATGATGAGGCTATGGCAGAAGCGGCTTTCTCCCACTTCACGCAGCTTCTTGGTTCCACAGATGAGCGCGGCTTCACCCTCGACCTTGACATGCTTGGTGTGCCCAATTCTGACCTCTCCGGCCTCGACGCGCCATTCACCGAGGACGAAATTTGGAACGCGATCAGGCTGCTCCCCCACGGAAAGGCGCCCGGGCCCGATGGTTTCACCGCTGAGTTCTTATGCTCCGCTTGGCCCGTGATCAAGAAGGACATTTGCGAGGCATTCGACAAGCTCTATGCTCTCAACAGCCTTGGCTTCGGAAAGCTCAATGAGGCGCTGATCACCTTGCTGCCCAAGAAGCCTGACGCGTCCTCGCTCGCCGACTACAGGCCGATCAACCTCATCCACCTCCTGGCGAAGCTTTTCGCCAAAGTGCTCTCCGTTCGCCTAGCTCCTAAGCTACCCAAGCTTGTCTCTGTCAATCAGAGCACATTCATCGCCGAAAGATGCATCCACGACAACTTTCTCCTGGTCCAACAAACTGCCAAGTACCTCCACAACCACAAGCTCCCGCGCGTCCTGCTCAAGCTCGACATTGCCCACGCTTTCGATTCGGTTTCCTGGCCATTTCTCCTCCAAGTCTTGCGCCACTGTGGATTCGGCTCACGCTAGCGGGAATGGATTTCCATCTTGCTCTCCACCGCGAGCACCCGCGCCCTCATCAACGGATCGCCTGGGCCACCAATCAGGCATGCCAAGGGGTTGCTCCAGGGCGACCCGGTGTCACCGATGCTTTTTCACCATCGTGGTCGACGTGCTCAACTCCGTCATTCTACGTGCGGTCCAAACTGGAATTCTACACCGGCTCACTCCCCACCACATGGCCTCGAGTATCTCTCTCTATGCCGACGACGTGGTGGTCTTCTGTCACCCAGACCAGCACGACCTCGCCGTGCTCTGGGAGCTGCTGTCCGTGTTTGGCGGTGCCTCCGGCCTACGCACCAACTTTGACAAGTGTTCTGCAACTCCCATCCAATGCTCCCCTGTTGATGAGGCGACTATAGGGCTTGGAGCTGGATTGCCCGGTCAAGCACTTCCCTATCACCTACCTAGGACTGCCGCTGTCGGTCCGAAGGATCCACTCCTCGCACCTCATGCCGCTAGTGGACCGGATGCGCAAGAAGCTGTCCACCTGGAGGGCATCCCTGTTGTCTTGCGGTGAGCAGCTCGCCCTGGTTCGACATGTGCTCTGCGCCATGCCTGGGTATCTGCTCGTGGCTATCGCCCTCAACGCCCACGTGCTCAAACTGGTCAACCGCCTCGTCCGTGAATTCCTGTGGCACGACAGGGAAGATTCCGCTTCTGGACACTGCGCAGTGAACTGGCGCCGCGTCTGCATGCCGCTGCAGCTTGGCGGGCTCGGCATCCGCGACCTGCGCCGCACTGGAATCTCCCTCCGCACTCGCTGGCTCTGGCTTCAGGCCACGGACCAGACGCGCCCCTGGAGCCATCTTCCTCCCCCCGCCGACCCCGAGACGCAGGCCATCTTCCGTGCTTCCACCCGGTGGGAACTTGGTGATGGGCGCACTTGCAAGTTCTGGACCGACCATTGGGTTCATGGCCAGTGCATCACCAAGATTGCGCCGGCCATCTTTGCTATGGTGCCCAAGCGACGCCGCCAACGCCGCCTCATGGCCGACGCACTGCAGGACCGGTCCTGGGTTCAGGACATCGTTGGCGCCTTGGGTCCCCTGGCGACAGTTCAGTACATTGAGCTATGGAGGCGTCTACTTCCGTTATCAACCTCCGGGCATCCCGACATTCTTCGGTGGCGATGGACAGCAAATGGCACATACTCTGCAAAAACCTGCTACGATGCTCTCTTCCTCGGCTCCACCTCATCCCCGCATGCCAAACTCACCTGGAAGACTTGGGCCCCTCTTAGCGCCAAGTTCTTCATATGGCTGGCCTTACAAGACCGGTGATGGACAAGTGAGAGACTCGCGGGCCACGGACTGCCGCACAGCCACGCCTGCGCATTCTGTGACCAGGCCACTGAATCCATGCAACACCTCTTGATCGGTTGCTCCTTCTCTCGCATGGTGTGGCACGAGGTATTCTCCAAGCTTCGACTCACCAGCAGCATTCCTCTCGGCCACGAGCCCTTCTTCGACTGGTGGCAGGCATCCATGTCCTCTGCCCCAGCTTCTCTTCGCAAGGGCACGGCCTCCCTTGTGATTATTGTCGCCTAGACCCTCTGGAAGCATAGAAATGCCTGCACCTTCGACGACGTCCGCCCATCTGTGACCGAGGCCTCCCGTGCCGCTCTGGCCGAGGCTGCAATGTGGGCCACGGCTGGCGCAAAAGGACTGCGCTCCTTTGTTTTTGAACCGCCTTGATCGAACCTTGTAACCGTAACTTTGCGTAGGTCTGGCCACGAGTGTGTAGCTTGGCCAAGCGCATGTAAACTCCTCTCCCTATCAATGAAATAATACGCTCTATGTGTATTCGCGAAAAAAGCCATTTGACGGGCGGGCCCACTACGGGACTCCTTGAGGTGATGTTGAGCTACATGTTGCAGTTGGCGATTTATAGCTACTAGCACAGCTCGGCCAATTTTTGATGGACAAGGACGAAAGGACGAAAAGGCTGGCCCACTTTACAGGTTACATGCACGTCCCTCATTGACTTTCATTGTTCTTCTTCGAAACTATATGCCATTCAATTCTTGATCATTTTATTTTGTATGTAGAGGACTAGTGCTTCATCTACATAGAGAAGGGCTTCGGGGTGTCGGTACATATCTGGGAATTGACGAGAACGACATTGAAGAAGCACATGCCCGACTACCTCCGAGAGAGAGAGAGAGAGAGAGGTTTATTATTTATTTATTTTCATTTTTTAACTTTGTTTACATTCGAAATTATTATAAAAATAAATCATATATTTTTAAAAATAATTTACTGAAAACATTCACTACACATTTAAAATGTTAACATAATGTAAAAGTTCGCTCAAGTTTATGAAATGTTAATAGTATTATAAAATTTGTATGACATTTTAAAAAAAATGCTCATGCCTTTTATTATATGTTCATGAAATATTTGAAAAATGTCTATACAATATGAAAAAAATTCCATGTATTTTTCTAAAAAACATTGACTATTGAAAAACTTGTGTGTGGCATTTTAAAAAAATGTTCACACATTTCAAACTATGTTCGTATATTTGTCGAAAATGTTTATACAATGTAAAAAATGCTCAATGTTTCTTTGATTTTTTAAATATGTATGCCAAAAAAGATTTCGAAACATGTATTTGAATTAATGTAGATTATGTATTCGAAAATTTGTCAACATGAATAAAAAAATCTTCCATACGTATATGAAAAATGTACCGTGTGTGTTGAAAAATAAAGTAGACATGTGTTAGAAAAAGGAATAAAACTCAAAGAAAACCGGTGAAAAAATGAAGAATTATGGATGAACAGAATCGAAGAAACAAACTAAAAACAGAAAAAAGCCGACAGAAAACCAGTTAAAATCGAAATAAAGCAATGTTTCGGGCCGGTCCAGTATGGGGACTAGTTAAGGCGATGGTACGTTATATGCCGCGTTAGGCGATATATAGCTACTAGCACCGATCGGTCATTTGTTTGGAGAAGCACGGAAAGAGGAAAAGGCTGGCTCATTTAGCGGGTCACATGCACGTCCCTCATTGACTTTCCTTGTTCCTCTCCAAACTATATGCGATTCAATTCTTGATCATTTGATTTTGTATGCAAAGGACCAATGCTTCATCTACATAGAGAGGGGCCTCGGGGTGTTCGTACATATTTAGGAATTGATGAGGACGACATTGAAGAAGCACATGCCTGACTACCAGAGAGAGAGATTTTTTTATTTACCTTTGTTTACATTCCAAATTATTATAAAAATATGTCATATATTTCAAAAAATATACTGAAAACTTTCACTGGATATTTTAAATGTTATCACAACATAGAAAATGTTTGTGCAAGTTTAAAAAATGTTAATAGTATTAAAAAATGCATGTGACATTTTTTAAAATGTTCATGCTTTTCAAAATATGTTCGTGCAATATTTGGAAAATGTCTATACAATATGAAAAAAATGTCCATGTAGTTTAGAAAACAATTTGACCATTCAAAAAATTGTGTGTGACATTTAAAAAAAATCACACATTTCAACACATGTTCATATATTTTTGTAAAATGTTTGTACAATGTAAACATATGATCAATGTTTGTTTGGATTTTTAAATATGTATACCATAAACGGTTCGAAACATGTATTTGAACGAATGTAGATCATGTATTCAAAAAAGTTCAATGTGTATAAAAAAATCTTCCACAAGTATATAAAAAATGTACCCTGTGTATTGAAAAAAGTAGACATGTGTTAGAAAAAGGAATAGAACTCGAAGAAAACCGGTGAAGAAATGACGAATTATGGACGAACAGAATCGAAGAAGCAAACTAAAAACCAAAAGAAAAACCAGAAGAAAACCAACAGAAAACCAGAGGAAAATCGAAATAAAGCCATGTGAATGGCCGGCCCAGTATGGGAACCCCTTGGAGCGACGCTTTGTTACATGTCATCGTAGGCGATATATAGCTACTAGCACCGATCGGCCAATTTTTGAGGAGAAGGACAAAAAGAGGAAAAGGCTGGCCAACTTAGCAGGTTACATGCACGTCCCTCATTGACTTTCATTATTCTTCTCGAAACTATATGCCATTCAATTCTTGATCATTTGATTTTGTATGCAGAGGACTAATGCTTCATCTACATAGAGAGGATCCTCGGGATGTCCGTACATATCTAGGACTTGATGAGGACGACATTGAAGAAGCACATGCCCGACTACATCCGAGAGAGAGAGAGAGAGGTTTATTGTTTATGTTTATTTTATTTTCATTTTTTACCTTTGTTTACATTTGAAATTATTACAAAAAATTATATCATATATTTCAAAAAAGTAATGTACTGAAACATTCACTACAAATTTAAAATGTTAACACAATGTACAAAATGTTCGCGCAACTCTAAAAATGTTAATAATATTAAAAAAATATGTGACATTTATAAAAAATGTTCATGCTTTTCAAAATATGTTTGTGAAATATTGGAAAAATGACTGCATGATATGAAAAAAATGTCCATGTAGTTAAAAAAATAATTTGACCATTCAAAAAAATTGTGTGTGACATTTTATAAAATGTCACACATTTCAAAATATGTTTGGAAATTTTTGGAAAATGATTATACAATGTAAAAAATGGTCAATGTTTTTTTTGATTTTTTTAATATGTATACCAAAAAAAGGTTCGAAACATGTATTTGAATGAATGTAGATTATGTATTCGAAAAATTGTTCAACGTTTATAAAACAATCTTCCACAAGTATATGAAAAATGTACCGTGTGTATTGAAAAAAAGTAGACATGTGTTAGAAAGGAATAAAACTCATAGAAAACCGGTGAAGTAATGAAGAATATGGGCGAAC
This sequence comes from Triticum urartu, assembly GCF_003073215.2. NCBI lineage: Eukaryota > Viridiplantae > Streptophyta > Magnoliopsida > Poales > Poaceae > Triticum > Triticum urartu. The sequence goes on from NC_053025.1 coordinate 613,099,523, forward strand.
AGAATTGAAGAAAGAAAGTAAAAACCAAAAGAAAAACCAAAAGAAAGCCGACAGAAAACCAAAGGAAAATCGAAATAATGCTGCAATCCAGTGCGCGCCTACCCTGCTGACCAAACCTCAGAGGGGACTTCTCCCCCAGCCTAACTAGCGGAGAGCGGGTCTGCATCGCGTTTCACGCCTCCTCCGGTCGTTGGGGAGACCGGGGAGGTGCTATCCCGAAGGACCCCTCCTGGCCTGGGCACGGGAGATGGTGACGAGATTATGACTGAGGCTAACACCTCGGTCGCCGAAGACCAGGAGGAGGGATCCCTCCTGGTGAACAAATAGGGAGAGCTAGGTCAATTCGAACCCTCCCGAAAGACAGCTTCGGAGCCCCCAAGGCCCCGGAGGCGTCAATTTCACCCTCCACCGAAGGAGGAGCCGAGGCCCCACCGCCAGCTCCGAACACCGGCGATCGAGCTGCTATTGGGTGGCGAAAAGTGATGGAGGAAGCCTTAAACATCTCCTCCATCGTTGCGGGGCACCGCGCCTTAATGGGCGTGGTGTTGCAAAGTATTCGGTCCGTTAACAGCGGACTGAAGGAAGCCTTTGGTGGCCTCCTGACAGGCTTCGAGGTAAGCCATGTAATGTTCTTTTCATAAAGCAGATTTTTGAACAAAGTTATGTACTCTTTATATATAGCAGCCCCCGAGACTTTGTCAGGGTTGAAAAACCTGGCAGAGGATCTGATGTAGGGTAGAACCCTAATCGCCCGATCTTTCACGAAAGGAGCGGATCCCGCGAAGAACACGAGGAACACAAAGAGGGAAACGAGGGAAATCACAAGGGGAAACACAAGAGGAACACTCAAACTAACAAGAACAAGTCACACATGTGCTAGATCCTCGGATACATAGAACGATACACGGTCCACAGACAACTAGGGACGATACAAAAGGGTAACCGGTTCTTCTCCGTGAGGAGGTCTTGATGTTCTTCCCTAAAGAGGGGTCTTGAATCCGCTTGGGGGATCTTCTCCGGTGGAGGCTCGAATCTCGAGGAGAAGGTAACCAAGTGGATGAGCAAAGCTCTCTCACAAATATGAGCTAAACATTTGCTAACCCTAGAAAGTTGTACGGGATGGAGTATATATAGTCTAGGGGGTAGAAGGGGTACACGGGCCTCGGCCCTTTACTGCGCAGACAGGGAGGCCGGACGTCCGGGCGTCGGGCCGGATATCCGGGCGTTCGCGGAGGGCCGGATGTCCGGGCTGTGGGGGCCGGATGTCGGGCTGGTGAAGCTGGCCATGTTGCTCTCGGGTTCGGGGTGTCCGGATTTCCGGGCAGGGGGGCCGGATGTCCGGGACCTCGAAGGGCCGGATGTCCGGGGCCTGTAGGCACTTGGTGGTTGAGCAGCTGTAGAGGAAGGTGCTCCAGGGGCCGGATGTCCGGGGCCTTGGCCGGATGTCCGGGGCCTGGGAGATGCTCTTGGCTCCTTCCGTTGGTTCTCCTCATCCGTGGACTTGGGGACTTGTCCGTCTTCATGCGCATCTTCGGGAGGACCCTCTTGGTACCTAATCATGCACAACATCTCGGACTTGTTGGAAATATGCCCTAGAGGCAATAATAAAAGGATTTTTATTATATTTCCTTGTTCATGATAATTGTCTTTATTCATGCTATAACTGTGTTATCCGGAAATCGTAATACATGTGTGAATGATAGACACCAACATTTCCCTAGTAAGCCTCTAGTTGACTAGCTCGTTGATCAATAGATAGTCATGGTTTCCTGACTATGGGCATTGGATGTCATTGATAACGAGATCACATCATTAGGAGAATGATGTGATGGACAAGACCCAATCCTAAACATAGCACAAGATTGTATAGTTCGTTTGCTAGAGTTTTCCAATGTCAAGTATCCTTTCCTTAGACCATGAGATCGTGTAACTCCCGGGTACCGTAGGAGTGCTTTGGGTACACCAAACGTCACAACGTAACTAGGTGACCATAAAGGTATACTACGGGTATCTCCGAAAGCGTCTGTTGGGTTGACACGAATCAAGACTGGGATTTGTCACTCCGTATGACGGAGAGGTATCACGGGCCCACTCGGTAATGCATCATCATAATGAGCTCAAAGTGACCAAGTGTCTGGTCACGGGATCATGCATTACGGTACGAGTAAAGTGACTTGCCGATAACGAGATTGAACGAGGTATTGGGATACCGACGATCGAATCTCGGGCAAGTAACGATACCGATTGACAAAGGGAATTGTATACGGGGTTGCTTGAATCCTCGACATCGTGGTTCATCCGATGAGATCATCGAGGAGCATGTGGGAGCCAACATGGGTATCCAGATCCCGCTGTTGGTTATTGACCGGAGAGCGATCTCGGTCATGTCTACAGTGTCTCCCGAACCCGTAGGGTCTACACACTTAAGGTTCGATGACGCTAGGGTTGTTGAGATATTAGTATACGGTAACCCGAAAGTTGTTCGGAGTCCCGGATGAGATCCCGGACGTCACGAGGAGTTCCGGAATGGTCCGGAGGTGAAGATTTATATATAGGAAGTCAAGTTTCGGCCATCGGGAAAGTTTCGGGTGTAATCGGTATTGTACTGGGACCACCGGAAGGGTCCCGGGGGTCCACCGGGTGGGGCCACCTAACCCGGAGGGCCCCATGGGCTGAAGTGGGAGGGGAACCAGCCCCTAGTGGGCTGGTGCGCCCCCCTTGGGCCTCCCCCTGCGCCTAGGGTTGGAAACCCTAGGGGTGTGGGGCGCCCCACTTGGCTTGGGGGGCACTCGACCCCCTTGGCCGCCGCCCCCCTTGGAGATCTCATCTCCTAGGGCCGGCGCCCCCCTAGGGGTCCTATATATAGTGTGTGGGGGGGGGGGGGGGAGGGCAGCCGCACCCTAGCCCCTGGCGCCTCCCTCTCCCTCCCGTGACACCTCTCCCTCTCGCTAAGCTTGGCGAAGCCCTGCCGAGATCGCCGTTGCTTCCACCACCATGCCGTCGTGCTGCTGGATCTCCATCAACCTCTCCTTCCCCCTTGCTGGATCAAGTTGGAGGAGACGTCTTCCCAACCGTACGTGTGTTGAACGCGGAGGTGCCGTCCGTTCGGTGCTAGGTCATCAGTGATTTTGATCATGACAAGTACGATTCCATCAACCCCGTTCTCTTGAATGCTTCCGCTCGCGATCTACAAGGGTATGTAGATGCACTATCGTCTCCCTCGTTGCTAGATGACTCCATAGATTGATCTTGGTGATGCGTAGAAAATTTTAAAATTCTACTACGTTCCCCAACAGTGGCATCATGAGCTAGGTCTATGCATAGTTTCTATGCACGAGTAGAACACAAAGCAGTTGTGGGCGTGGATATTGTCAATTTGCTTTCCGTTACTAGTATTATCTTGATTCGGCGGCATCGTGAGATGAAGCGGCCCGGACCGACCTTACACGTACGCTTACGTGAGACTGGTTCCACCGACTGACATGCACTAGTTGCATAAGGTGGCTAGCGGGTGTTTGTCTCTCCCACTTTAGTTGGATCGGATTCGATGAAAAGGGTCCTTATGAAGGGTAAATAGAAATTGGCATATCACGTTGTGGTTTTGGCGTAGGTAAGAAACGTTCTTGCTAGAAACCTGTAGCAGCCACGTAAAAACTTGCAACAACAATTAGAGGACGTCTAACTTGTTTTTGCAGCATGTGCCGTGTGATGTGATATGGCCAAAAGGATGTGATGAATGATATATGTGATGTATGAGATTGATCATGTTCTTGTAATAGGAATCACGACTTGCATGTCGATGAGTATGACAACCGGCAGGAGCCATAGGAGTTGTCTTAATTTATTTATGACCTGCGTGTCAACATAAACGTCATGTAATTACTTTACTTTATTGCTAAAGCGTTAGCCATAGTAGTAGAAGTAATAGATGATGAGACAACTTCAAGAAGACACGATGATGGAGATCATGATGATGGAGATCATGGTGTCATGCCGGTGACAATGATGATCATGAAGCCCCGAAGATGGAGATCAAAAGGAGCAAATGATATTGGCCATATCATGTCACTATTTGATTGCATGTGATGTTTATCATGTTTTGCATCTTATTTGCTTAGAACGATGGTAGCTTAAATAATATGATCCCTCGTAATAATTTCAATGAAGTGTTCCCCCTAACTGTGCACCGTTGCGAAGGTTCGTTGTTTCGAAGCACCACGTGATGATCGGGTGTGATAAATTTTAACATTCGAATACAACGGGTGTAAGCCAGATTTACACACGCAATACACTTAGGTTGACTTGACGAGTCTAGCATGTACAAACATGGCCTTGGAACACGGAAGACCGAAAGGTTGAGCATGAGTCGTATAGAAGATACGATCAACATGAAGATGTTCACCGATGTTGACTAGTCCGTCTCACGTGATGATCGGACACGGCCTAGTAGACTCGGATCATGTTTCACTTAGATGACTAGAGGGATGTCTATCTGAGTGGGACTTCATTGAATAATTTGATTAGATGAACTTAATTATCATGAACTTAGTCTAAAATCTTTACAATATTTCTTGTAGATCAAATGGCCCACGTTGTCCTCAACTTCAACGTGTTCCTAGAGAAAACCAAGCTGAAAGATGATGGCAGCAACTATACGGACTGGGTCCGGAACCTGAGGATCATCCTCATAGCTGCCAAGAAAGAGTATGTCCTAGAAGCACCGCTAGGTGACGCACCCATCCCAGAGAACCAAGACGTTATGAACGCTTGGCAGTCACGTGCTGATGATTACTCCCTCGTTCAGTGCGGCATGCTTTATAGCTTAGAACCGGGGCTCTAAAAGCGTTTTGAGCAACACGGAGCATATGAGATGTTCGAAGAGCTGAAAATGGTTTTCCAAGCTCATGCCCGGGTCGAGAGATATGAAGTCTCCGTCAAGTTCTTCAGTTGTAAGATGGAGGAAAATAGTTCTGTCAGTGAGCACATACTCAAAATGTCTGGGTTGCATAACCGCTTGACTCAGCTGGGAGTTAATCTCCCGGATGACGCGGTCATTGACAGAATCGCTTCCACCGAGCTACAAGAGCTTTGTGATGAACTTCAATATGCAGGGGATGGAAAAGACCATTCCTAAGGTATATTCAATGCTGAAATCAGCGGAGGTGGAGATCAAAAAGGAACATCAAGTGTTGATGGTTAATAAAACCACTAAGTTTAAGAAAGGCAAGGGTAAGAAGAACTTTAAGAAGGACGGCAAGGGAGTTGCCGCGCCCGGTAAGCAAGCTGCCGGTAAGAAGTCAAAGAATGGACCCAAGCCTGAGACTGAGTGTTTTTATTGCAAGGGAAGTGGTCACTGGAAGCGGAACTGCCCCAAATACTTAGCGGACAAGAAGGCCGGCAACACTAAAGGTATATGTGATATACATGTAATTGATGTGTACCTTACCAGTACTCGTAGTAGCTCCTGGGTATTTGATACCGGTGTGGTTGCTCACATTTGTAACTCAAAGCAGGAGCTGCGGAATAAGCGGAGACTAGCGAAGGACGAGGTGACGATGCGCGTCGGGAATGGTTCCAAGGTCGATGTGATCGCCGTCGGCACGCTACCTCTACATTTACCTACAGGATTAGTTTTAAACCTCAATAATTGTTATTTAGTACCAGCTTTGAGCATGAACATTGTATCAGGATCTCGTTTAATTCGAGATGGCTACTCATTTAAATCTGAGAATAATGGTTGTTCTATTTATATGAGAGATATGTTTTATGGTCATGCTCCGTTGGTGAATGGTTTATTCTTAATGAATCTCGAGCATAATGTTACACATATTCATAGTGTGAATACCAAAAGATGTAAGGTTGATAATGATAGTCCCACATACTTGTGGCACTGCCGCCTTGGTCACATAGGTGTCAAACGCATGAAGAAGCTCCATGCAGATGGACTTTTGGAGTCTCTTGATTATGAATCATTTGACACGTGCGAACCATGCCTCATGGGTAAAATGACCAAGACTCCGTTCTCAGGAACAATGGAGCGAGCAACCAACTTATTGGAAATCATACATACTGATGTGTGCGGTCCAATGAGTGTTGAGGCTCGCGGTGGCTATCGTTATGTTCTCACCCTCACTGATGACTTGAGTAGATATGGGTATGTCTACTTAATGAAACACAAGTCTGAGACCTTTGAAAAGTTCAAGGAATTTCAGAGTGAGGTTGAGAATCAACGTGACAGAAAAAATCAAGTTCTTGCGATCAGATCGTGGGGGAGAATACTTGAGTCACGAATTTGGCACACACTTAAGGAAATGTGGAATAGTTTCACAACTCACGCCGCCTGGAACACCTCAGCGTAATGGTGTGTCCGAACGTCGTAATCGCACTCTATTGGATATGGTGCGATCTATGATGTCTCTTACCGATCTACCACTGTCATTTTGGGGCTATGCTTTAGAGACTGCCGCATTCACTTTAAATAGGGCTCCGTCGAAATACGTTGAGATGACACCGTATGAATTATGGTTTGGGAAGAAACCTAAGCTGTCGTTTCTAAAAGTTTGGGGATGCGATGCTTATGTCCAAGAAACTTCAACCTGAAAAGCTCGAACCCAAGTCGGAAAAATGCGTCTTCATAGGATACCCTAAGGAAACTATTGGGTATACCTTCTACCTCAGATTCGAAGGCAAGATCTTTGTTGCCAAGAATGGATCCTTTCTAGAGAAAGAGTTTCTCTCGAAAGAAGTAAGTGGGAGGAAAGTAGAACTTGATGAAGTACTGCCTCTTGAACCGGAAAGTAGCGCAACTCAAGAAAATGTTTCTGTGGTGCCTGCACCGACTAGAGAGGGAGTTAATGATGATGATCAAGGAACTTAGGATCAAGTTACTACTGAACTTCGTAGGTCCACAAGGACACGTTCCATGCCAGAATGGTATGGAAACCCTGTCCTAGAAATAATGTTGTTAGACAACGGTGAACCTTCGAACTATGAAGAAGCGATGGCGGGCCCAGATTCCAATAAATGGTTTGAAGCCATTAAATCCGAGATAGGATCCATGTATGAAAACAAAGTATGGACTTTGACGGACTTGCCCGATGATCGGCGAGCCATAGAAAATAAATGGATCTTTAAGAAGAATACGGACGCGGATGGCAATGTGACCATCTATAAAGCTTGGCTTGTCGCTAAGGGTTATCGACAAGTTCAAGGGGTTGACTACGATGAGACCTTCTCACCCTTAGCGAAGCTGAAGTCTCTCTGAATCATGTTAGCAATTGCCGCATTCTATGATTATGAGATATGGCAAATGGATGTCAACAGCATTCCTTAATGGTTTCCTTAAGGAAGAATTGTATATGATGCAGCCGGAAGGTTTTGTCGATCCTAAGAATGCTGACAAGGTGTGCAAGCTCCAACGCTCAATCTATGGGCTAGTGCAAGCATCTCGGAGTTGGAACATTCGTTTTGATGAGATGATCAAAGCGTTTGGGTTTACGCAGACTTATGGAGAAGCTTGCGTTTACAAGAAAGTGAGTGGAAGCTCTGTAGCATTTCTCATATTGTATGTGGATGACATACTATTGATGAGAAATGATATAGAATTCCTGGAAAGCATAAAGGCCTACTTGAACAAGTGTTTTTCAATGAAGGATCTTGGAGAAGCTGCTTACATATTAGGCATCAAGATCTATAGAGATAGATTGAGACGCCTCATTGGTCTTTCACAGAGTACGTACCTTGACAAGATATTGAAGAAGTTCAATATGGATCAGTCAAAGAAGGGGTTCTTACCTGTGTTGCAAGGTACGAGATTGAGCACGGCTCAATGCCCGACCATGGCAGTAGATAGAGAAAAGATGAGTGTCGTCCCCTATGCCTCGGCCATAGGGTCTATCATGTATGCCATGCTGTGTACCAGACCTGATGTAAACCTTGCCGTAAGTTTGGTAGGAAGATACCAAAGTAATCCCGACATGGAACACTAGACAGCGGTCAAGAATATCCTGAAGTACCTGAAAAGGACTAAGTATATGTTTCTCGTTTATGGAGGTGACGAAGAGCTCGTCGTAAAGGGTTACGTCGATGCTAGCTTCGACACAGATCTGGATGACTCCAAGTCACAAACCGGATACGTGTATATTTTGAATGGTGGGGCAGTCAGCTGGTGCAGTTGCAAGCAAAGCATCATGGCGGGATCTACATGTGAAGCGGAGTACATCGCAGCCTCGGAGGCAGCACAAGAAGCAATCTGGGTGAAGGAGTTCATTACCGACCTAGGAGTTATTCCCAATGCGTCGGACCCGATGACTCTCTTCTGTGACAACACTTGAGCTATTGCCCTTGCCAAGGAGCTCAGGTTTCACAGGAAGACCAGGCATATCAAGCGTCGCTTCAACTCCATTCGTGAAAATGTTCAAAATGGAGACATAGATATTTGTAAAGTGCATACGGACCTGAATGTCGCAGATCCGTTGACTAAACCTCTCCCTCGAGGAAAACATGATCAACACCAGAACTCTATGGGTGTTCGATTCATCACAATGTAATAGGATTATTGTAACGCCCCAGATATAACTTTCCCTATTTGTATCCAACTCTTGCCGTTTCCGGCGTTAAGTTATATTTATTTCCTCGGGTTCGGGTTTTGTCTCCGTGTGTTGTTTTCATTTTCATGCATCTCATATCATGTCATCATGTGCATTGCATCTGCATACGTGTTCGTCTCATGCATTCGAGCATTTTCCCCGTTGTCCGTTTTGCATTCCGGCGCTTCGTTCTCCTCCGGTGGTCATTTCTAGCTTTCTTTCGTGTGTGGGGATTAAACATTTCCGGATTGGACCGAGACTTCCACGCGGCCTTGGTTTACTACCGGTAGACCGCCTGTCAAGTTTCGTACCATTTGGACTTCGTTTGATACTCCAACGGTTAACCGAGGGACCGAAAAGGCCTCGTGTGTGTTGCAGCCCAACACCCCTCAAATTTGGCCCAAAACCCACCAAACTCTGCTCCATGTCCTAGAGCGTTCGATCACGATCGCGTGGCCGAAAACCGCACCTCATTTGGACTCTCCTACCTACTTATGCCTATATATACCCCCTCCATTTTCGGATCTCGTCTTCCCCTCCTCGAACCCTAGTCTAAAAAAAAACATCTCCGCGCCGAGCCGGACACGTCCGACCCGGCCGGACATTCCTCCGCCGCCAGTCCCGCCTTGCCACGTGGGCAACGCCGCCGCCGCCGCCGTTCCGGCCCGGGAGGCCCAGGAGGGGCCCCCGCGAGCCCATCTCCGCCGCGTCCTCTACCGCCCCGCGCCGCCGTCCTCCGCTGCGCGCCGCCGCGGCTCCACGCCGGAGCCCGCGCCCCGACGCCGGCCGGCGACCGCCGCCTGCGCCACCACCTCGCCGGCGCCGCCCCGTCCGAGCTCGCCGCCGCACCACGCCGCCGCCCCGGCTCGGATCCGCCATCTCCGGCCGCCGTCCCCGCCATTTCCGGTGAAGCTCCGGCGAACAGTGCTCCCCCGGCGTTCCTCGATTCGTGCAGCCCCGATCTGGATCTCAGATCCAAAATCATCTCGGTTGACTTTTTCCCTCCCCCCCTGATTTTTATGCCTACTTGACTGCCCGTAACTTTGCATCCGTAGCTCCGATTTGGGCATATAATATATCAAAATGTTCGCCTCGACGAGTACATCATTTCATTCCATTGCATCATTTTCATTTGAGTTCATCTTGATGCCCAAAATGCTGTTAGAAGGAGGCTTCGTGAGTTAATTGTCAGATCTGCTAGTTCATCTTAGACTTTTGTCATTTTTGCCATGATTATTGTGTGCATGCTATGCCTGTGAGTCCTTCATATGTTTTGTTAAGCATTTTGTCTTCTTTCCAGAGGTGCAACCCATGCATTTTTAGGATGTGTGTGGTGACTTGTGCAAGCTTGCAAAGTGAGGCACCCGGTAAATCTGTTTTCAGGGACTTAGTTGTTTTCACTAAGTCTGGGATATTTTAGTTCATGATGCCATATGTTCAGCTTGTTTCCTAATGATCCGTGCCTCTTTTGAGGATGATCAGTAAGGGACTTTTGTTATCATGTTATGCTCTATCCATCCATGTCTTTGTTTGCAATTATGGAGCACCATAGCTTGAGTCAATCGAGCTCTACTTTTGCTTCGTGGTGAATCTGGGCAGATCGTCAACTCGTTTGCGATTTTGCCGGCGTTGTTGTAGTTGATCCGTGCATGCTATGCCATTGTTCTTGCCATGTCTAGCTTGTATTTTGTGCCTTCTTAATGGCTGTATGCTTGCCTTGCCATGAATTGCACCGTGGTGAGTGCATCGAGCTCGTTTACATGCCTTCGTGAGTTATATTTCAGCATGTCTCAGTTTTCACTAAGTCTGAAAACTGATTGTGTTTTAGCTATGTTCGTGTGCCCGTTAATATATTTTGTGAACCCTTTTGGCCCCAGGTCACTTTGGGTCTTTTGTTAAGCTTGTTGAGTAGCTCCATGCCATGTTCTTACTTGTCATGTTCAGGTCATGTATCATGTTGTTTTGCTGCTCCGAAGAGGGCTTCGTGATCTGAAATTTCAGACTAGTGTTAATTTCACTAAGTCTGGAATCTGTTTTGCATTTGCGTTTTTGCCATGCTTGTTTGAACCTCTTAATGGATTAATTGGCCGTGGCTCAGTGCTAGTCTTTTGTTAAGCATCTTGTGGGCATCCCTGCCATGTATTTTGTTGTCATGTTTGGTGGCTGTAGCATGTTCATTTTGTTGCATCTAGATGCCTACTTGCTGAAATCGCAGACCGGTGTCATATCTTAAAACGCTTGCCATTTCCAAACCGTAACTCCGATTCCAATGATCTTTATATCGTTTTCAAGCGATTTCATCCCCTCTATCCAGTGGCACCCTTGGAATTCCAAGTTGAGGCCAGGTTCATGCATTTCCTGTCATATCTTGCATTTTGCATCCCGCATCGCATCCCGCATAGCATATCATCATTTCATCATATTGCTTGGTCTTGCACGTGGTTGATTGTATCCTTGTTGCTTGTTTGTCTTGTTGGGTAGAGCCGGGAGACGAGTTCGCTACCGAGGAGCCCGTTGAGTTTGCTTGTGAGGATCCAGTCAACTCTGACAACTGTGCAGGCAAGATGATCATACCCTCGAAATCACTACTATCTTTGCTATGCTAGTTTGCTCGCTCTTGCTATGCCAATGCTACGATGCCTACCTTTTGCTTGTCAGCCTCCCAATTGCCATGTCAAACCTCTAACCCACCATGTCCTAGCAAACCGTTGATTGGCTATGTTACCGCTTTGCTCAGCCCCTCTTATAGCGTTGCTAGTTGCAGGTGAAGATTGGAGCGTTCCTTGTTGGAACATTTATTTACTTGTTGGGATATCATTATATTGCTATGTTATCTTAATGCATCTATATAATTGGTAAAGGGTGGAAGGCTCGGCCTCTCGCCTAGTGTTTTGTTCCACTCTTGCCGCCCTAGTTTCCGTCATATCGGTGTTATGTTCCCGGATTTTGCGTTCCTTACGCGGTTGGGTTATAATGGGAACCCCTTGATATTCGCCTTGATTAAAGCTTTTCCAGCAATGCCCAACCTTGGTTTTACCATTTGCCACCTAGCTCTTTTCTTTCCCTTGGGTTCTGCAGACTCAAGGGTCAATTTTAACCCCCCCGGGCCAGTGCTCCTCTGAGTGTTGGTCAACTGAGCGCCGTGGGCCACCTCGGGGAAACTTGAGGGTTGGTTTTACTCGTAGCTTCTCATCTGAGTGTGCCCTGAGAAAGAGATATGTGCAGCTCCTATCGGGATTTGTCGGCACATTCGGGCGGTGTTGCTGGTCTTGTTTTAACCTGTCGAATTGTCTTGTTGTACCGGACCGAGTCTGATCGGTGTGTCTCGGGGGAGGTCTATTCCTTCGTTGACCGTGAGAGCTTGTCATGGGCTAAGTTGGGACTCCCCTGCAGGGATTGAACTTTCGAAAGCCGTGCCCGCGGTTATGGGCAGATGGGAATTTGTTAATGTCCGGTTGTAGATAACTTGAACCTTAATTAATTAAAATGAATCAACTGAGTGTGTTACCGTGATGGCCTCTTCTCGGCGGAGTCCGGGAAGTGGACACGGTGTTGGAGTTATGCTTGCGCAGGTTGTCTTCTAGATTCTCGCTCGTGCTTTGCCTCCTCTTCTCGCTCTCTTTGCGAATAAGTTAGCCACCATATGCTAGTCGCTTGCTGCAGCTCCACATATATTTGCCTTATCCTTCCTATAAGCTTAAATAGTCTTGATCGCGAGGGTGCGAGATTGCTGAGTCCCTGTGGCTCACAGATACTATAATTCCAGATGCAGGTCCAGGTGATTCCGCTCCAGGTGACGAGTCAAGTGGGAGTTCGACGAGGACTCTCAGCGTTATTATGTTTCCTTTCCCGATGATCAGTAGTGGTGCCTAGTTGGGGGTGATTCGGGACCGTGTCGCATGTTGGGTTTTCTTCTATTTTGGCGCCGTAGTCGGGCCATGAGTGCTTGTATGATGGATGTTATTTATGTACTCTGATGTGACGTGGCGAGTGTAAGCCAACTATGTTATCTCCCCCTTTTATTATGTATTACATGGGATGTTGTAATGATTGCCTGACTTGCGACATTGCTTTCAATGCGGTTATGTCTCTAAGTCGTGCCTCGACACGTGGGAGCTATAGCCGCATCGAGGGCGTTACAAGTTGGTAATCAGAGCCTTCCCCGACCTTAGGAGCCCCATTGCTTGATCGTCTTAGCAGCCGAGTTGTGTCTAGATAAATGTTTTGAGTCACTTAGGAATTATATATCGGAGAGCTTAGGAATTCTTTTTACTTCCCAGTCTCCTCATCGCTCTGGTAAGGCATCCTGACATAGAGTTTTGACTCTTCTCTTCTCAAATTTCACTAAATTTTTTTTAGGATCACGCGAGTATCTTGGATTTGTTCCGATGGCTTATGATGAGAATACTGTCTTGGTGCCTCCTATCAGGGGTTTAGTGGAAGTGTCCCGGGGAGTTGAGCTCTGAGGTGTTGTCATCATAATTTTATCGTTGCAATTCTGGAATACTTGAGATATGTTCGCCGACATCGAAAATCTCTTTTATGCAGTTCGTTGGTGAGATAACCTCGACGCCACCCAGTACTGGGGCGGGAGTTCGGGAGTATCGCCATAACTTGTATAACGGATGCTTTTCGAAGGTTGAGGTAGATGGTTTCCGAAGTTTTCTTGGTTATGTGTTGAAGGATGGATACAGCTGGATGTAGGATTTGCTAGTTTGGGTGAGATATTATGCTTCCCCTGTATCCCCAACACCTGATTGCATAACCGGAAAGGTTCGGGAGTTTCATAGGTGGGAATTCTAGTAGCTCTAGTTCTTCTTCCACGGATATTGGTTTGAGATTGGGATTTCTTACCGATTATTCGTTCTTGATCCGTACCTTGTTGATTTATTTCTCTACCTTAATTCTACGTGGCTTCTCAATTTATGGATATGTGACCATTTGAAGAGAAATACATTCATTCATTTTGTTCGGATGTGAAGACTTTATGTTGCAATTTTCATTCCATTGGATTCAGCTTCAATATTTATCTGTCAATGTGCTAACGGTGGTCAACCTCTTCAGGATGGCTCCCGCTAAGAGCACCAGTCAGAACCAGAATCAAGATCCGCCACCACCTCCACCTCCTCCAGAGGCATGGCAAGCTGTGATGGCCGCAACCAATGCAAACACTCAGCTGATCATGCAAATTCTCCAAGAGCGCAATCAAGGCAGTCAAGGGAATCAAGGCAGCAATCAGAGTCACTTTGCTACACTCAACCAATTCCTTGCTAACGGGCCAAAGACTTTTAGTAATTGTGTTGAGGCAACCGATGCTGACGATTGGCTTGTGGATCTGTGTAAGCATTTCGAGTGCAGCAACGTCAGGCCTGAGGACTTTGTGAAGTTCGCTTCCTTCCAACTCAAAGATCAGGCAGCGAATGGTTCCAGCAATACAAGGATTCCAGAGGTGGACGTGTTATCACTTGGGATGATTTCCGTCGAGATTTCCGAGCTCATCACATTCCGCAGAGCGTGGTTGAAAGCAAGCGTGAGGAATTCCGCAATCTGAAGCAAGGCTCTTTGTCTGTCTATGACTACAACAAATTGTTCCAGAAGCTTGCCCGCTTTGCCAAGCAGGACGTGCCTGATGAGAAGAGCATGATATATCAGTTCAGGGGTGGTCTCAGAGAAGATATTCAGCTCGCTCTTGTCCTCTTCGAGCCCTTGAGATACGATGAGTTCTACAACATGGCACTGAAGCAAGAGGCTGCTCAGTTGAGGTGTGATGCTTCCAGGAAGCGAGTCAGAGATGTTACTCCTTCTTCCTCTACTCAAGTGGCCAAGCAGCAGAAGTTTTGGCTTCCTCCTCCTCCGTTCCGTCAGCCGTATCAGCAGAAGAGCAAAGGTGGCAGTGGTTCTTCCCACCCACCCAACCCAGGCTTTCAGAACAAGAATTCGTCTCAAGCTCCAAGATCGAGTGCTACGTATCACCGTCCGCTTTCAGAGGTCACGTGCAACAAGTGCCAACAGAAGGGTCACTATGCCAACAAGTGTTTCAACCAGAGGCATCTTCCTCCTCCTCCTCTTGTCAGATCGGCAAGTACAACTGTGGTCAAGCATAACCCCAAGCACGCCAAGGTCAATTTGATGAATGCAGCTCAGGCAGAGGACTCGTCAGATGTGATCATGGGTAACCTTCCTGTTAATGATATTCCTGCAAAAGTACTTTTTGACTCTGGTGCATCGCATTCCTTCATGTCATTCCCATTTGCATCGGAGAACAATTTTAGTACTAAGGCTTTACCTAGAGCTATGCAAGTTGTCTCTCCAGCTAAGCGTCTGAGTTCTAGTTTGATGGTTCCGGATATTTCTATCTTGATGGGTGATTTCAAGTTTCTGGCTTCTCCAATGGTTCTTGGTAACTCGGATATTGATCTTATTCTCGGTATGGATTGGCTTTCTAAGCACAAGGCTCAGCTTGATTGTGCAGCCAGGCAGATTCAATTGACTCATTCGTCTGAGGATGTAATTGTCTTTGCCGCTCGGGATAATACTATCCGTCTGTTTTCTCTCAATGAGAAGGGTGAATTGGATGCCATCTCTCAAATTCCAGTCGTTTGCGAATATCAAGACGTCTTTCCAGAAGAGCTCCCAGGAATGCCTCCGCATCGGCCAGTGGAATTCGTTATTGAACTTGAGCCTGGCACGGAACCTGTGTGCAAACGTCCTTACAAGCTCGGACCTGAAGAATTGAAGGAGCTGAAGAAACAGCTCGATGAGCAAGAAAGAATGGGTCTCATCCGGCCTAGTACTTCTCCGTGGGGTTGTGGTGTTCTTTTTGTGAAGAAGAAGGATGGAACGGACAGACTTTGTGTTGATTACCGTCCAGTGAACAAGAAGACCATCAAGAACAAATACCCACTTCCCAACATCAATGAGCTGTTCGAACAACTCAAAGGTGCCCAAGTATTCTCCAAGCTTGATCTCCGTATGGGTTATCACCAGATTCGCATTCGTGAAGAAGTTATTCCCAAGACAGCATTCAGAACAAGCTTTGGTTCATATGAATACACTGTCATGTCTTTTGGCCTCGCCAACGCTCCTCCGACGTTCTCTCGCATGATGAACTTCATCTTCAACGCCTACACCAATGACTTCGTTTTGGTCTATCTCGATGACATTCTGGTTTTCTCGAAGAACAAGGAAGATCATGCCAAGCACTTGCATTTGGTTCTCGATAAGCTCAGGGAACATCAGTTCTACGCCAAGTTCTCCAAGTGTGAATTTTGGCTCGATGAGGTTCTTTATCTTGGTCATATCATCTCTACCAAGGGCATTTCCGTGAATCCCGAGAAGGTATCCGCAATTGTGAATTGGGAACCTCCTCAGAATGTGAAGCAACTCCGCAGTTTTCTCGGTCTCGCAAGCTACTGCCGAAGATTCGTTGAGAACTTTTCTAAGATCGCGAAGCCTCTCTCAAATCTTCTTCAGAAGCACGTCAAGTATGTTTGGTCTCCAGAGTGTGATATTGCTTTCAACACTTTGAAAGAGAAGTTGATCACTGCTCCAGTTCTGACTCCGCCTGATGAATCCAAGCTGTACGAGGTCTTTTGTGATGCCTCTCTCCAAGGTCTTGGCGCAGTTTTGATGCAAGAGAAGAAAGTGGTTGCTTATACATCTCGCCAGTTGAAGCCTAATGAGAAGAACTACCCCACTCATGATCTCGAGTTGGCGGCAGTTGTGCATGCTCTTTTGACTTGGATACATCTTCTATTGGGAAGAAAAGTGGATATTTTCACTGATCACAAGAGTCTCAAGTACATCTTCACTCAGCCTAATCTCAACCTAAGGCAAACTCGATGGGTCGAAATGATTCAAGAGTACAATCCGAGTATTGAGTATACTCCAGGCAAGGCCAATGTGATTGCTGACGCTTTGAGCATAAAGGCCTACTGCAACAGTCTGATTCTCAAGCCTTATCAACCCGAGCTTTGTGAAGCTTTCCGCAAGCTTAATCTGCAAGTTGTTCCTCAAGGTTTCCTCGCCAACCTTCAAGTCTCTCCTACCTTAGAAGACCAGATTCGCCAAGCCCAACTTCTTGATGCTATGGTGAAAAAGGTGAAGATTGGGATTGCCAAGAGTCAGTCCAAGTACAAGTGCTACCACCTTGATGACAAGGACACTCTCTTCTTCGAGGATCATATTGTTGTGCCCAAAGGTGAACTTCGTAAAGTGATCATGAACGAGGCTCACAATTCTCTCCTCTCCATCCACCCTGGGAGCATGAAGATGTATCAGGACCTTAAGCAAGCTTATTGGTGGACTCGAATGAAGCGCGAGATCGCTCAATTCGTGAATGAATGTGATGTCTGCAGAAGAGTGAAGGCAGAACACCAAAGGCCAGCTGGTCTCCTCCAACCTCTTGCCATTCCAGAATGGAAGTTTGACCACATTGAAATGGACTTCGTGACTGGGTTTTCCAAAGTCCAAGCGTGGCAATGATGCTATATTTGTTGTCATCGACAAGCTCACCAAAGTGGCTCACTTTCTGCCTATCAAAGAGTCGATCACTGCAGCTCAATTGGCGGAACTCTATACCTCTCGTATTGTCTCTCTGCACGGTATTCCTCAAGTGATATCTTCAGACCGTGGCAGCATCTTTACCTCGAAGTTTTGGGATTCTTTTCAGAAGGCCATGGGCACTAACATCCGCTTCAGCACAGCTTTCCATCCTCAAACAAGCGGTCAAGTCGAGCGTGTCAACCAGATTCTTGAAGATATGCTCAGGGCTTGTGTGATCTCCTTCGGCATGAAATGGGAGGATTGTCTTCCTTATGCTGAATTCTCCTATAACAACAGTTTTCAAGCAAGTTCGGGCAAGGCCCCTTTTGAAATTCTGTATGGCAGGAAGTGCCGTACCCCTCTCAACTGGTCTGAAACCGGTGAACGTCAGCTTTTGGGTAATGACTTAATCACTGAAGCAGAAGAAATGTGCAAAGTCATTCGCGATAACCTCAAAGCAGCCCAATCCCGCCAGAAGAGCTACTATGGGCATAGTAACACCGAAACGTCAATTTCAACAATTGATGGTTCCTTCTATCCTCTCCGTTTTAACCTCAGCAGTGTAACCCATCCCGCCAGGTCGTAACACAATATCTCAAGCTCATATAATACGACCGTGAATTGTAGTCAATACAGCAGCCAGCCTACAGTATCTGGTCGTAAGACTTGAGAAAGATCAACCTAGCAAGTTCAGTGCATCTGCACCAGAAATCGTGATGCACCTGCCGTATTCTCAAGAGAATCGTATTGTGTGAGACCTTCAACATCCAATCTGTTGTAAGCCACCTCCAGGTGCTCCTACTCCTTGAATGCCTTTTCTTCTCGTGAGATGAGCGTACTGCCTGAAAATCAGATGCTGTTCGTTTGAACTTGTTTTCATTCTTTGTCATTCCTGTACTGAAATCCATGTTGGTGAGGCATATTTTCCATGACAAGGCCTATAACTACTGGCAATCTCGTTTTGCTCCTCATACTAACGTGGCGAAACTTTGGCACAAGCCATCACAGTGCCTTTTTAAATCCATCCATTCAAAACAGCATTACTTCCATTCTCTCCTTCCTCTAATTAGTTAACCTCGACTCACCACTAGATGGTTAGGAACGCTTATCGCCTCATCTACACACGCTCCATCTCTATGTTCTCTAGAGTGCGCATAACATCAGGATGAGTGTTTAGGCAATGAAAGTAACCACTTCTAAACGCTGTAGAGGTCTATACTACATAGGTAAAGAGCATAGTCTGAAAGCATTGTCCAGGTCGTCGTAATGGAAACTGCCAAACCCTGTTAACAGGTTACTCCAAGCAGACTCCAGGTAGCACCTCGTTGACATGTTGAGCTCACAATGGATTCATGTTTCTCCTCTGAACCCGTACTCTCCTCAGTCCCAGCGACCCACGGCGGCTGACCCACCGCCGCTGCCGGTGCCCGACCTCTTCTCCTCCGCCTACTCCTCTTCCGCGGCGAGCACCCCAACCCCTCCGCCTTTCACGGGCCGCCATCACCGTTCCCCTTCCAGTTCGACCTTCCGGCTCCGCAATTCCGGCCACCGGTGGGTTTCTGAGGTATGAGCACACTCTCATCCATCCACGATTACTTAAAATCCATTGCTGCCCTCGAGATATTCTGGGTGCACAACATCTGGATCTGCCCATGTCCCTCCCCACCAAAGGAAACAGTTTTTTTTTCCTTCGTTTTTTGGTGGTGATGGGGGCTTGATTTCTGATGAATATTTGTTTGGGGAAAAAAATACTTTAACTGGGTTCTTCCTTGCACCTCATTGCAGTTCACAATGGGGAACTTCGTGCCTGGTATAAGTACAGTGGATCATTGCCATCCAAGGATATCAAGCCATCGAATTGAGCCATTCACCATTCTGGCTTTCAGAGCTATATCAGAGCACATAATACGATGTGAAGTGTTCGATCGAAAGCTGATAGCAAACGGCCGGTTTCAACTGCTGACCATTCTCATCTGCGGAGCAATCCATGCCAAAGGAATAGCAGTGAACGGTCGATTTAATCTGTGTGGCTATTCTCATCTGTGGAGTTCTGTCCGACTACCTCCGGCACGAACCAACCGATGGAGAGGAACCGCCGGTTGATCTGGTTGGAAACCTTCCAGAGGTACTATGTCAATATTTTTGCTCCAGCTCGTCTCTTGACTGCGGATTACTAATTTCTACCTGTGCGCAACTACAATATATTTTTTGTTCTGCAGGACGTGTTATGCACAGTTTTGTCAAAGTTGTCTCTGGAAGAGGCTGTAAGAACCAGTGCTGTATCAAGGAAATGGAGATACTTGTGGACAGTTTGTCCTAAACTGAGTTTTGATGGAAATACAATACGTGGCAAGAATAATTATGAGAAAAGAGTGTATAATCTAGTGTTCAGTCACATTGTTAATAGAGTCCTGGGACAGTGCAGTGGCAAGTTGGTTGAAGAGCTTGAAATCAAAATTGAGTTGAACCGGATGTTGGTTGAACATCTTGATAATTGGGTTCGTTTTGCTGTATCATCGCGGGCAAAGGCACTAGTTTTTGATTTAGCACGAGAACAGCGTCAACCTCCAGGTTGTCATGATCGGTACAAATTCCCATTTGAGCTTTTAGACGAGGACAGTATACACCGTCTACAGAAACTTCATCTTAGCTTTGTAGATCTCCAGCCACCAATGCATTTTAGTGGCTTCCCTAACCTAAGGAAGCTTGATCTGAGCATAGTGAGTGTCAATGGGAAGGAAATTGAACATATGTTGTCAAACTGCTGTAACAAAGGTTAACGGCCCACTGCCTCACCTGCTATACTTGAAAATTGCTTCCTGCAGATTAACAAATATAGCATTCCATGCCGTGAACCTTGCGACTTTCGAATACAGAGGACTGGCGGTGCCTATTGACCTCAGTAAATCATCGGAACTGAAATGTGCAAACATATGGTATTATGGAGACACGCTCGAGCACACTATTACTGTTCTTGCTAATGTGCTTATAAATGTGCAACATCTGACCCTCGATACGGCCTGTGAACCTCCAAAGGTTCGCTCTTATACCTTCCTTTAAGTCATGGATTATCCTATAATATCACATGACTGATCATGACCTTTGGTTATCTATCTTTCAGATTCCCTGTTTGATGCATTACCGATGCAAGTTTTCTCAGATGACGTGTTTACAATTGAGGTTGGTCTATATCCAAGAATTCAATATATTATCTTTGGTCTCTTTTGTGAGGTCTGCTCCTTTCATCAAGAAGTTAGAGCTGCACGTAAGTACTCATATTGCATTACAGCTTCTTTCAACGCATTGGATGTCTCATTATGCCAACTATCATGCTGTCAACTTAGAGGCACGTTCGAGTATAATATGTGATGAGAAGTGCTGTGGTGGACAGTTTCTTTTATTGCATATGCTGTCCTGGAAGTGACGGATGGATATAGACTGCTAAACTTACTTGTTGTTCGTTTTAGCACTCTCTTTGTTTGGAAGCTACTAGTTTTTTTATTCAATACGAATCTTTCAAGAAATAAAATGACAATTTGACAAAAGTCTGTTTGAGATTTGCTCACGTACTCACATTATGTTCTTGACTTTCAGTAATAGTCACAATCCTTCGCATCACACTTCATTTTTGGTTCAAACTAATTTTTTTTTACCATGGTTTTTGGTTTAAACTTGCAGTTTCGTTTCCCCAGTTACGTGCATTCGGTACAAGAATCTGATGAACCAATCAGGAAGCTACCGGAGCGTCTGTTCAACAACTTAAAGAGTTTGTACGTTACAGGATTTAAAGCATGCATCGGTCAAGTTGAGTTCCTTTCGCACATGGTGGAAAATTCCCCTGCACTGGAGATTTTAAGTATAGACCATTCAGACAAATATCCCCTAGAAGGCCGTGAACAGGACACGAAAATGGTTGTTGACGCGGTCCATAGAATTGCTAGAAGGTATCTTGAAGGGAAGATTTCATCCAAGTGCACCCTAATATTACTGTAAGGGATTTGTTGGTATAGGGATGTACATTGTATCTCTATCTGGGGATGGAAAATCCTATTGGCGGCATCTTTAAACATGTCTGCATTGGTTACTGTTATGTGCATTGTGACTTGGTTTTGCATGGTCCATTATAATATTGAATTGAATGAACATGCTTCCCTTTGCATAAATCCGCTATTTGCCCTCCTCTACAGTACTCATTGCGTACAACTCTATTAACCTCGGAGTTCCACGTTTTCACCCCATTTTGGATGACGTATATGCTTCCTCCCTGCATGACATGTATGGACACATGGGGCCTTCTCTTTTTTTAGCAGGCACGCAGCCCTAGTTGTTTTAGTTTTTTTTCACCTCGCCGTCTCCCCTGTGCTACCAGGTGTGGCGCTGGGTGTTATCCGATCGTCCAAAGCATTCCCGCCTAACGAGTAACTGCTTGCTTCTGTATAATTCTTCTATTTTTATTCCTCTTGGTTTACCGGCTGTTGTTCCTCTGGTTACCGGTTGTGCTCTCCTCTGCTAGCTCCTGCTGGCCTGTGCACCGGGCGCCAGCAGCTGCCTCCGCTGGTCAAGCTCGCTGCTTACCTACTCAGGCAAGCACGCAGCTGCAGAGCTGAGCTGCTGCTCCTGGACTTAAGGTAATTTTTAATTTACCTCATCATTTTTCCTATTGTATCCGTTGAATTAAATCTTAAACTGATACATTTGTATGATTTTCATGTCACAGAAATACAAGATGAAGCGGTATTATTCATCAATGCCCGCCATCTAATTTGTTGGTTTTCTGATTTGCATGAATGATTAACTTTTTTCCTTAATATTTATGCCTTTCCTTATGAAATTATATTCTTGAATTCTTGAAGGTGTTGGTTCTCCTACTGTCATTTCCAAGTGAATCATGCTGTTGATTGTAGGTGAATCCTTTGATGACAGTGCTATTTTTGTTGTTGTCTGAATACTGCACCTTCAGGGTGGCTCTCTGTTTTAGGTTATTTAGTAATATAAACTGTCAACAATGTTGTATGCATACTGAAGAAAGCATTGAAAGTGGCAAAGTGGGTTGTAAGACATGGAACATGCTGAAGGTCAGGAAAATTAAGATGTAACGCTGTTATCAAATTATGTCAGGTGTTTGCTATTTTAATAACATGTACACTGATGATACTGTACACTAAGCAGCTTAACATTTCTCAGTCTCCTGTTATCAGGACTTGCATGGAAAAGGCGGCTGAGAGGTACAGTAAGTTGATCACCGAAGCTCCGAAGGATTCCGTGCAGCAGTCACAGGTTGTCGAATGAGGTCGAGCGGGGTGTTTGAGGAGCCTTCCATTAACTTGACAGCCGATATTTGATAGCTGGCTGCTCGCCTTGAAATAGATGATGACTTAAACTCGCTTCACTGTTCTATGTATTATGTTCCACTTGATCGGATATGCGTTGTTCTGTGTATGATCTACCTGAATGCAAAAGTGCTTTTAATGGACATCAAGGTTTCCAATTTCCAGCATATGAAAGAATACCCTGTTTCTTTTGATGGAGGCAAAGTACTGAAAACGGAATCGGCAGGGCATGATTCAGACTGTTGTATACCTAGAGTGGTTTTGGTGCTTGTTTTTGACACAAAGATATAATACTGTTTCGAGAAACGCAAAACAACAATCATAAGGACAGCGCTTTTGACACACAGATCTCATACGATGCCGAGAAACAAAATGACGCATAACAAAAATCCGTGATCATAACGACAGATTGAAACTAAGCAACAAACCAATTTGGTCAAGTTCAGTCGGATCGAAAGTAAGCAACAGACCAATTTGATTCAGTTGAGCTTATGCATGCAGCAACATGATTCGACACCAAGCCGCAACGCACCATCTTGGTTCAGTTTATGCATGCAGCAATATGAAACTGAGTCTGAAACTAAGCAACAAACCAGCTTTGGTTCAGTTTCTGCAGCTGAAACTGCAACCAGGCAACAGAGCAAAACAAGTTTCTACAGCAGCTCAATATGCAATTGCGGCCAGAGGCGAGAGCCAGGCAACAGAGCAAACACAAGTGCAAGAATCAGCAGCGCCATTGCCCACCGGCACCGGTGAGGATGTGGTTGAGGACGGGACCTCGTCGCAGCGCCGCGGGAGTCGCACCTCGTGATCTCAGAAACTCATCTATGTCGACCGCGTCCTGGCGCTGGAGGTGGGCCGGCACGTCCACCACCATCATGCTGCCCCGCTCGTCCCACAGGAGTACACCCTCTAGGGCCTCCTGGGTAGTCGACACGACGACGGTCACCGTCTTCTCCTCCTCGTCGGGCTTGTCAGCTGCAACCGGGTCCTCGTCGCCGTTCTGCGGGGCATCATCTGGGTCCTCGTCGGCGTTCTGCAGGCCATCATCGGGGCCCTCGTCGGTGTTCTGCGGGGCATCATCGGGGTCCTCGTCGGTGTTCTGCGGGGCATCATCGGGGGCCAGCGCAGCTTCTCCGGGCACCGCGGCCGCGTGGACGGGCGCGTGCCTCGCGCGCACCCAGGCGAGGAAGACGCGGATGAGAAGCCGCCCGGCGCGTGGGTCGTCGCCGGCGAGGACCCCGTCGACGGCGAGGAGCAGCGCGATGATGCTGCATGTGGCCGTGGCGGCCTCGGACGCGACCTGCTCGGCCGGGCCCGCTGGCGGTGGCGCGAGGCGGAGGAGGGCGTGGACGAAGACAAGGATGGCCCCCGCCCCCGCGTCGTGGTAGATGCCGTCGATGGGGTAGGCCGGCGGTGCCAGCGCGGCTTCTCCGCCCGCCGCGTCCGCGTGGATCGGGCGCGCGGACGCGGGAGGAGCCGGAGGAGAAGGCGCGCGAGCTCGCCGAGGCCCGCCGGCGGCTGGGCGAGGCGGCGGCGGCGGCGCTGTAGCAGGCGGAGCACGCCGCGGAGGAAGAGCAGCAGAGAGCGCTGCGCCATGGCCGTGGCCGGAGTTGCGTTGGCCGTTGCTTGGCGGGCGGTTACGGAATTGTGATTTGGGGATTTTGGGGGATTAGCAAAGAGCCCGTTGGCCGTTGCTTGGCGGGCGTTACCGAGGTTTTGTCCTCGGCAGGGAGCTTTGAGATTCGCGCGGGCTGATTCGGCTCGACCTGCTCTTTTTTTTTTTTGACAGCGAATAGACTTTATTCCTCATATAATAGACAAGTCATTTATAAAAAGAGGAGATAAAAGAGTAGATATGTGTTTCAAAAAGAAAAAGAACTTGAGGCAATCATCTGCCACTATTGGCTCAGATGAGCTCGAAACCTGGGCGGATTCAGCCTCATAACCCTTGAGTGTGTTGCCTTGGGGTGTTGTTGTTGGTCGGGGAGGCGTAACGGCCCCCGTTTCCTTGCGCCTAAAATGTCCGAACGGTGACGAGACCATGTACATGTCCCCATGGATATTCTTGTTTTTTTTCCTTTTTACAAGGTCCATTGATATCCTTGTTGACAAGAAGGAAAAAGTTTGTTTGTGTTTGGACTTACATCTTGGTATTACGATTTTAAAAATAATTAAAAAGTATAATCATCTAAATAAATCAAGCCTTTTGAAGAGCGGAAAAGATGGTGGGCTAGACCAGCTAAGTTACAATTTTGTACAATGTCAGCGAGATAAGTAAACCACCTGCAAGAGACATATTTCTCCAAGATCAAAATAACCATTCGAGTACTTCCACACCACAAAATAATTTCTGGAGTTTACTTTCAGTGCCACCGGACCCAAAAGGGTGGGCATTCTGAACGCAGCTTGATAACTTCTTTGACCCATGGGTGATGTCTGGTATGGTTATGTGTCGATGATGCCTCTTAGACTTCCATTGTTCTTCTAGAAACAATCTGCCATTCACCCTCAAAAAAAGAAAAAAAGAAACTATCTGCCATTCAGTTCTTGACCATTTTGATTTTTGCATGCAAAGGACGAATGCTTCATCTGCATAGAGAGGAGCCTGGCAGCGTCCTTCCAGATCTAGGACTTGATGAGGACAACATTGCAGAAGCACACGCCCGACTAGCTTTGAGAGAGAGAGAGGGGGGGGAGAGAGAGAGAGAGAGGTCGTAGCTCGACACAGTTTAGCGGCAACTTGGCCCTGTCAGAGAGAATAAAGTGGTTCGAGGAGCACGAACATGGATGTGTCGACGACGGGAAATTAGGGGAAAATGTTGAGCGGCTGTAGGCGTTGCTAAAGAAATTGTTGGAATTAAACTCGTCACCCTGGTTTTGAATTCTGAATTTTAGAAGAACAATGAATTTTTTTGGGTGAATTTTGGATGAGTCTTGAACAAATTAATGGAATTGGATTTGGGCAAGCAACCGCCTCATTTCACTGTAATCTAATTACTATATTAACCCCCAAAACCCCATGCGGAATCCCAAAATTTCAAAGTCCCAGCCTAATCTTCCGCCGCTGTAACTGCTGCCCCCCTCTCTCGCCGATATCCTAATCGTAGTGACAGATCAATCATATGCAAGGATGGACTCACCCTGAGGAGATGAATATGACCCCTGTCTGATCCGTTCTCCTTCACTAGCCTCTAGCATGGGATCTCTAGGGTCTTGCTATGGTGATTTCACACCTCCTAAGGCAGACAACGAAGGATACTTTGGTATACTGCAAGCTATTGTGTGGATCATGAGCACATGAAGCGAGGCCCAGTGATAGCGACAGAACAATGCCTTTGGAGGGACTAGATCTTCTTGAGTACCGGTGCTTAGTTAGGACAAGACTATGACCTGGCCCAGACGGCTGGGTAGCTTGATCATCGGAACCCTTATCAGTGTCTGGCTCGTTTAGTTTCTCAAGAAAAAAGTGCCTGACTCATTTGAATCGGAGCTACAGCGGCCGGATCATTCAATGGACCGCGGGACAAATGTTTGGGCGCTACAACTAGGTACAAAAGATCGAAAGGGAGCTCATCAAGATTTCATTGTCAAGTCAGGGGCTCCTCGTCAGATTAAGATTCCCAAGTCGGTTAGTAAGATGTGTAACCCTAGGTCTCGTCCCCCTTTATAAGGTGAGGCCACATGGTAGTTTGAGGCATCTGACATCTAGTCATAGTCTCGGTAGCAACATCCCCACGCATCACGCGAGGCGTTTTCCCATAATCAATCAAAGCAAACGCAAGAGAAGGGTATTACCTCCATGTCGAGAGCCCCAACTTGAATAAATTCCCCATGTGTGATCCCTTATGGAACTTCTAAGCACGTGCTCCATGCCTCCATCCTAATGGAAATACTTGGGGAAATGCACCTGGTGCAACAACTAATCAATTCCCCGTGTGTGATCCCTTATGGAACTTCTGAGCACGTGCTCCATGCCTCCATCCTAATGGAAATACTTGGGGAAATGCACCTGGTGCAACAGCTAATCGAGTGGCTTTAGAAGCCTGTGTACACGCTGGTAACGAAGGGCGCGATCATGCTCAAATGGAGTTTTGAACTAGCTGCAACTTGTGAAGTATGGAAGGCAATCAAATTCAAGTTCAAGCTAGTAGATACTACCAATTAATTAGATAAAACTAAAGATAAAGAATGTATAAATAAAAAAGAAACGAAATAAAAAGAGAGAGAAAATCAGTTATGAAATGCAGTAACTTTCTTTATTGTGATTGGAATTAAACTCGGCTTGAGATTCGTCTATTCTATATAGTATAACGTCACCAGGCTCCGCACCACTGCCTCACCACCACCACAGGAGGCCAGATCCATGACGAAGGACCCCCAAAACCGATCCGTAGGACCAGAGCCATCCATCCACCAGGAGAACGTATCATGTGTAACCGAGCGACTCACGCACCAGATGCTTCGATGGAACAAAACACCCCTTCCATGAAAAAGACATAGACATGATGAAGCACAAAGGGAGCTGCTGGTACTTTTTGCAAAACGGACCTTGAAGTGCAGTTGAATTCATGTCTTCTCCCATGTGCCGGTCCAGATTGTCTCAAGCTCTGGGGTTTTTGGCACCATGTCAGCAATAATGTACACTTGCCAAAAAATGGTATGCGACTTTTTTGGGGCAGTTGTTGTACAGTTCATGTGCATGCTTGTGATGCTCCAATGTGAAAGACGTGATGTTCTTGCATGGAAGCATCTAAAAAAATGTGTCCTGAGGTCTTTGGTTCATTTACAAAACAACATCACAACAATTATTTGTAAAGTTGTTTCTCTCATAATTAATACAAAGTTATAACTATTGAGCTTTCCAACTGTCTGAAGAATAAATTCCATGAGAATTCTGCATTTTGCGAAACATAGCGATGAGAGCCACCACACAACAGTTTCATAAGAGATGGAAAACTTTGAACTCGAATTCAAATGTGGAGGTAGACGACGATTGGAAAGTGGTGGAGGTGAACAGCGATTGGAAAGTGGCGGAGGTGAACAGAAGGGGAGGAAATGTGGACGGGTAGGGTTTCGGTGCCGGCGTCCGTCTTAAATAGCCCGGCTAGGGGCCAGGCGCCATCGGTCCGTTGAAAAAGACGAGCTTTGGACCATCGTGTTTCAGAGTTTTTTTCCTGGGGGAACTGCACGTTAGTCCGACATGGGGGCGAACGCACCTGGTCACGTTAGGGCCTCCTCATATCCACCCAGATATGAGAGGGGTGACGGTCAGCCTGTGCGTTTGAGGAGTCTGTCTGGATCGGGTTTTCTGATCGGGCAGTGACCGGGTCGTTGGGCCCGGCTGTAGATATTTTTAGGGAAACCCGGCTGTATAGATGCTCTTAGGCGTTTCCTAAACGGCGCCCGCTGCGCCCGGTAACGTGTTAAATGCAAACCAGCGCACACCCCCCGCCGAACTGGGGCGGCCCGTTTAGTTAAAGTTTTTCTAGTAAAATAGCAAAAACGAGGGTGCGGGAGAGTGACTCGAACCTCCGATCTCCTAGTGCAAATAAACTAGCCTAACCACACGGGACGCCACGCCTCTTGTAAAAAGTTCTCCCTTTCTTCCTTGTTCTTCTTTCCTTATTTTTCTTCTTTCTTTTCTTTTTTCCTATTCTTTTCTTTCCTTTTTCTTAATGTCGTTAACTTTTAAAATACGTGACTATTATTCAAATCGATGGTTTTTCTAGGAATTTGTGAACTTTTTTGGAATTTGTTAATTTTTCCTGAAAATCGATGAACTTTTTTCAAAATCAATTAAACAAAAATGAATTTGTGAACTTTTTTGGAAAACCAGTGAACTTTTTTCGAATTTGTGAACTTTTTTTGAAAATTGATGAACTATTTTTCAAACTCGATGAACTCTTTTCAAGTCGATGAACTTTTTTTGAAAATTGATGAATTCTTTTTAATTTTGATGAACGTTTTTTCAAATTTGATGAACTTTTTTTCAAAATCGATGAACTATTTTCAAGTTGATGAACTTTTTTTGAAAACCGATGAACTTTTTTTGAAAATTGATTAACTTTTTTTCAATTTTGATGAATGTTTTCCAAATTTGATGAACTTTTTTTCAAACTCGATGAACTATTTTCATGTTCATGGACTTTTTTTGAAAATCCTTGAACATTTTTCAATTTGGATCAACGTTTTTCCAATTGATGAACTTTTTCAAACGTTTTTCCAATTTCGATGAACTTTTCCAAAATCGATGAACTTTTTTTGAAAATTGATGAACTTTTTCAGTTTTGTGGAAAAAATTTAAATTGATGATTTTGTTTTCAAATTTTTCATGAACTTTTTTCATTTCCTGTGAACTATTTTTTTTAAAGATGAACTTTTTCAAATTCAATGAACTTTCCTTGAATAGGGGCAACGTTTTTTTGCATGTCCACGAACTATTTTTCGAAATCTCTGAAGTTCCAATTTTTCTTTTAAAAAACTCATGTATGGATAGGTAGTTTTTATAGTGTTGGAGCTGCATTCAATCAGTAGTAAAGATATGGCGTAGCGGTTAGCCAAACGCCTGTAGATAGCGAAGGGTGCTAGTTCGATTCCTTGTGGGAGCGTAATTTTTCGAATTCTATTCAAGATTTAGCTTCCGACTGGGCTTCGAAAGAGCAGCCCACTAAGCTTCCCTGTAGGCACCACGTACGGTAACCGGCGCAGAAGGCGCCCGTTAGTAGCTCCCATGCTCTTAGGCGGGGGAGCTCCACACCTTTTTTTTTTTGAGAATCACCAAGCTTTATTAATCGAATACCACAGTTTGTGGGATATAAGTAAGGTCATGGGGTTGGCCAAACCAAACGTGGCGCCCCGGACCTAAAGATAACGAGTGCTTGGCTAACTTATGAGCTTCTATGTTTGCCCTACGACTTTCGAAAGAAAAGATACATTGAAACAAACTGGAATATGAATGAATCTCGCTAATAATAGCCCCGTTCGTGCCTCTGGATCTGTTGTGTATCTCCTGGACGACTTGCTTGGCATCTGATGCTACGATCATATTTTGTAGTTGGAGGTCTTGTGCCAACGCCAAAGCTTCTCTGCACGCTATGGTCTCCAGAATGGAGGGATCGTCAACCCTCTGTACAACCAAGGCCGAACTTCCCAGAAAATTGCCTAGGCTGTCTCTACAAACAGCCACTGCAGATCCCCCTCTTCCTTTGAGGACAGCCGCATCAACATGAATTTTTGCGAAACCAGCAGGGGGTGCTTTGGGCCGAAGAGGGTGGGATGCTCTTGGTCCGCTCAGTTGGTCGTGCGTAGGTTTGTTATCCCTGATCAACTTCAGCTCGGCGATGTAGCTGTTAATGAAAGCATGTATCGACTGAGGGCTCTGGAATATTCCTTCATGAATGGCTTTGCGTCGAGCAGACCAAAGCGCCCAGAGTGTGACTGACATATGCACGAACTGATCATGGGGCAGTCCATCCATCAGATTGAACAACCACTTCTTTGCACTAGGCTCAGTGTTCATTGTCATTTTATGCAGCAACTCCTCATCAGCAAGAGCCCATGTGCATCTCGACATGGTGCAGTCTAGGAGTGAATGTCTCCATGAATCCGGCATCCCGCAAAGACCACACGACGATGTGGTTGACATATGTCTACGGGCCTTCACATCTTCTGTCGGCAATGAATGCTTAGACAAGCGCCATAGGAACATTCTGACCTTCCCTGGTACCGCTGTTTTCCACAGAAACTTCCACGATTTCTGTTCGGCAGTGGAGCTCGAAGGGCCTGCCTCCTCATGCAGCCATGCTTCACGCCGTATCTTGGTTGCAACCAGCATGTTGTATGATGTTTTGACTGAAAAATTTCCATGCCGCTCAAAATGCCAACTCCAGAAATCTGCCAGGTTACGTGTACACAGGGGAATAGATAATATGATCTCGGCGTCCATGAGCATAAAAACCTGCTCCACGTTGCCGTAGTAGCATCTATGAGGTCAGCCACCATCTCCGGCGGATCTGTGATCCGGCACCCGTACGGCCTCAGCATCTCATCTCGGGGAATCCAATTTTCCTCCCATATACGTGTAGTCTGACCATTGCCGACACGCTTAATTATTCCTTACTTCAAAATATCGCGGCCCTCCATAATAGCTCTCCATGTTTGACTAGGGTGGCCTCCCAAGTTTGCCTCCAAAAATATTGTTGTTGGGGTAATAGACACTTTGTAGGAGTCTAGCACTTAACGAGTCTGGGTTCTGAAGAAGGCGCCATGCCTGTTTAGCTAACATGGCCAAATTAAACAGCTCAAAATCTTTAAAACCAAGACTACCCATAGATTTCGGCCGTGTCATTGATTCCCACGAGACCCAGTGTGGTTTGCGTTTCCCTTCCTTGCTCCCCCATCAGAACTTTTGAATAAGCATATTCAAGTGTTGGCAAAGCCCTCGGGGTAGCTTAAAACAGGACATGGAGAAGACTGGTACCGCCTGAGCTACTGATTTAACAAGCACCTCCTTTCCTGCAGAGGATAGCATCATCTCAATCCATCCTTGTACCTTACTCCAAAGACGATCTTTCAAGTACTTAAAAGCCCCATTTTTTGAGCTCCCAACATCTGAAGGCATTCCAAGATATTTCTCATTCTTTTGTGTCGATGGGTCACCGGGCCCATAGGCGCCCGAGTACTGAGCCCAACCTGGCCCATACACAGCCCAAGGGCTCTGACCGACTCCACCTCGCCTAATCCTCGGGGAAAAAACGGCGCGGCCTCCTCCTCCACATCGTTCGACGCGGCGGTGGCGGCGCTGCAGGGGCGGATCGGATACGGGTTCGGGTCCCCGGACCTGCTGCGCCGCGCGATGACGCACGCCTCCTACTCACGCGAGAAGGGCCGGGCGCTGGCGGAGTCTGTTGCTCTTTGGTCAACTCTTGTGCAGCTGAAAACAACATGTCACAGTGACAGAGTACTACACTAGTCTGCATTTGAGACACTGCCGGATCCTTCTCTCAACTCACAGTGACAGAGTAAAACCCTTCGCACCCGCTGACCATTCAACTGGGGGAGCAATGCATGGTGAAATTCTTCTAACTCAAGACGACGTCCAGCACAAAGCTCTGGAACCGTTAACTGAACCTGCACGGCTGGAGTGCTGTCAGATTTCTCTCAACGAATGCAGTCCCTGGAGCGGCAAGTCGCGGAGATGGTCGCCGCATGCAGGTATACTTCAGCCTAGTATGAGTTCAGTCTTGGCTCTTCCTGACTTCAGCCAACCATTGGCAACTGAAACTGATGCATCAGATACTGGTATTAGTGCTATTCATTCTATCTCACACAATCATCCTATAGCCTATCTCAGCAGAGCCCTGGGAATAGCCAATCAGAAACATTCAGTGTATGATTTTTTAGCTGTGATTATGGATGTTCGTAAGTGGAAGCAGTGTTTACCGCGGGACCTTTTGCTATCATCACTCATCACAAAATCTTTTGTCACCTACAAGATCAACATCTAACATCAGAGCTGCAACACAAGGCTATGGCAAAGATGGTTCGACTGCAGTTTCAATTCAAATATCACAAGAGTTCAGAGAACTCTGCTGCAGAAGCTCTGTCTATCAGGGTGATTAATTGTGACGAGCCAGGGAGGCATGCGGTGTGTGTGTGAGAGAGAGACTATTTGAACTTCCATGTATCATGTATGTACCCAACAGATAGATTACTCTGAAATGAACGGTAACGTATGAATCTCACCTTACTCTTTCGCTTCTCTCTCTCTCTTTCTCTCTCTCTCTCTCTCTGTGTGTGTGTACGGGCGCGTCCGCTTGGAGCCCTCGTTTGTCCGCTTTCACATCCACACATCTCAAATTGGCCTCCTCATATTGAGGCATTTAGTCGAGCAGGTTATGTGCGACACAACTAGAGCACGCAACAACGACAAACATGCCGATGGCCGGCCCTCCAGCTTGCAACCACCTGTGGCAGTGGTGGTGGCAAGCTCCGGTGGCGATCTCCGCATGCGCGGTGGCACGCTGGAGCGCCAGGCACGCACGCACATGCGGCAACGGCTGCACACATGGACGCGCGGCTGCACGCACACATGCCACGGGCGTGAGCAGCTCCGTCAAAGAGCGGCCGTGAGCGCGGGCTCCGGACGCGAACCAGCCGTGCGCGACCTACAACCGTGGGCGTGAGCTCGTGCCTCGGACCGGCCGTGGGCGCGAGCTCCTGCCTCGGAGCGGCCGTGGGCGCGATCTCCGGCCTCAGAGCGGCCGTTGGCGCGAGCTATGGGCTCGGGCGCGCGGGCTTCGGCCTCGGAGCGGCCGTGGGCGCGCGAGCGGCTTTGGCCACCGACGCGAGCAGCCTCGACCACCCCGTGCAGGAGGCACGCGAGCTCCGGCCGCTGGGCACGACAACCGGTCGCGAGCTCCGGCCGCTGGGCACGACAACCGGTCGCGAGCTCTCGAGCTCCGGCCTGGGAGCGGTTGCGGGCGCGGCAAGGCGAGCACTGGCCATGGGCGCGAGGAGAAAGATCAAAGAAAAAGTGCGGATGACATGTGGGCCAGTGCGCTAGCTACACAAGTATCCGGGCATGACCGCGCAGTCTCGTATCGTCCCAGATTTGAGCAAGTTTAAGGTAACTAGATGACCAGTTGCGCCAAATGGCGCAAAGACCCGTTTAAAATCATGTTCGTGTTGAAAATATTTACATTTTTTTCAATAACCGTATATTTGATTACATTTGGTAAGAACTTATACCCTTATATATAAAGGAAATTAAATGCAAATATTTTCTTAAAGTAATAATGCCACAAATTAGATCATCGATAGGTTAAGATAGTTGTGTATGCAATTAGGAACTCCGAGTAGCTGTAAACTTGCATTAAAAAAAGAGTAAACATAAGTGACACGGTAAAATATACTTAATACATGTATTCGTGAACATTGTGTACATGAGAAGTTAATAGAAATAGTGGTCAGTTACATCATATAATTTGGTTCTATACTCTTTTGTGTATATATCCTCAATGCTACCTCTTTGTGATCAACTCCGGTTGCGCCCATAGCGCAAAAAGCGAGAAAACCATGTATTCAAACTATACAAATAAGATATGTTATAAGATCGATAAGAAAATAATTTAAGCATAAGGAATAAAGGAAATATATACTTGGGTAGCATATGTTCATACATAGCAATATATATTACAATGCTAGGTAGCATGATAGCCGAAAACAAAGTTGTGAGCGCAGCTCATGATAGCTTATTTACATTGGTTTTAGAAAGCAATCTATATAGCCCTAGTCTTCTAGTCTATGGGTACGGAGGAGCAAAACATGCAGTCGGCGACACCAGGCAGAGTCATCACTTTCTTGTGGCAGAGCTTTCTCGTTGATAGATGGATCTATTTAAGATTGGTGTCACGTAAGGATTTAAATAATGTATTAAAAAAGGCAATAATAATGGCACATGAAACATAATTTGGCCCTAAAGCATATGCTAAATAATTAGGTGTTTACTGATAAGCAACCTTGGTTTGGTATATGTGACACAAGTTGTTTCATATTAGTTTTCACCATATTTCTACTGTTGTAGTTAGGCCTGGTTAATTTCTAAAGATGATTTTTCATATAAAATAAATATGATATAGATGAAGTGAACACTGCATATAGACACAAAATTAGTGGTTTTATGATTAAACATTGCCAAGATATAGACGAAGTGAACATTGCATATAGACACAAAAATAGTGGTCTTATGATTAAACATTGTCAAGGCCACTGTTGTGGCATGGCGAGGCACACGTGAAGCGCCGCTTGCCTCTATCCCGAGGTGGGCTACTGATCCACCCAGCACGCAGATAGTCGCCTAGATCTCCAAACCAGTGTCCTCCTCACAACACAACTCCACCATGCTGACCGACTTTGCCTACACCATGGATCGGACCAACCACCACCTCAGCATAGCCATCCAGAAGAATATCCTGCCTCCATTCCCACTCAGGTCCATAGTCCTCTTTCTTTTTGGAACTGTTACCTGGAATACAAATGCCAATTTATTTGCTGGTGGTAATTGCATTTTCCATGCATTTTAAGCGTTCTTCACTCAGGTGCTTGCTAATTTGTGAATAAATGCATCTATGTTCGCACAATCTGATTTTAGAGTACACTGAAATTAGAAAACAATCAATAGCTCATCATGTTATATTGGAATAAAAAATAGAAAGGAAACCAGGGGATGGGTAATCATATATTGGTCTGTCTCAAATGAGGGGAATTGCTTGGTCAGCAAATATATCTATCTGCACCTTGTACATAGTATAGATACTACAGATATGTGTTCGATGGAAGATGGTTTCAAGGTCTTATTATGACAGAAAAAAATAAAATAAACAAACTGATTGTTTGTATATTCAGGGTAGAATTAAGCTCGCAAAATAACATTATGCCAAATGATAAGCATGTATGAGGAAAACTAAAATGTTCAATAAAGATTTATCTAGGACATATGATGTAGTGACTTTTCCTGGAAGAACACATTTCGCAACAATTTGAATTATCCCAAATACAGGCCGCAAAATTTGTTCATCGTGGGGTTATCAAGATTCACAATATAGCTAAGATAATCTGTGCACCACTGATTTATGAAGATAAGAAATATGTCCGACCCTATAGAAACATCATTCATCTTAGTAACCTTAATTATCATAGCACACACATTTGGTTGAGAGCACAAAAATGCGTGTTGAGGATTTGGGCAATAGTATCATTCCTGCAGTAGAAAAGAAATCTCCAGCATATCTGCCACTACTTTTTCCTGAAGATGCCACTACCTATTGTGAAGTTTAATATCAATGGACCAATACTCATTTCAAACTACGAAAATAGAATGCCGACAGAGAGCAATGATATTCAACTATCTAATAATCTCATGAGTTAAAAAGAGGAAGGCAAGACTATGGAAACATCTGGGTGATTTGAGTACAGTTCAAACAAAACCTACATAGGTATACATAGGTTGCCATATGGAGCTGTAAACCAAGACAGAGGCTACCCAAGGCAGAACATCAAACAGTGACAAAAGTGTTGGGGAACGTAGCATAAATTCAAAATTTTCCTACGTGTCACCAAGATCTATCTATGGAGTCATCTAGCAACGAGGGAGGAGTGGATCTACATACCCTTGTAGATCGCACGCGGAAGCGTTCAAGAGAACGGGGTTGATGGAGTCGTACTCGTCGTGATTCAAATCACCGATGACCAAGTGCCGAACGCACGGCACCTCCGCGTTCAACACACGTACAGCCCGGTGACGTCTCCCAAGCCTTGATCCAGCAAGGAGAGAGGGAGAGGTTGAGGAAGACTCCATCCAGCTGCAGCACAACGGCGTGGTGGTGATGGAGGAGCGTGGCAATCCTGCAGGGCTTCGCCAAGCACCACAGAAGAGGAGGGAGAGAGATATGCAGGGCTGCACCAACGAGAGATCGAATCGCGTGTGTTATGGGCAGCCCAATGCCTCAATATATATAGGGAAGGGGAGGGGCTGCGCCCCCTCTAGGGTTCCCACCCCTAGGGGGGGCGGCAGCCCTAGATGGGGAGGCAAGGGGCGGCCAAGAGGGGATGGGAGAGGGAGGCGCACCAATATGGGCCCTAAGGCCCATATCCCATTAGGGTTTGCCCCCCCTCTCTCTCTCTCTTAGGCGCATGGGCCTTAGTGGGGCTGGTGCCCTTGGCCCATGTAGGCCAAGGAACACTCCCTACAGCCCATGTGGCCCCCCCGGGGCTGGTGGCCCCACTTGGTGGACCCCCGGGACCCTCCCGGTGGTCCCGGTACATTACCGATAAACCCCGAAACTCTTCCGGTAACCAAAACAGGACTTCCCATATATAAATCTTTACCTCCGGACCATTCCGGAACTCCTCGTGACGTCCGGGATCTCATTCGGGACTCCGAACAACATTCAGTAACCACATACAAACTTCCTTTATAACCCTAGCATCATCGAACCTTAAGTGTGTAGACCCTACGGGTTCGGGAGACATGCAGACATGACCGAGACGTTCTCCGGTCAATAACCAACAGCGGGATCTGGATACCCATGTTGGCTCCCACATGTTCCACGATGATCTCATCGGATGAACCACGATGTCAAGGACTTAATCAATCCCGTATACAATTCCCTTTGTCTAGCGGTACGATACTTGCCCGAGATTCGATCGTCGGTATCCCGATACCTTGTTCAATCTCGTTACCGGCAAGTCTCTTTACTCGTTCCGTAACACATCATCCCGTGATCAACTCCTTGATCACATTGTGCACATTATGATGATGTCCTACCGAGTGGGCCCAGAGATACCTCTCCGTCACACGGAGTGACAAATCCCAGTCTCGATTCGTGCCAACCCAACAGACACTTTCGGAGATACCCGTAGTGTACCTTTATAGCCACCTAGTTACGTTGTGACGTTTGGCACACCCAAAGCACTCCTACGGTATCCGGGAGTTGCACAATCTCATGGTCTAAGGAAATGATACTTGACATTAGAAAAGCTTTAGCATACGAACTACACGATCCAGTGCTATGCTTAGGATTGGGTCTTGTCCATCACATCATTCTCCTAATGATGTGATCCCGTTATCAACGACATCCAATGTCCATGGTTAGGAAACCATAACCATCTATTGATCAACGAGCTAGTCAACTAGAGGCTTACTAGGGACATGGTGTTGTCTATGTATCCACACATGTATCTGAGTTTCCTATCAATACAATTATAGCATGGATAATAAACGATTATCATGAACAAGGAAATATAATAATAACTAATTTATTATTGCCTCTAGGGCATATTTCCAACAAAAAGAACATCAAAACATTATATAGAACACTTGGCAATACACAGAGCAGAGAGCCTAATGCTTGAACTCTGATGGAATTATCAATTTAAGCTTTAAACACTATTATGAAGGAGCTTTACCTAGGCTGTAGCACCAGAGTACATGAATCCAAAAAAACTAACCATTAGAATTAAGTCCCATGAGCCTAGTATTTAGAAACCTATAAGTCTGGGTGAACATAAGATCATTGAGGGCACGGTGTAGGAGAATCAAACACTATATGTAGTCCATCAAAACTCAATCTTGTTCGAAACAAGGAATATCATCTGTAGCTAACAAGATCAACCATCAATGAGTCTACAAACATTCAAGAAATCAAAATCAGACTTTCAAAGAACCTATGCAATCAAGAGGAAATAAATGGAAGGAAGATGGCACAAAAGTACAACTGTAGAAATTGTACAAATAGATGGCTAGGAAAGAACTTGATAAACTATTCCTGCCTGCGATTAAAGCACCAAGCAAGAGGCGGTGGAAGAGGATGAAGAAAGCTTACCTGGCGGCCGACAGATTCAATGCTCGGCGAGGGCGGACACGGGAAAGGTGAGGCCGGGGGCCGGGGCGCCGACGCATTTGCGGCTCAAATTTGCGCCCTAAATGCGTCGGCGCGGACGCCGAACGGACGCTTCGCGCGCCTTCTCGCTATCCGCCGCGTCCCCACATGGCAGCCGTCCAACTACCCGCTGCCCACGCGGTCAGCTTAATTTATGACGACGGGCCCACGCGTCAGCGACGACGCTCGTCCTTTTTTAAGCCGACCGTGCGGCGGGGCCGTCCTCATCCAAACTCGCCGTCCCCATCTGCCCACCTTGCTCCCTCGTCGCCGGCAAACCCTAGCCACCACAACCACAGCGAGGATGGGCCTCTTCTCCGGCGCCAGCGGCGGCAAGGCCAAGGGCAAGTCCTCCGCCACCCCTTTCCCCTCCGAGTTCCTCCTACCTCCGCCGGCGCCTCGCCGGCAGAGGCAGCGCGTCAATGTGCCAGTGCACCAGGCGGAGTGGCACTGGCAGAACCACCAGCCTCTACAAAAAAGAAAAAAGAAACTATTTGATACTCAGTTGTTGACCATTTTGATTTTTGCATGCAGAGGACGAATGTTGCATCTGCATAGAGAGGGGCCTGGCGACGTTTGCCCAGGATCTAGGACTTGACGAGGACAACATTGCAGAAGCACACGCCCGACTACCTCTAAAAGAGGGGCGGTCTTAGCAGCAAGCTGGCCGTGTTGGATTGAACGAAGTGGTTTGAGGAGCACGGACATGGCAGTGTCGGGCGACGGGGAACTAGGGGGAAATGCCAAGCGGCTGTAGGCGTGGCTAAAGAAATTGTTGTAGTTAATTCTGATTTTTTGACAAAACAACAACAAAGGATTTTTTGGATGAATTCTCTCGAACAAACGGAATTGGACTTGGGAAAGCAACCGCCTCATTTCACTCTAATCTAGAGTAATTACTATATTAACCCCCAAAACCCCTCCCCACGCGGAGCGGAATCCCCAAAATCAAAATCCCCGCCCAATCTTCCGCCGCTGTAACCGCCGCCCGCCATGTCGCGCCACCTGCTTCTCTTCGTGCGCGGCGTGCTCCTCCTGCTCGAGCGTCGCCGCCGCCGCCTCGCCCAGCCGCCGTCGGGCCCCGCGGAGGTTCTGCGCTCCGATCCACGCGGGCGATGTTGCGATGGCGCCGCAGCACAACGTCCTGCTCGAGCTGTACCACGAGGCCGTAGCGGGGGGCCTGGCGCGGCGACTGCTGCTCGCGCCGCAGCCAGCAGGCCCGGGCGACCTCGCCCCTCTTCAGCGCGCCGCCGAGCCCGAGCAGGAGGAGTCGGAGGCCGGGACGACCCTCCTCGCCGTCCTCTTCACAGCGGGGATCCGCCGTCTCCCGCGAGCTCCTCCGCTCGCCGTCGACCTGGACGACACGCGCGCCGTGGAGGTGCTCGTCGGCGTCTTCATCGAGAGAGTTCGCGCCGCGGTCCGCGCGGGCGCGGTGGCGGTGGCGGACGCGCCTACGATCCACGAGGCCGCGATCGACATCGACACGCTGATCTTCAACAGCCTACTTCACCGGGCCCGCCGCGTCGCGCCGCCGCTCAGGGACAACGCCTTCGCCCTCCGCGTGCTGCTCCGGCTCCCTGCGCGCACCTTCGTCCGCTTGCTTCCGCCACCGGCCGAAGCCCCCGCGTCACTCCTCGGCGTCGTGTTCTACGTGGCTCTCCGCCGCGTCGACGCGGCCCTCCCGCTGGGCTCCGACGGCTTCCTTCGCGACTTCACCAACTTGATCGGTCCCTTCAGCAGGCGTATCCTTCCACCGCCCAGCCAGGACGGCCACACGGTCCTCCTGCTCCCACCCCCGCCCCCGGCCCCGGCCCCGCTCGCCATCGACCCCTGCCCCGCACCGATTGCCGCCGAGGTCTGGCGTGCGGCTGCCGCAGTGCGCGCAGCCAGGACCGACACCTCCCGGGAGCACATCGTTCTGGAGCCTGACGCCATCGACGATGAGCTTGCGGCCAAGGTCGACGACACGTCTGTTGCTGCGGAGGGGAGCGCCAAGGTCGACGACAAGGCTGATGAAGACCAGGAGACAGCCAAGGTCGTCATCCTCTCCAATCTCGATGAAGCCGAGCACCGTCTCAATGAGGGCAGCACAGGTGTCATGGTCGACGTACCTCCACATCTTCCTAGGCAGGAGGCGATCGACATCGACGTCTTCCTCACAGCGCGAGGCACACCCTCCTCGACACTGCCACGAGGGCCCGTCCTCAGCCTTCTACTCTCGCAGACCGGCAAGCTCTAGCTCTAGAGATGCTTCAAATTTCTGCTCCTAGTCTTGAACATTGAGGTGCTTTTGTTGCTAAAACATTGAAGCATTTAGGAAGACACATGGTCTCGTTTGCAATTTTTTGCCAAACCATGAAGAATTTTGGGCATGACCATGTATCAGAAATGTACAACATGGTGAAATACGAAGATTGCTGGCAGTACGAATTCCACTTGGTTGACTATAACTCTGTAGCACTAGTAATATCATGTTTGTTCGCATTTTTGCTAAATGATGAAGCATTTTAGGCATGACGATGTATCAGAAATTTAGAACATGATGAAATACAAGGCAATTTTTGTGAGAATTTTCTGTGATGCGCAAAAGAACAAACAGATACATCTTTTCTGAACTCATGAACTTCATCATTGACTAAAAGGGTTCTTACAAGTTACAGCAGAAAAGAATACAAGAGTGCAATTCGGCACCTCCAGTTTAGACAACACATTCTGAACATCACAAGTTTCAGAACTGTGGCTGAAGCCACTACAAGGTGAAAAGCAACAAGTGGCATACTCTATCGATAGGCTTCTCTTGCTTGGATATGAGCAAATCCATTGAGCTCTCTTTTGACTGAGAACCTTCGAACCCTGCTGGCTGTATTTGCAAGTGAAGTCTGAAATATGTGGCCCGATACTCCAATGGTCTGGTTCTTCTGCTTGATTCCTAGCATGCCGCCTTGCCACTGTTTCGTTGTACCTAGGTATCCTTCCCTCTGCTCTACTTCAGAAACATCTCAAGAAAATGCATTCCCTTTCCATGCGGTCTAGGATTCAGGAAGCTGGAGGTGGGGCGGCCATAGATGGGGAAGCATGGTTGGAAGCCCATGCCGCAGGGTAAGGAGGAGCATCAGTGGGCAAGTCGTATCGCCGGCAAGGAGCTTTCAGCAATTGTGCTTGCCACTGGGCCCGCTCGCCAGTGTCATGGCATGTGCAATGGTGATTGCATTAGTGCTGCTCGCCTATGCTGGCTGCCTCGACCAAGTTGAGAAGACCTCCTCCAGCTGGCCTCTCTATGACCCTGACCAACGTTGCCCAGCCAGGGGGGTGGGGGTGAGGACAACCAAGCGCGGTAGTGCTGCAAAAGAAGTTCAGAAATTGGGTTGCGAAGTGTGATATAATAACAATGAAAAGATATCTCTTACTGATATTCGTGCTTGCATAGACCCTATCAAATGTTTTCATGAAGCCAATGATCTGTGCGTACTCGGCATTTTAATTAGCCTAGTCAGCGAGGCCAACAACTGAAAAAAAAACAGATGATTTGTGAGTAGAGTTTCTTGTCGGTAAGAGCTAGACAAAAATAATCCTAAATTGAAAGATACAAATACTTCCTAGTGTGCCTTCTTTCCAGGCATGTATGAGTCATAGCTATGTTTATGTAGTATCAACGCAGAGATATCCTATACCATTTTCCTCTTTCAGCTCTATGTAATTTAGAGAACACAATATAACAATCCACAATGATAGGAGGCCTTTGTGCTTCTGGTAGGAGATTAAATGGTGAATCTGGAGTCCTGAGTCATGTTGAAGCCCTGTATCGAGAGAGGGGGGAGTGTACTTCTGCAATTCATCTGCCGAATAACAAACTTGGTTCTTTGCATAGCTCATATATAATTCCATAATACTGCCGGTAGGGTCGGCAGTTAGTGCATACATCAGAAATTACACTCCAAATAGTGGCCAGCCTAGTAGTAATAAATAATTAATGTGCAAACTAATTTGGACAATAAAACAATAACACATTTTTCTTCACAATTACCTGTGTAGCGGCCTACAAATAAAGTGCAGACATCAGATGCATAAACTAAACAAATCAGGGATTTCATACACATGAAAAATAAATAGGGATGGAACTTACTACATCATGCTCCTGTGATTTCTTCATTCGCATCTACAATGTATCTCGCATAATTCCTGATTACAACAGGTCCTCTATTTGCACAAAGAAACAAACCAAACACGTAAAGGGCAAGAACGCAGATGCAATGCGCCAAAACCAAATCACGGGTGGAGTTAACAGGCACACTTGGTGCTAGCGAAAGAGATTGCATAGGTTCCTGGAAGATGAAGAGCCTGATGCGTTGGTGTGCCGAAACCCACATGCCCTGGCAGTAGCAATCATGGAGTGTCTCTGCCCAGTGGCTCAGCAAGGACTGGAGCAGCCTCAGATAAAAAATAAGCTCTTATAACTACCGAGAAATGCCTGATGTCAAACCATATATGCTCGATTGCAGAATGAATCAGAACTTTAAAGCATGCTTTGATTGATATAAAACTACAAATAATAGTACGGGGAAACAAAAGATAACACAACGACTCG
The DNA here is from genome assembly GCF_003073215.2 of Triticum urartu. Lineage (NCBI taxonomy): Eukaryota > Viridiplantae > Streptophyta > Magnoliopsida > Poales > Poaceae > Triticum > Triticum urartu. The sequence goes on from NC_053025.1 coordinate 613,142,013, forward strand.
ATGGGTTGGTTGATATGAGTCTCCTCTGACCACACCAACAGTAGAAGAACAAACACCTTCAAGAAATCAAGGCATAAGCATTAAAGAAAACAGCTCATAATTGATGCAAATCTGAAACCATCAGCTTTGATGCTGGGCACTGATGGATAATATCTCTTCATCTTCTATTTCTATGACATGAAATTCATAGCAAATTGCACCAATTTAAGGTTCGGTTAGACAGATACAAAAGGAGAAATGATAAGACGATAAATTAGGAATTGCCTTAAGTGAGACAGGAGCAAGGAGGAGCATCAGCTCAGCTCTGCAGCTGCATGCCTGCGCGAGTAGGCGAGTAGCGAGCTCAACCAGTGGAGGCAGGTGCACAGCCCGGCGCAGGCCAGCAGGGGCAGAGGAGAGCACAACCGGTAACCAGAGGAATAACAGCCGGTAAATCAAGAGGAAGAAAAACATATAAGGATTATACAGAAGCAGGCAACTCCTTACTGGTTACGCGGAGTGCTTTGGGCGACCGGATAACTCCCAGCACCACACCCTATAGCATATATGGGAGAGGAGACAGCGTGATGAAAAAGAAACTATAACAACTAGGATTACATGTCTGATAAAGAAGATAAGGCATGTGTCAGTACATGAGCGTGTCAAGCAGAGAGGACCGATATGTCATCCAAAATGCAGCGAAAACATGAAATTCCGAGGTTAATATAGAGTTGTATACAGGGAGTCCTGTAGAGGAGGGCTAATAGCAGCTTTATGCAAAGGGAAATATGCCCATTCAATATTTATAATGCCCCATGCAGAACCAAGTCACAATGCAAGTGTACATGGCAGTGAACAATGCAGACATGCTTAAATGATGCTGCCTCATCAGGTTTGCCATCCCTAACTAGATATACAGTGTGCATCCCTACACCAACAGATCTCCTAAAGTAATATTAAGGTGCACTTGGGCGAAATCTTTCCTTCAAGATACCTTCTAACAATTCTATGGACCAAATCAACGACAGTTTTTGCGTTCTTTTCATGCCCTTCTAGGGGATATTTGTCTGAATTATCTATACTTAAAACCTCCAATGCAGGGGCATTTTCCACCATGTGCGAAAGTAACTCAACTTGGCCAATGCATGCTTTAAATCCTGTAACATGTAAACTCTTCAAATTGTTGAACAGATGCTCCGGTAGCTTCCTGATAGGTTCAAGTTCTTGTGCCAAACGCACGTAACCAGGGAAACAAAACTGCAATTTTGAACCAAAAACAAAGTATGATGAGAAGGCTTGTGATTAATCCGTTGTCCATTGTATCTATTATTGAATGTCAAAAACATATGCTCTCAGACAGACTTTCATCAAACGGTTGCTTTACTTCATGGAATATTTAGATTGAATAATAAACTAGTAGCTTCAAAACAAAGAGAGTGATAAACAACAAGCAAGTCTAACAGTTTATCTCCATCCATCAGTTCCTGGAGAGCATATGCAATAACACAGATAAAATAAATTGTCCAGCACAACAGTTTGCTTATCACGTATTATACATGAACAAGTGCTTCTAAGTTGTAAGCACGATAGTTGGCATGGTCCAAAAGTGAGATGCCTAGTGCCTTGAAAGAAGCTGCAATGCAATAATGCTAAAAAGAAATGTATGGACTACCAAGAAGAAACCAATATGAGTACTTACGTGCAGCTCTAACTTCTCAATGAAAGGAGCAGACCTCATAAAAGAGATCAGAGATAAGATATCGAATTCTTCAACATAGACCAACCTCAACTGTAAATATGTCATCTGAGAAAACTCGCATCGGTGATGCATCAAACGGGGAATCTGAAAGATAGATAACCAAAGGTCATGACGCGATAATTGTTAACGGATAGTCCATGACTTCCAAGGATGGTTCAAGAACAAACCTTTTGTGGTTTACAGGCCGTATCAAGGATCAGATGTTGCACACTTGTAAGCACTTTAGCAAGTACAGCAATAGCGTGCCCAAAAGTGACTCTACCAAACCATATATCAGCACATACTAGTTCTGATGATTTACTCAGGTCAATAGGCACAGCTCTTCCTTTGTATTTAAAAGTCACAAGGTTCACTGCATCGAACACTATACTTGTTATATTGCAGGACACAATTTTCAAGTATAGCAGATGAGGCAGTGGGCAGTTAACCTCTAGTTCACTATTGAGATGGCATCTAACAATACTCAGCCACTCTAGGTTACAGCAGTTTGACAGCATATGTAGAATATCCTTCCCACTGACATTCACTAAGTTAAGGTCAAGCTTCTGTAGGTTAGGGAAACCTCTGAACTGCATTGGTGGCTGGAAATCTACAAAACTAAGATGTATTTTCTGCAGACGGCATATACTTTCCTTGTCTAAAAGCTCAAATGGGAATCTGTAGCGATCATCACGGCCTACAAGTTGACGCTCTTCTGGTGCTAAATCAAAAACTAGTGCCTTTGTCCCAGATGATACTGCGAAACGGACCCAATTATCAAGATATTCAACCAACATGCAGTTCAGCTCAATTTTGATTGCGAGCCCTTCAACAAACTTGCCACGGCACTGTTCCAAGACCCTATTAACAATGTGAATGAACAGGGGAGTATATACTTGTTTCCCATGATTTTTCTTGCTGCATAATGTATTTCCATCGAAACTCAGTTTAGGACAATCTGTCCACAAGTATCTCCATTGCCTTGACAAGGCACTGGTCCTAACAGCCGCATCTAGAGGCAACATTGAAAAAATTGTCCAAAGTAAGCCCTGCAGAAAAATGATACATCATGGTTGTAGGAAAGTAAAAATCAGTAATCTGCAACCAGGAGACGAGCTGGAGCGCAAGATTTTAACAAAGTACCTCTGGAAGGTCTCGAAGCACATCAGTCGGTGGGTCCTTTGCATCATCACAGAAGTAGTCAGACATAACTCCGCATAGCAGAAGGCCACACATTTTACACTGATCACTTGCTACGATTCCCTTGGCATGGATTGCTCCGCAGAGCAGAATGCTCAGGAGCTGGAACCGGCCATTGGCTATCTGCTTTTGAACAAACGATTTATGTTGCCATATGTGCTCCAATATAGCTCTGAAAGCCAGGATGATCAACGGTTCAAACTGGTGGCTTGCTATTCTGCTGCTTCCCCCTCTGTGGATTTTCCTTGGATGGCAACTCCACAGATCAACATGTGGTTCCTTTGGGTCATACACGATGTAGTCGGATATAACTCCACAGATCAGAATGCCACACAGTTTAAACCGATCGTCAGCCGCTATTCCCTTGGCATGGATGTCTCCGCAAAGCAGAATACTCAGCAGTTGAAACTGACCGCTGGCTACCCGCTTTCGACGGAACGCTTCATGCCTTTGTATGTGCTTGCATAATAAAGCTCTAAAAGCCAGAATGCTCAACGATTCGAGCTGATGAGTTGCTATTCTGCTGCTGCTGCTGCTGCCGCTGCCTCGGCATAGTTGCCCTGGACGGCAATGATCTGACACAGCAGTTGTGAAATTGAGGATGTTCCCCATTCAGAACTGCAATGGACATGGAAAAAACCCCAATTAAATTCACTGCTCTAATAGTACTCCTAATGTGCTACTAACATAATAGAGCAAGTGGAGTCATGAGATATGAATCCAAAAAGATAGTTGCTTCCTTTACTGGGGGCGGCGGCGGATCTGGGCGTCACTGCAGTTTAAGTAAGCATGCTCATCATACCTTGCCGGAATTGCGGACAGCGGGGAAGGGATTTTGAGTGGGAACGGCGATGGTGGCTGTCGCCGGGCGGGGAAGGCGGCGACGGACTGGGAGGTCAGCGGCGGCGGAAAACCAATTGCCGACAGTGGGGAAGAAGAACACCCCCAAGTTTGTTTTTTCTTTTTCATATGTATATGGTGATGAGAGGCCGAGAGTTTGTCTATCGTGGTAGAGACAAAATAACGTGGGCCCTCCGAAAAGCTAGCCCGGCCCAAAAAGGACTCGTAGCCTGCTCTTCCTCTGAACAACCATGGCAGATCCTATTTGCGGCCCGCGGGCTCGCCCAGTTCGCTGCAGCCTTCGTTTTTCCTTTCTGGTTCTTACATGTTTTTTCCTTCCAGTTTTTTATTTTCCTTTTTCTTTCATAATAATAATACATTGTGAACAATTTGTTAATGCACAATGAACAGTTCAGTGTGTATTTAAAAGAAGTTCAATATATGTTGGAAAACGGTTCACCGTGTATTATATAACTGTTCATTGGAAACATCAGTTGTATGCCAAGTTCAGCAAATACGAGTTCTGGTTGAAGAAAGTTGGATTTCTTGGACATGTTATATCAGGAGAAGGTATAGCAGTGGATCCCAGCAAGGTTCGGTCAGTCACGAAGTGGTTGGCACCCACCTCAGTCGGAGAGATCTGCAGTTTTTTTGGACTCGCAGGATACTATCGGAGATTTATTGAGAATTTCTCTAAGATTGCAAACCTATGACGACATTGTTGAAGAAGGACACTAAGTTCCATTGGACTAATGAATGTGAAGCAAATTTCCATGAGTTGAAGAAACGTTTGACTATAACCCCAGTGTTGATTCTGCCGGATATACGCAAAGATTTCCAAGTGTATTGCGAGGCCTCTCGCTTAGGACTTGGAGGAGTACTGATGCAAGACAGGAAAGTTGTTTCGTATGCCTCACGACAACTTAAACCGCACGAACTGAATTATGCCACGCATGATTTGGAGTTAGCAGTTGTGGTGCACGCGCTCAAGACCTGGAGACACTTTCTCATTGAAAATCGTTGTGATGTATACACGGATCACAAGAGTTTGAAGTACATCTTCACTCAGAAGGAGCTTAACCTCAGACAGAGGAGATGGTTGAAACTTATAAAGGATTATGACATGAAGCTGCATTATCACCCAGGAAAGGCCAATGTCGTAGCAGACGCTTTGAGCCGTAAGAGTTATATTAACACCCTCGTAAGCGGAGGGATGCCAAAGGAGTTAGCCGGGGATCTCAGGGAGCTACGTTTGGAGATTGTTCCTAGAGGTTTTGTTGCAGCAATGGATGTTCAGTCTACATTGTTGGGAAAGATTCAAGAAGTTCAGAAGGATGACAAGGAGATTGCCGAGATAAAGGAGAAGATGAGTGAAGGGAAAGCCAAAGGTTTTCTTGGGGATGAGCACGACACCTTGTGGTTTGAAGGCCGTATATATGTGCCCAATAATGCAGAGATCAGGAAGTTAATAATACAGGAAACTCATGACTCGCCATACTCGATACACCCCGGAAACACCAAGATGTATTTGGATTTGAAGGAGCGTTTCTGGTGGACTGATATGAAGAAGGATATTGCCGAGTATGTAGCCGTGTGTGATGTATGTCAGAGAGTAGAAGCAGAACATCAGAAACCAGTAGGATTACTGCAGCCTATGCCGATACCCGAATGGAAGTGGGATAAGCTTGGCATGGATTTTATCACCGGATTGCCCAGGACCCGATCAGGATATGATTCTATCTGGATAGTAGTGGATCGCTTGACCAAAGTAGTCCACTTTATCCCAATGAAAACTGAAGGAAATATGCCCTAGAGGCAATAATAAAGTTATTATTTATTTCCTTATATCATGATAAATGTTTATTATTCATGCTAGAATTGTATTAACCGGAAACATAATACTTGTGTGAATACATAGACAAACTAAACATCACTAGTATGCCTCTACTTGACTAGCTCGTTAATCAAAGATGGTTATGTTTCCTAACCATAGACATGTGTTGTCATTTGATTAACGGGATCACATCATTAGGAGAATGATGTGATTGACATGACCCATTCCATTAGCTTAGCACCCGATCGTTTAGTATGTTGCTATTGCTTTCTTCATGACTTATACATGTTCTTGTGACTATGAGATTATGCAACTCCCGTTTGCCGGAGGAACACTTTGTGTGCTACCAAACGTCACAACGTAACTGGGTGATTATAAAGGTGCTCTACAGGTGTCTCCAAAGGTACATGTTGGGTTGGCGTATTTCGATATTAGGATTTGTCACTCCGATTGTCGGAGAGGTATCTCTGGGCCCTCTCGGTAATGCACATCACTTAAGCCTTGCAAGCAATGCAACTAATGAGTTAGTTGCGATATGATGTATTACGGAACGAGTAAAGAGACTTGCCGATAACGAGATTGAACTAGGTATTGAGGTACCGACGATCGAATCTCGGGCAAGTAACATACCGGTGACAAAGGGAACAACGTATGTTATTATGCGGTCTGACCGATAAAGATCTTCGTAGAATATGTAGGAGCCAATATGAGCATCCAGGTTCCGCTATTGGTTATTGACCGGAGACGTGTCTCGGTCATGTCTACATTGTTCTCGAACCCTGTAGGATCGAAAGTATGTCTAGAGGGGGGGTGATTAGACTACTTGACCAAATAAAAACTTAACCTTTTCCCAATTTTAGTTCTTGGCAGATTTTAGCTATTTTAGGACAAGTCAAGCAATCATCACACAATTCAAGCAAGCATGCAAAGAGTATATTGGCAGCGGAAAGTAAAGCATGCAACTTGCAAGAATGTAGAGGGAAGGGTTTGGAGAATTCAAACGCAATTGGAGACACGGATGTTTTTCCCGTGGTTCGGATAGGTGGTGCTATCCTACATCCACGTTGATGGAGACTTCAACCCACAAAGGGTAACGGTTGCGAGAGTCCACGGAGGGCTCCACCCACAAAGGGTAACGGTTGCGCGAGTCCACACAGGGCTCCACCCACGAAGGGTCCATGAAGAAGCAACCACCCACAAAGGGTCCACGAAGAAGCAACCTTGTCTATCCCACCATGGCCATCGCCCACACAGGACTTGCCTCACTAGCGGTAGATCTTCACGAAGTAGGCGATCTCCTTGCCCTTACAAACTCCTTGGTTCAACTCCACAATCTTGTCGGAGGCTCCCAAGTGGCACCTAGCCAATCTAGGAGACACCACTCTCCAAGAAGTAACAAATGGTGTGTAGGTAATGAACTCCTTGCTCTTGTGCTTCAACTGATAGTCTCCCCAACACTCAACTCTCTCTCATAGGATTTGGATTTTGTGAAAAGAAGATTTGAGTGGAAAGCAACTTGGAAAGGCTAGAGATCAAGATTCATATGGTAGGAATGGAATATCTTGGTCTCAACACATGAGTAGGTGGTTCTCTCTCAGAACATATGAGTTGGAATGGTGTATGTGTTCTGATGGCTCTCTCTTCGAATGAAGAGGAGGTGGAGGGGTATATATAGCCTCCACACAAAATCCAACCGTTACACACAGTTTTCCAATCTCGGTGGGACCGAATCAACAAACTCGGTCGGACCGAAAATGTAAACCTAGTGACCGTTAGAGATTTTCGGTGGGACTGACATGCAACTCGGTAGGACCGATATGGTTAGGGTTTGGGCATAATGTAATCTCGGTGAGACCGATTACACAAACTCGGTGATACCGAATTTGGTAATTAGCTAACTAGAGAGTTGGTCAGGAAAACTCGGTGGGACCGATTTGCTCTTTCGGTGAGACCAAAAAGTTACAAAAAGGAAACACTGAATTTACATTGCAATCTCGGTGGGACTGATTCGCTCTTTTCGGTGAGACCGAAAAGTTATGAAAGGGAAACAGAGAGTTTGCAATCCCATCTCGGTGAGACCGAGATCCCTATCGGTAGAACCGAATTGCTAGGGTTTGGCAGTGGCTTATGACAAGTGAAACTCGGTGGTGCCGGATAGGAAGAATCGGTAGGACCGAGTTTGGCTTAGGGTTTAGGTCATATGTGGATATGGGAAAGTAGTTGAGGGTTTTGGAGCATATCACTAAGCACATGAAGCAAGAGGCTCATTAAGCAACACCTCATCCCTCCTTGATAGTATTGGCTTTTCCTAAAGACTCAATGTGATCTTGGATCACTAAAATATAAAATGAAGAGTCTTGAGCTTTTGAGCTTGAGCCAATCCTTTGTCCTTAGCATTTTGAGGGTTCCACTTTCACATCCATGCCATGCCAATCATTGAGCTTTCCTGAAATAATCATCTTGGAATAGCATTAGCTCAATGAGCTATATGTTGATATGAATTACCAAAACCACCTAGGGATAGTTGCACTTTCAATCTCCCCCTTTTTGGTAATTGATGACAACATATAGATCAAAGCTTCGACAAATGATAATAAGCATGAAATATATCGTCGCTTTGAGAAGTATGTGATAAGTAAGAGCTCCCCCTAAATTTGTGCATATTTAAAATTTGCTTTGGACTGCAAATGCACAAGGAGTTAGAGTCATGGGTTACTCTTCCATGTCACATACATCTTGGTGGAGCGCTAAAAATGATAAGAATGAAATACATGCACTCATCACCAAGAATAGTGAATGATCATATAAGATAGATAAGATAATAGCATTAAGTGTAGCTTATGATCAAACACATGATCATGAATGTCTCACAAGCAATGACATAGTATCTCAAGCACTCAAAAGCAAACAAGTTCAAAAAACCACCAAATAAAGCAAGAGAGAAAAAGCAACACTCTCTCTCTCTCGAAGCCTATGATCTATACAGTTTTCTCCCCCTTTGGCAACAATTTACCAAAAAGTTCCTAGAAAAATGCATAGTGCTACGTCGACGCTCAGGCTTGATCTTCAGGTGGTGGAGGAGTCCGGATCACTCCAAGGACGAAGGCTTCTGTAGACGCTGAAGTAGACGCTGGAGTTGGAGCTGAAGTAGATGCTGGAGCTGGTGGAACTGAGGCTGTAGCTGGTGCTGAGGTGGTGGCTCTGGTGGCAGCAACTGGCACGGTAGACGACCTCGGACCTCGTGGCACTCTGGCAAAGGCATCAGTGGTAGTCCTGCCTCTCCTCTCCTGCATGTCATCCTGGAGCTGCTCCACTGCAGTCTGAATCTCTGTCACCTTGACATCCAAGTCATAGAAATTTTGTTCCATGATCCTCTCTAAGCTTGCCTGGTTCTGAGTTAGGGTGGCTAGTCCTTTCTCAATCCGCAGGGTGGATGCAATCAGGTAACCAAGCTGCTCTTGTTTAGTTTTCAAGAAATACTCAGATGCCTCCTCTTGGGTTGGCATCTTGGCAGCTTTCTCCTTCCTTGCCTTCTCCTTCTTGGCTTGTGCTTGGGCAGATGATGGCTCATTCTCAGTCATGACTACTTGATTGTCCTCAAAATCTGGACGGATGGGCAAGTGTTCCTTGTCCAACAAGTATATGCCCGTTCCCATCTTGAAGTTGATGAGCTCCTGAATCTGTGGGGCATATCCACAGCTCCTCTTCTGGTCTGCTGCAGTCCTCTTGATGGTCTCTACCATGAGGCTCATCACTTTGAACTTCTGTGGCACATCAAATACATGTAGCAAGTTGATTGCATGGCCTCTGATCATCTTGTGATCACCTGACTTGGGCAAGAGAGTGTGCCTCAGTATCCAATTTATAGTTGGCAGCCCTGACAGAAGATAATGCACTGAGCCAAATTTGAAAGTGTCAAGTGCCTCGTTTGGAATTTCCTTGTACATATTGGACATTGAGTTATGATCCATCTTCTTCTTGGCAGAGATATCCAAGTCATCCTCATGCTCCTCTGGGGCATTGATGAGCTGTGCCCACTCAGCAACAGTAGATTGGTACCTCGTACCCTCTGACATCCATGTGATCTTTCCATCTGGGTAAAAGTGTGCTGTGGAGTAGAATTGCATGATCAGTTCCTCGTTCCACTTTGTGAGCTTCTGCCCAACAAAGTCTGCAACTCCACACGCACTAAAGCTATCATACACTCCAGGGTAGTGTTCCTCATTTTCCTTCATGTAGGTCCAGTCGACCCATCTCATGTCACAAACAATGGGCTTCTTGTCAAGCAGTGCTGTATCATAGAAATATTGCTGCTCCTTGGTGTGAAATCTGTAATCCACAGCAGTCCTTCTCCTTGAAGCATATGGATCTGCTTCTCTCCACTTCCTCAGCCCTGAGTCTCTCCTGAGCTTCATGTCCTCAGCCACAGGATGAGCATCATTGTGGTCTGGGATCTTGGGCTTGAGTTTTCTGAGAACTTGCTCTTCATCCTCTTCTTCAGCAGCTTCAGGCACTGGGGTCTTGTTCTTTTCAGCAGCAGGTATGCTCCTTGTATTTCTCTTTGGTGCTGTCTTGACCTTTGATGCAGCCTTGGGCTTAGATGCAGTAGCCCCTGATTTGATAGCATCACCCATTAGCTTGGGTGCCTTAGGTGCTGGTGCAACAATCTCTTCTTCCTCTTCCTCTTCCTCTTCCATAATGGAAGCCTTTCCAAGCACTCTGGCTACGGTCTTCTTGACCCTTTCCTTTCTCTTCTTGCCTTCAGCAACAACTGGCTCTTTGGGTGCAGGCTTTTCAGTTGAAGCTCTAGCCTTTGACATAGGCTGCCTGCCTGCTGGCCTTTTGATCTTCAGTCCTGGCTTTGTGCCTTGAGCTGGCTCAACTCTCTTTGATGTGGCCTCTTCCTCTGCCACATAATCTTCATCTTCAGAATCAGAAGTTCTCTTCTTCCTTTGTCTAGTGGCAGCTTTTGGCAGATTGCTTGGGGTACTTCTGCTGCCATCATCTGAAGAGCTGGAGGGACTAGTGCCCTCACTCATCACTACTTGCTGTTCTGACACATTCTGACTGTCACTCTGATCTGACATGTTGAACAAGCTGACTGTTGACCCTGTGAACAGTTTATAGATGAGGTAGAATAGATGAGCATCACAAAATGCAGAGATTTTTGCACAAGAATGATCCAAAAACTTAGTTTTAGTTTCCCACTGAAATCATCTCGGATCTACCGATTTTTAAACTCGGTGATACCGAAGCAGTTTTGGCACCTAAACTAGTGAACTCGGTCAGACCGAGTCACAGTTCGGTGGCACCGAGACTGCTAGGGTTTCACAGAGTTCCAAAATCGGTCACACCGATAAGTAATTCTCGGTCAGACCGAGTCTCACTTGTGCAATGTCATAAGCCAAATCGGTGGGACCGAGTTTTTCAACTCGGTGGGTCCGAGATGGTTTCAGCGGAAACCTAACCCTAAAATTTTCGAATCAAACCTAATCTATGAGCGCATTGACTGGATAGGAGTGTTTCAATCGTGGCAAGAATCATGATGATCACAATGTGCTAAGAATTGGATTGGAGAATAGCACAAAGATCGAGTCCATACCCTAGTTCGGCGGAGACTCGCTACAGCGGCAACGGCGGGGTAGAATTCCCGTTGACAGTGACGGAGACCAGCGACTGAAGGCGGCTGGCGGCGAGGCGACGATCCGGAGACCACGTGGGCAGAGCAGGCTATCGCGCGGGCGAAGGGGTTCGGAGAAATTTCCAAAATTTTGCCCGTGACTATATATAGCCCGACCCTGTCGGTGTGACCGAGTGGAACAACTCGGTGGCACCGAGATTCATAACTGCAGGTAGTTACTGAAACTCGGTGTGACCGAAAGGTTCAAATCGGTTGCACCGAGATCGAAAACCTAGATCAACTTAATGATCTCGGTAGGACCGAAAGTGGGGTATCGGTCAGACCGAGAATCATAAAGAGGTTTTGGAAGTTTAAGTCTATGACGAATCGGGGACTCCGAGCGCTCCTCACACAGAGTGGTTCGAATCTGACTTGATCAAATTTTGTGATGCAGCATGAATAGAGTTTGAGACGAGAAAAGCATAGATAGCTAGAGGAGGTTCTTAGGCATTCTTGTCCATCCACTTGGCAAAAGAAAATAAAACCAAACAATCAAAACAACAAGTGGATGTCCTTGAATGAGTAAAATATGCAACCAGCATGCTCACACAATAAGATGGCAAATGAAATATGTGACAAGGCATGCACAACCAATTCTAGCAACTATCAAGAAATTTGCGATGACTAGGTCATCTATATATGAGTATATTGACTTAGGAGTCAAGTGAGAACACTTGATCATAGGTCATACTCATCGTTTAAGCTCAAGTGGGGTTACCACTTTTACATATAGCATTGTTGTGTTCACATCTTTAGAGTTGCTTTAGCTCAAGTCTTAGAGTAAAGCTCCCCCTAGATGTGATACCCCCCCGAACTAACCTTGGGTTTTGTCGATGATGACTTTATGTAGATGTTGAAGTTGTGGATGCTCAATGTTGATGTAGATCACTTGGAGCTATCCATTTGAGTGAATTGCACTTTCAATACCTACATGGGTTAGTCCCACAAGGAACAAACAAGGATATCCATAGACATAGAGTGATGCACACACAAGATGATGTCCATGAAAACTTTTAGGTTACCTTGTCCCTTGTCTTACCGACAAGAGGGTTTGTGACTCCTTGAACTAGTGCAGGATGTGGAAGTTGATTGCACTTGTTCTTGCCAAAATGATAAGAGTGAAGTATGTTGGCGGAGTCACCCTCAAGAACTCTCTAGTTCTTCTTCTTTTGGATCCACATCATCTTGATGGGAATCCTTGGAGTCGTAGTCGTACTTGATGAAGTGGAACTTGAAGTAGTCTTGGGAATCCACTTGACTAAGGTCTTAGGAGCTTCTTCAAATGCGTCAATTTCCTCTTGAAGCTTGTCCTTGCCTTTTTGCTTGTAGTCTTGTGGTGGAAGATCATCTTGAGCTTGTGTCCCCTTGAAAGAAGTATCATACTTCTCTTGTTGAGGAACAAACTTTGTCTTGGGGTATTGATCTTCTTCCCAACTCAACTCCATTGGCATTGAACTTTCGTTCAAAACCAACACCTTGATTCTTCCGGTGCATTCCTTGCTTGCGCACAATTTCCTCGAATTGCTTACTCCCGGCAAGGCTTTTGTACACTCCTTTCTCTATAATTCCCTTCAATAAGCTATTTTCTTGCTCAAGTGTAACTTGGCTAAGAGAATCATTAGTGGAATCAAGAGAACTACTAGAAGCAACAATATTGGATTTAGCATGATCATTGTTACTGCTAGAGGAAGAATCTTTCTTGTTCTTGTTACTAGACTTGACTTGAGGCATGTAAGTGGATAAGAGTAAACGCTTGGCAATGTAAGAAGAACTTTTCTTGCAGAGATCATCATTGATTGCCTTTAAGAACTCATGCTCTTGGTCAAGATTTAGCTTTTCAAAGCGCAGCTTCTCATGAGCCCTTAAAAGTTCTCGATGATCTTCGAAGATAGTGTCATGAGCTAACTTAAGAGTTTTTAGTTCTTTAGTTAGAGCCTCAATCTTCTCCTTATCATTGTCATTTGTTTTATCTTGATTAGCATGATTAATTGGTCTTTCATCATAGTATTCATCACTAGAGTTGTCACCAAGCAAATCATCACCTAACAAGTCATCTTCATCACTATTGAAATCAACATACTCGGGGTGTGTTACCTTAGGACCTTTGGCCATGAAGCATCTTCCAATTCCTTCATTTGGTGAGTCAAATATGTCGTAGGAGTTGGTTGACACAAGTGCTAGACCGGCAACACCTTCATCTTGAGTATCTTCGGAGTCGGAGTGATAACTTCTCTCGGAGTGGCTGTCGGAGTCGGAGCGGATACCCATTCACAACATGAGCTTGATGTCTCGTCTTGTGTAGCTCTTGATGATTTTTCCTTCCTTTCCGAATCCTTGCTTCTCCGTGAGTATCTTCGTTCATAACGATCATCTCTACTCCTTCTCTCTCTTGGTGGTGATTCTTTGCTTCTTCTTTTTGGAGAATCTTCTCTCTCTTGTAGGGAGCCGTACACTCATTGGAATAGTGTCCGGGTCTTCCACAACTGTAGCAGTTTCGCTCTCGACTAGAAGATCTTTTGTCATTGTAGGACCTTGACTTGAAGCTTCTATCTTTGCTTCTACTCTTGTAGAACTTGTTGAAGTTCTTCACCATTAAGCTCAATTCTTCATTGAAGTCTTGTTTCTCACTTGATGATGTAGGGGCTTCACATGAGGCCTTTATAGGCACCACTTGATTTGTTGTGAAGTTCCTCTTTATCCTTAAGTGACATCTCATGAGCAACAATTCTTCCAATCACCTCCGTTGGCTTGAGATCTTTGTAATTGGGCATCATTTGGATCAATGTGCACACGGTATCATATTTTCCATCCAAGGCTCTTAGAATCTTCTTGATGATGAATCTATCGGTCATCTCTTCACTTCCTAAGCCGGCAATCTCATTTGTGATGAGAGCAAGCCTAGAGTACATTTCAGCGACACCTTCACCATCCTTCATTTTGAACTTGTCAAGTTGACTTTGAAGCACATCCAACTCGGATTCCTTGACGGAGTCGGTACCTTTGTGCATATCAATAAAGTGTCCCATATTTCCTTTGCATTCTCAAGACGACTGATTTTGTTGAATTCTTCGCGGCATAATCCGTTGAAGAGAATATCACAAGCTTGAGCATTGTATTGCAACATCTTCAACTCATCCGCGGTAGCTTCACGGTTTGGTTCTTTCCCATCAAAGAAGTCACCTTGCAAACCAACACACACAATAGCCCAAACGGCGAGGTTATGTCCAAGAATATGCATTTTCATTTTATGCTTCCAACTAGCAAAATTAGTACCATCAAAGTAAGGACCTCTATGGTGATAATTTCCCTCGCTAGACGCCATACTCTCCTAGGTTGTGAAACCAAGGCTATGACCACCAAAAGCTATGGAGATCAAAGGAAATGGAGACCAAAGCTCTGATACCACTTGTAGGATCGAAAGTATGTCTAGAGGGGGGGTGATTAGACTACTTGACCAAATAAAAACTTAGCCTTTTCCCAATTTTAGTTCTTGGCAGATTTTAGCTATTTTGGGACAGGTCAAGTAATCATCACACAATTCAAGCAAGCATAGAAAGAGTATATTGGCAGCGGAAAGTAAAGCATGCAACTTGCAAGAATGTAAGGAGAAGGGTTTAGAGATTTCAAACGTAATTGGAGACACGGATTTTTTTCCCGTGGTTCTGATAGGTGGTGCTATCCTACATCCACGTTGATGGAGACTTCAACCCACAAGGGTAACGGTTGCGAGAGTCCACGGAGGGCTCCACCCACAAAGGGTAACGGTTGCGCGAGTCCACACAGGGCTCCACCCACGAAGGGTCCACGAAGAAGCAACCACCCACAAAGGGTCCACGAAGAAGCAACCTTGTCTATCCCACCATGGCCATCGCCCACACAGGACTTGCCTCACTAGCGGTAGATCTTCACGAAGTAGGCGATCTCCTTGCCTTACAAACTCCTTGGTTCAACTCCACAATCTTGTCGGAGGCTCCCAAGTGACCCCTAGCCAATCTGGAGACACCACTCTCCAAGAAGTAACAAATGGTGTGTAGGTAATGAACTCCTTGCTCTTGTGCTTCAAATGATAGTCTCCCCAACACTCAACTCTCTCTCATAGGATTTGGATTTGGTGGAAAGAAGATTTGAGTGGAAAGCAACTTGGAAAGGCTAGAGATCAAGATTCATATGGTAGGAATGGAATGTCTTGGTCTCAACACATGAGTAGGTGGTTCTCTCTCAGAACATATGAGTTGGAATGGTGTATGTGTTCTAATGGCTCTTCTTCGAATGAAGAGGAGGTGGAGGGGTATATATAGCCTCCACACAAAATCCAACCGTTACACACAGTTTTCCAATCTCGGTGGGACCGAATCAACAAACTCGGTCGGACCGAAAATGTAAACCTAGTGACCGTTAGAGATTTTCGGTGGGACTGACATGCAACTCGGTAGGACCGATATGGTTAGGGTTTGGGCATAACGTAATCTCGGTGAGACCGATTACACAAACTCGGTGAGACCGAATTTGGTAATTAGCTAACCAGAGAGTTGGTCAGGCAAACTCGGTGGGACCGATTTGCTCTTTCGGTGAGACCGAAAAAGTTACAAAAAGGAAACACTGAATTTACATTGCAATCTCGGTGGGACCGATTCGCTCTTTCGGTGAGACCGAAAAGTTATGAAAGGTAAACAGAGAGTTTGCAATCCCATCTCGGTGAGACCGAGATCCCTATCGGTAGAACCGATTGCTAGGGTTTGGCAGTGGCTTAGTGACAAGTGAAACACGTGGCGCCGGATAGAAGAATCGGTAGGACCGAGTTGGCTTAGGTTTAGGTCATATGTGGATATGGGAAAGTAGTTGAGGGTTTTGGAGCATATCACTAAGCACATGAAGCAAGAGGCTCATTAAGCAACACCTCATCCTCCTTGATAGTATTGGCTTTTCCTAAAGACTCAATGTGATCTTGGATCACTAAAATATAAAATGAAGAGTCTTGAGCTTTTGAGCTTGAGCCAATCCTTTGTCCTTTGCATTTTGAGGGTTCCACTTTCACATCCATGCCATGCCAATCATTGAGCTTTCCTGAAATAGTCATCTTGGAATAGCATTAGCTCAATGAGCTATATGTTCTTATGAATTACCAAAACCACCTAGGGATAGTTGCACTTTCAACCCGTAGGGTCCGCACACTTAACGTTATGATGACAGTTTCATTATGAGTTTATATATTTTGATGTACGAAAGTTGTTCGGAGTCCCGGATATGATCACTGACATGACGAGGAGTCTCGAAATGGTAAAGACATAAAGATCGATATATTGGACGGCTATATTCGGACACCGGAAGTGTTTCGGGTGATTTCGGAGAAAACCGGAGTGCCGGAAGGGTTACCGGAACCCCCCGGGGAAGTATTGGGCCTTAGTGGGCCTGAGGGGAGAGAGAGGGCAGCAGCCCAGGAGGTGGCGCGCCCCCTCCCATGGGGAGTCCGAATTGGACTACGGGAGGGGGGCGTGGCCCCTCTTTCCCTCTCCCTCTCCCTCTCCCTCTCTTTCCTTCCCCCTTCTCTCTTCCTAGTTGGACTAGGAAAGGGGAGTCCTACTCCTACTAGGAGGAGGACTCCCCCCTCCTTGGCGCGCACCAAGGGCTGGCCGGCCTCTCCCCCTTGCTCCTTTATATACTGGGGCAGGGGGGCACCTCTAGACACACAAGTTGATCTTCGTGATCGTTCTCTTAGCCGTGTGCGGTGCCCCCTCCACCATAATCCTCGATAATATTGTAGCGGTACTTAGGCGAAGCCCTGCGACGGTAGAATATCAAGATCGTCACCATGCCATCGTGCTGACGGAATTCTTCCCCGACACTTTGCTGGATCGGAGTCCGGGGATCGTCATCGAGCTGAACGTGTGTTGAACTCGGAGGTGCCGTGTGTTCGGTACTTGATCGGTCGGATCGGGAAGACATATGACTACATCAACCGCGTTGTGCTAACGCTTCCGCTTTTGGTCTACGAGGGTACGTGGACAACACTCTCCCCTCTCATTGCTATGCATCACCATGATCTTGCGTGTGCGTAGGAATTTTTTTGAAATTACTACGTTCCCCAATAGTGGCATCCGAGCCAGGTTTTATGTTGATGTTATATGCACGAGTAGAACACAAGTGAGTTGTGGGCGATATAAGTCATACTGCTTACCAGCATGTCATATTTTGGTTCGGCGGTATTGTTGGATGAAGCGGCCTGGACCGACATTACGGGTACGCTTACGCGAGACTAGTTCTACCGACGTGCTTTGCACACAGGTGGCTTGGCGGGTGTCAGTTTCTCCAACTTTAGTTGAATGAGTGTGGCTACGCCCGGTCCTTGTGAAGGTTAAAACAGCACCAACTTGACAAACTATCGTTGTGGTTTTGATGCGTAGGTAAGATTGGTTCTTGCTTAAACCCGTAGCGGCCACGTAAAACTTGCAACAAACAAAGTAGAGGACGTCTAACTTGTTTTTGCAGGGCATGTTGTGATGTGATATGGTCAAGACATGATGCTAAATTTTATTGTATGAGATGATCATGTTTTGTAACCGAGTTATCGGCAACTGGCAGGAGCCATATGGTTGTCGCTTTATTGTATGCAATGCAATCGCCCTGTAATGCTTTACTTTATCACTAAGCGGTAGCGATAGTCGTAGAAGCATAAGATTGGTGAGACGACAACGATGCTACGATGGAGATCAAGGTGTCGCGCCGGTGACGATGGTGATCATGACGATTGCTTCGGAGATGGAGATCACAAGCACAAGATGATGATGGCCATATCATATCACTTATATTGATTGCATGTGATGTTTATCTTTTATGCATCTTATCTTGCTTTGATTGACGGTAGCATTATAAGATGATCTCTCACTAAATTTCAAGATAAAAGTGTTCTCCCTGAGTATGCACCGTTGCCAAAGTTCGTCGTGCCCAGACACCACGTGATGATCGGGTGTGATAAGCTCTACGTCCATCTACAACGGTGCAAGCCAGTTTTGCACACGCAGAATACTCAGGTAAACTTGACAAGCCTAGCATATGCAGATATGGCCTCGGAACACTGAGACCGAAAGGTTGAGCGTGAATCATATAGTAGATATGATCAACATAGTGATGTTCACCATTGAAAACTACTCCATTTCACGTGATGATCGGTTATGATTTAGTTGATTTGGATCACGTGATCACTTAGAAGATTAGAGGGATGTTTTTCTAAGTGGGAGTTCTTAAGTAATATGATTAATTGAACTTAAATTTATCATGAACTTAGTACCTGATAGTATCTTGCTTGTTTATGTTTAATTGTAGATAGATGGCCCGTGCTGTTGTTCCGTTGAATTTTAAGGTGTTCCTTGAGAAAGCAAAGTTGAAAGATGATGGTAGCAATTACACGGACTGGGTCCGTAACTTGAGGATTATCCTCATTGCTGCACAGAAGAATTACATCCTGGAAGCACCGTTGGGTGCCAGGCCTGCTGCTGATGCAACTAACAACATTAAGAACGTCCGGCAGACCAAAGCTGATGACTACTCGATAGTTCAATGTGCCATGCTTTACGGCTTAGAACCGGGACTTCAACGACGTTTTGAACGTCATGGAGCATATGAGATGTTCCAGGAGTTGAAGTTAATATTTCAAGCAAATGCCCGGATTGAGAGATATGAAGTCTCCAATAAGTTCTATAGCTGCAAGATGGAGGAGAACAGTTCTGTCAGTGAGCATATACTCAAAATGTCTGGGTATAATAATCACTTGATTCAACTCGGAGTTAATCTTCCGGATGATTGCGTCATTGACAGAATTCTCCAAACACTTCCACCTAGCTACAAGAACTTCGTGATGAACTATAATATGCAAGGGATGGATAAAACAATTCCCGAGCTCTTCGCAATGCTAAAAGCTGCGGAGGTAGAAATCAAGAAGGAGCATCAAGTGTTGATGGTCAACAAGACCACTAGTTTCAAGAAAAAGGGCAAGGGGAAGAAGAAGGGGAACTTCAAGAAGAACAGCAAGCAAGTTGCTGCGCAGGAGAAGAAACCCAAGTTTGGACCTAAGCCTGAAACTGAGTGCTTCTACTGCAAGCAGACTGGTCACTGGAAGCGGAACTGCCCCAAGTATTTGGCAGATAAGAAGGATGGCAAGGTGAACAAAGGTATATGTGATATACATGTTATTGATGTGTACCTTACTAGAGCTCGCAGTAGCACCTGGGTATTTGATACTGGTTCTGTTGCTAATATTTGCAACTCGAAACAGGGACTACGGATTAAGCGAACACTTGCAAAGGATGAGGTGACGATGCGCGTGGGAAATGGTTCCAAAGTCGATGTGATCGCAGTCTACACGCTACCTCTACATCTACCATCGGGATTAGTATTAGACCTAAATAATTGTTATTTGGTGCCAGCGTTAAGCATGAACATTATATCTGGATCTTGTTTGATGCGAGACGGTTATTCATTTAAATCAGAGAATAATGGTTGTTCTATTTATATGAGTAATATCTTTTATGGTCATGCACCCTTGAAGAGTGGTCTATTTTTGATGAATCTCGATAGTAGTGATACACATATTCATAATGTTGAAGCCAAAAGATGCAGAGTTGATAATGATAGTGCGACTTATTTATGGCACTGCCGTTTAGGTCATATCGGTGTAAAGCGCATGAAGAAACTCCATACTGATGGACTTTTGGAACCACTTGATTATGAATCACTTGGTACTTGCGAACCGTGCCTCATGGGTAAGATGACTAAAACGCCGTTCTCTGGTACTATGGAGAGAGCAACAGATTTGTTGGAAATCATACATACAGATGTATGTGGTCCAATGAATGTTGAAGCTCGTGGCGGATATCGTTATTTTCTCACCTTCATAGATGATTTAAGCAGATATGGGTATATCTACTTAATGAAACATAAGTCTGAAACATTTGAAAAGTTTAAATAATTTCAGAGTGAAGTTGAAAATCATCGTAACAAGAAAATAAAGTTTCTACGATCTGATCGTGGAGGAGAATATTTGAGTTACGAGTTTGGTCTACATTTGAAACAATGCGGAATTGTTTCGCAACTCACGCCACCCGGAACACCACAGCGTAATGGTATGTCTGAACATTGTAATCATACTTTACTTGATATGGTACAATCTATGATGTCTCTTACAAATTTACCGCTATCGTTTTGGGGTTATGCTTTAGAGACGGCCGCATTCACGTTAAATAGGGCACCATCAAAATCCGTTGAGACGACGCCTTATGAATTGTGGTTTGGCAAGAAACCAAAGTTGTCGTTTCTAAAAGTTTGGGGCTGCGATGCTTATGTGAAAAAACTTCAACCTGATAAGCTCGAACCCAAATTGGAGAAATGTGTCTTCATAGGATACCCAAAGGAGACAGTTGGGTACACCTTCTATCACAGATCCGAAAGCAAGACATTTGTTGCTAAGAATGGATCCTTTCTAGAGAAAGAGTTTCTCTCGAAAGAAGTGAGTGGGAGGAAAGTAGAACTTGATGAGGTAACTGTACCTTCTCTCTTATTGGAAAGTAGTACATCACAGAAACCGGTTTCTGTGACACCTGCACCAATTAGTGAGGAAGTTAATGATGATGATCATGAAACTTCAGAACAAGTTACTACTAAACCTTGTAGATCAACCAGAGTAAGATCCGCACCAGAGTGGTACGGTAATCCTGTTCTGGAAGTCATGCTACTAGATCATGATGAACCTGCGAACTATGAAGAAGCGATGGTGCGCCCAGATTCCGCAAAATGGCTTGAAGCCATGAAATCTGAGATGGGATCCATGTATGAGAACAAAGTGTGGACTTTGGTTGACTTGCCCAATGATAGGCAAGCAATTGAGAATAAATGGATCTTCAAGAAGAAGACTGACGCTGACGGTAATGTTACCGTCTACAAAGCTCGACTTGTCGCAAAAGGTTTTCGACAAGTTCAAGGGATTGACTACGATGAGACCTTCTCACCCGTAGCGATGCTTAAGTCTATTCGAATCATGTTAGCAATTACCGCATTTTATGATTATGAAATTTGGCAGATGGATGTCAAAACTGCATTCCTGAATGGATCTCTAGAAGAAGAGTTGTATATGATGCAGCCGGAAGGTTTTGTCGATCCAAAGGGAACTAACAAAGTGTGCAAGCTCTAGCGATCCATTTATGGACTGGTGCAAGCCTCTCGGAGTTGGAATAAACGCTTTGATAGTGTGATCAAAGCATTTGGTTTTGTACAGACTTTTGGAGAAGCCTGTATTTACAAGAAAGTGAGTGGGAGCTCTATAGCATTTCTGATATTATATGTGGATGACATATTACTAATCGGAAATGATATAGAATTTCTGGATAGCATAAAGGGATACTTGAATAAGAGTTTTTCAATGAAAGACCTCGGTGAAGCTGCTTACATATTGGGCATTAAGATCTATAGAGATAGATCAAGACGCTTAATTGGACTTTCACAAAGCACATACCTTGACAAAGTTTTGAAGAAGTTCAAAATGGATCAAGCAAAGAAAGGATTCTTGCCTGTGTTACAAGGTGTGAAGTTGAGTAAGACTCAATGCCCGACCACTGCAGAAGATAGAGAGAAAATGAAAGATGTTCCCTATGCTTCAGCCATAGGCTCTATCATGTATGCAACATTGTGTACCAGACCTGATGTGTGTCTTGCTATAAGTCTAGCCAGGAGGTACCAAAGTAATCCAGGAGTGGATCACTGGACAGCGGTCAAGAACATCCTGAAATACCTGAAAAGGACTAAGGATATGTTTCTCGTATATGGAGGTGACAAAGAGTTCATCATAAATGGTTATGTTGATGCAAGCTTTGACACTGATCCGGACGATTCTAAATCGCAAACTGGATACGTATTTACATTAAATGGTGGAGCTGTCAGTTGGTGCAGTTCTAAACAAAGCGTCGTGGCGGGATCTACATGTGAAGCGGAGTACATAGCTGCTTCGGAAGCAGCAAACGAAGGAGTCTGGATGAAGGAGTTCATATCCGATCTAGGTGTCATACCTAGTGCATCGGGTCCAATGGAAATCTTTTGTGACAATACTGGTGCAATTGCCTTGGCAAAGGAATCCAAATTTCACAAGAGAACCAAGCATATCAAGAGACGCTTCAATTCCATCCGGGATCTAGTCCAGGTGGGAGACATAGAGATTTGCAAGATACATACGGATCTGAATGTAGCAGACCCGTTGACTAAGCCTCTTCCACGAGCAAAACATGATCAACACCAAGGCTCCATGGGTGTTAGAATCATTACTGTGTAATCTAGATTATTGACTTTAGTGCAAGTGGGAGACTGAAGGAAATATGCCCTAGAGGCAATAATAAAGTTATTATTTATTTCCTTATATCATGATAAATGTTTATTATTCATGCTAGAATTATATTAACCGGAAACATAATACTTGTGTGAATACATAGACAAACTAAACGTCACTAGTATGCCTCTACTTGACTAGCTCGTTAATCAAAGATGGTTATGTTTCCTAACCATAGACATGTGTTGTCATTTGATTAACGGGATCACATCATTAGGAGAATGATGTGATTGACATGACCCATTCCATTAGCTTAGCACCCGATCGTTTAGTATGTTGCTATTGCTTTCTTCATGACTTATACATGTTCCTGTGACTATGAGATTATGCAACTCCCGTTTGCCGGAGGAACACTTTGTGTGCTACCAAACGTCACAACGTAACTGGGTGATTATAAAGGTGCTCTACAGGTTTCTCCGAAGGTACATGTTGGGTTGGCGTATTTCGAGATTAGGATTTGTCACTCCGATTGTCGGAGAGGTATCTCTGGGCCCTCTCAGTAATGCACATCACTTAAGCCTTGCAAGCAATGCAACTAATGAGTTAGTTGCGAGATGATGTATTACGGAACGAGTAAAGAGACTTTCTGATAACGAGATTGAACTAGGTATTGAGATACCGACGATCGAATCTCGGGCAAGTAACATACCGATGACAAAGGGAACAACGTATGTTGTTATGCGGTCTGACCGATAAAGATCTTCGTAGAATATGTAGGAGCCAATATGAGCATCCAGGTTCCGCTATTGGTTATTGACCGGAGACGTGTCTCGGTCATCTCTACATTGTTCTCGAACCCGTAGGGTCCGCACGCTTAACGTTACGATGACATTTTCATTATGAGTTTATATATTTTGATGTGCCGAAGGTTTTTCGGAGTCCCGGATATGATCACGGACATGACGAGGAGTCTCGAAATGGTCGAGACATAAAGATCGATATATTGGACGGCTATATTCGGACACGGAAGTGTTTCGGGTGATTTCGAAGAAAACCGGAGTGCCGGAAGGGTTACCGGAACCCCCCGGGGAAGTATTGGGCCTTAGTGGGCCTGAGGGGAGAGAGAGGGCAGCAGCCCAGGAGGTGGCGCACCCCCTCCCATGGGGAGTCCAAATTGGACTAGGGGAGGGGGGCGCGGCCCCTCTTTCCCTCTCCCTCTCCCTCTCCCTCTCTTTCCTTCCCCCTTCTCTCTTCCTAGCTGGACTAGGAAAGGGGAGTCCTACTCCTACTAGGAGGAGGACTCCCCCTCCTTGGCGCGCACCAAGGGCCGGCCGGCCTCTCCCCCTTGCTCCTTTATATACGGGGGCAGGGGGGCACCTCTAGACAGACAAGTTGATCTTCGTGATCGTTCTCTTAGCCGGGTGCGGTGCCCCCCTCCACCATAATCCTCGATAATATTGTAGCGGTACTTAGGCGAAGCCCTGCGACGGTAGAACATCAAGATCGTCACCACGCCGTCATGCTGAGGGAACTCTTGCCCGACACTTTGCTGGATCGAAGTCCGGGGATCGTCATCGAGCTGAACATGTGCTAGAACTCGGAGGTGCCGTAGTTTCGGTGCTTGATCGGTCGGGCCGTGAAGACGTACGACTACATCAACCGCGTTGTGCTAACACTTCCGCTTCCGGTCTACGAGGGTACGTAGACAACACTCTCCCCTCTTGTTGCTATGCATCACCATGATCTTGCGTGTGCGTAGGAATTTTTTTGAAATTAGTACGTTCCCCAACAAAACCACCTATACTAGTGCAAAGTTGGCCAAGATATATATGAACAGGATCATATGTCTGCATAGAATTCCGAGGACCATCATATCGGATAGAGAAACACAGTTTACTTCAAAGTTCTGGCACCAGCTGCACCAGACCTTGGGTACCAGGCTGGATTTCAGTACAGCTTTTCACCCGCAGACAGATGGACAGACAGAGCGAGTCAATCAGATTCTGGAGGACATGTTGAGAGCTTGTGCGCTAAATTATGGAGCTAGTTGGGATGACAACCTGCCCTACGCAGAGTTCTCATACAACAACAGCTACCAGGCCAGTTTGAAGATGCCACCTTTCGAAGCCCTGTATGGAAGAAGATGCCAAACACCGTTGCTGTGGAATGAAGTTGGAGACCGTCAGTTGTTTGGACCAAATTTGATTTAGGAGTCCGAAGAGAAGGTTAAGCTGATTCGAGATAGACTGAAGGTAGCTCAGTCCCGACAGAATAGTTATGCAGATTCAAAACGTAAGGAGGTGGTCTAAGAAATCGGAGAGAGAGCATATATGCGAGTATCACCACTTCGAGGAGTTAAGCGTACCGTGTTTGTGGGACCGTACCATGTTTTGGAATGCATGGGAGAGGTTGCCTACAAGTTGGAGTTACCCAAAGGACTGTCAGGATTACATGATGTGTTTCACGTTTCCCAGTTGAAGAAGTGCCATGCAGAGATGGCCGATATTCCTTTGAGGGATACAGTACCACTAGAAGCGATTCAGTTGGACAGTGATTTGACATATGAGGAAAAACATGTCAAGATTCTAGAGTTTGCCAGCCGAGTCACACGCAGTAAGATTATTAAGTTCTGTAAAGTTCAGTGGAGCCACCATACCGAGGATGAAGCCACTTGGGAACGAGAGGATGATCTGCGCAAAGACCACCCGCACCTATTTTCTAGCCAACCCGAATCTCGGGGGCGAGATTCATCTTAAGGTGGTAGGTTTGTAACATCCCAAATTTTTAATTTGGAATGTTATGCATTAGATCATCATTGCATATCATATTTTTATTGTATTTCGTTTCGCAATCCTCAAAATTCTAAGCAACTCAAGGACCCTTGGAGAGAGTTGGGGATTTCACCGTTTTCATATTTGAATTTTATCAAATATCGAAACGAGGATCATTTGTTTTATTATTTTTCTCTCCGAAAATATTTCATATTAAAATATATGAGCGGGGATAATATGACTTCTCCAAAATAAATGAAATATTTGAGTAAAAAATATTAAAATAAAATATTTGATTTTATTCGGATTTTATTGCTATTTTATTTGAATTAGGAAAAATACGCGTTTTTCAAAATTGCATTATAGGCCCAAATAAATGTTCACCTTGTCCGACATATTTTTAGAGGACGGGGAAAATTTATTTCGGGATTTTTGGAGTGCGTTTAGTATTCTTTTTCTTCGTTTTTCTGCGCGTTGAAATTATTTAAAAAGAAAAAAAAGAGGAAACCGACCTACGGGCCGTATCCGGCCCGGACTCCTCCCCAGGCCTCCCTTATAAGCCCCCCATGCCCTGCAGCCCACCGCCGCCGCCCAGCCCACCCCGCGCCCCAAACCCTAGCGCCGCCGCCGCCCTAGCGCGCCACCGCCGCCACCACCACCCTCGCGCGCCGCGCCGGAGCCGCCGCCGCGCCGCCGCCCACCGGACCTCGTCGCCATTGACCGCCGTTGACCGGTCGGTTTTCTTCGGTTAAAACCCCGGGGTTTTTTATTTTCCAGTTTAATTCCTTAGATCGGTCTTTCCGTCGGTTTATTTATTTTGCGGACGTTCGTCCGTTCATTCGTTTAAATGAACGCCGTTCACCCGTTAGTCACAGACAGCGAACGTTCGTTCGTTAGCCTGTTCGTTAGTTTTTCTTTTTCTCGGGTTTTTTCGCGATTATTTTAGATCGAGATTTCTGATCCGATTTTCGTTTTAGTTTATCTTTTCGCTCGTTTATAGGAATCAGGTGATTCAAGCGCCTAGATCTTCGTCTCAAAACCCTGTTTCTGTTTAATCAACTTGAACAAGATTTTGAAATTGTAAAATTTGACGTTAGTCCAGATTAGTAATCGGATCTTGTTTCTTTCGTCGTTTGAGTTTCGTTACTCCGTTTGATTTGATTCTTTTTGCAAACCAGAGTTCTTAAGTTGATCTTTCTGGTTAGATCTTCTTATTTGAGTTTTACCCATGCATCTTTGCTTGATTGCTTATGTATGCTATTGTTTGTTTGCGATAGAACACCCGGAGTGCGAAGCGTGCTACTACGAGTCTCTAGGTTTTGCGGATCATCAGCAAGGCAAGTAACACTTTGATCATATCCTTTATCACCCAGTTTTTATGCATTAGTTTCAACCCCTCACACATTGCATGAGTAGGATATCTTAACTTGTGGGTTTTGGGAAGAGGTAGAACCTATTACCTGTTTTATTATCAAACACTGGGAGTTACTTCTACGTTATGCCTATATTGCTATGCTATGCTCGTAGACGTGGATTGGGTTTGAGTGTATCCATGACAGATGTGAGATTGTTAATTAATGGTTCAACTTAAGGTGGAAACTTTAATACACATCTGGGTGGATTGCTTGTTTGGGCACCTGGGGATATACTAGTGTTGTCCTAGGAGATCTCGGGGATATACCATGTGATCCTCCTACGGTCCGCCACCCAGGCTCAAAGGGATCATAAGATTATTCATGCTAGAAACTTCCGTGTGCAGCCACAAGCCATTATGGGCTCTGGCATAGTTGAGTATGTTGTGTGACCTCTTTCAGTGGTGGGCTAGCAGATGTAGAGGGAAAGTAGGTGTAACTGTCCACCCGGAGTAAAGAGTTAATGCTTCTGAAAGACTGTGTCTTGGTCATCCGTTTCTCAAACACCATGTAGTGCGAGAAATCCAAGAGAGGAGATCGAGTCTTGTGGGGAAAAGTGCGCAAACCTCTGCAGAGTGTATGAAGTAATCATGGTTAGCCGTGTCCCCGGTTATGAACATCTTGAGTATCTAGTACTTGGATTATCCTATTGTATCTCATCACTCTAATTTAATTTGTTGGGTTGTTAATTACTTTAATTGGGATTGAGTTGGAGGAACCTTCTCAATGATGTTTCGACTACCATGATAGTTAAAATAAAAAGTTATTCCTTTGTTGTAGGGAAAAATTGGCTTTTCACAAAAACATATAACCATAGAGCCTCCACCAGCCATATATGCATGTAGTGATAGCATTATTCTATTCATTGCTCTACTGTGTTATATTGCCAGCATATTCCATGTGCTGACCCGTTTTCGGGCTGCAACATATTATGTTGCAGACTTTTCAGACGACGAATAAAGGTGCGATAGGTCGTTGTGTTGGGGAGCGTAGTAATTTCAAAAATTTCCCTATGCACACACAAGATCATGGTGATGCATAGCAACAAGAGGGGAGAGTGTTGTCCACGTACCCTCGTAGACCGAAAGCGGAAGAGTTAGTACAACGCGGTTGATGTAGTCGTACGTCTTCACGATCCGACCGATCAAGTACCGAACGCACGGCACCTTCGAGTTCTGCACACGTTCAACTCGATGACGTCCCTCGAACTCCGATCCAGCCGAGTGTTGAGGGAGAGTTTCGTCAGCACGGCGGCGTGGTGACGATGATGATGTTCTACCGACGCAGGGCTTCGCCTAAGCACCGCTACGATATGATCGAGGTGAATTATGGTGGAGGGGGGCACCGCACACGGCTAAGAGATCAAGAGATCAATCATTGTGTCTATGGGGTGCCCCCTGGCCACATATATAAAGGAGTGGAGGAGGGGAGGGGCCGGCCCTCTCTATGGCGCGCCCTAGGGGAGTCCTACTCCCACCGGGAGTAGGATTCCCCCTTTCCTAGTAGAACTAGGATCCCTTCCAAGTAGTAGAGTAGGAGAGAAGGAAAGGGAAGGGAAAAGGAGAAGGAAGGAAGGGCCCCCCCTCCCTAGTCCAATTCGGACCAGCCCATGGGGAGGGGTGCGGCCACCCTTTGAGGCCTTTCTCTCCTTTCCCGTATGGCCCATTAAGGCCCAATACGAATTCCCGTAACTCCCCGGTACTCCCGAAAATATCCGAATCACTCGGAACCTTTCCAATGTCCGAATATAGTCGTCCAATATATCAATCTTTACGTCTCGACCATTTCGAGACTACCCGTCATGTCCCCGATCTCATCCGGGACTCCGAACTCCTTCGGTACATCAAAACACATAAACTCATAATATAACCGTCATCGTAGCGTTAAGCGTGCGGACCCTACGGGTTCGAGAACTATGTAGACATGACCGAGACACGTCTCCGGTCAATAACCAACAGCAGAACCTGGATGCTCATATTGGCTCGTACATATTCTACGAAGATCTTTATCGGTTAGACCACATAACAACATACGTTGTTCCCTTTGTCATCGGTATGTTACTTGCCCGAGATTCGATCGTCGGTATCTCAATACCTAGTTCAATCTCGTTACCGGCAAGTCTCTTTACTCGTTCCGTA
>NC_053025.1:613171909-613197407 GCF_003073215.2 Triticum urartu
AACTATTGCTCTTGCAACTATTGCTATCACATAGCGATAAAGTAAAGCAATTATTTGGCGCTTGCATCTTATGCAATAAAGAGACAACCATAAGGCTTTTGCCAGTTGCCGATAACTTTAACCAAACATGATCATCTCATACAACAACTTATATCTCATCACGTTTTGACCATATCACATCACAACATGCCCTGCAAAAACAAGTTAGACGTCCTCTACTTTGTTGTTGCAAGTTTTACGTGGCTGCTACGGGCTTAAGCAAGAACCAATCTTACCTACGCATCAAAACCACAACGATAGTTTGTCAAGTTGGTGCTGTTTTAACCTTCGCAAGGACCGGGCATAGCCACACTCGGTTCAACTAAAGTTGGAGAAACTGTCACCCGCAAGCCACCTATGTGCAAAGCACGTCGGGAGAACCGGTCTCGTGTAAGCGTACGCGTAATGTCGGTCCGGGCCGCTTCATCCAACAATACCGCCGAACCAAAGTATGACATGCTGGTAAGCAGTATGACTTATATCGCCCACAACTCACTTGTGTTCTACTCGTGCATATAACATCAAACCATAAAAACCTGGCTCGGATGCCACTGTTGGGGAACGTAGTAATTTCAAAAAATTTCCTACGCACACGCAAGATCATGGTGATGCATAGCAACGAGAGGGGGAGTATGATCTACATACCTAGTAGATCGACAACGGAAGCGTTTGGTTGATGTAGTCGTACGTCTCCACGATCCGACTGATCAAGCACCGAAACTACGGCATCTCCGAGTTCTAGCACACGTTCAGCTCAATGACGATCCCCGGACTCCAGTCCAGCAAAGTGTCGGGGAAGAGTTCCGTTAGCACGACGGCGTGGTGACGATCTTGACGTACTACTGCTGCAGGGCTTCGCCTAAGCTCCGCTACAATATTATCGAGGACTATGGTGGTTGGGGCCGCCGCACACGGCTAAGGAATAGATCACGTGGATCAACTTGTGTGTCTCTGGGGTGCCCCTGCCTCTGTATATAAAGGACTAAAGGGGGGAAGGCTGGCCGGCCAAGGAGGGCGCGCCAGGAGAGTCCTACTCCCTCTGGGAGTAGGATTCCCCCCCCCCCCCAATCCTAGTTGGAATAGGATTCGCAGAGGGGGGAAAAGAGAGAGAGGGGCCGGCCCCCTCTCCTTGTCCTATTCGGACCAAGGGAGGGGAGGGGCGCGCGGCCCATGAAGGGCTGCCTCTTCTCTTTTCCACTAAGGCCCATCATGGCCCATTTAGCTCCCGGGGGGTTCCGGTAACCTCCCGGTACTCCGGTAAAATCCCGATTTCACCCGGAACACTTCTGGTATCCAAACATAGGCTTCCAATATATCAATCTTTATGTCTCGACCATTTCGAGACTCCTCGTCATGTCCGTGATCACATCCGAGACTCCGAACAAACTTTGGTACATCAAAATGAATAAACTCATAATATAACTGTCATTGTAACCTTAAGCGTGCGGATCCTACGGGTTCGAGAACAATGTAGACATGACCGAGACACGTCTCCAGTCAATAACCAATAGCGGGACCTGGATGCCCATATTGGCTCCTACATATTCTACGAAGATCTTTATCGGTCAGACCGCATAACAACATACGTTGTTCCCTTTGTCATCGGTATGTTACTTGCCCGAGATTCGATCGTTGGTATCCAATACCTAGTTCAATCTCGTTACCGGCAAGTCTCTTTACTCGTTCCGTAATACATCATATCACAACTAACTCATTAGTTGCAATGCTTGCAAGGCTTTATGTGATGTGCATTACCGAGAGGGCCCAGAGATACCTCTCCGACAATCGGAGTGACAAATCCTAATCTCGAAATACGCCAACCCAACAAGTACCTTCGGAGACACCTGTAGAGCACCTTTATAATCACCCAGTTACGTTGTGACGTTTGGTAGCACACAAAGTGTTCCTCCGGCAAACGGGAGTTGCATAATCTCATAGTCATAGGAACATGTATAAGTCATGAAGAAAGCAATAGCAACAAACTAAACGATCGGGTGCTAAGCTAATGGAATGGGTCATGTCAATCAGATCATTCAACTAATGATGTGATCCCGTTAATTAAATGACAAATCTTTGTCCATGGTTAGGAAACATAACCATCTTTGATTAATGAGCTAGTCAAGTAGAGGCATACTAGTGACACTCTGTTTGTCTATGTATTCACACATGTATTATGTTTCCGGTTAATACAATTCTAGCATGAATAATAAACATTTATCATGAAATAAGGAAATAAATAATAACTTTATTATTGCCTCTAGGGCATATTTCCTTCAGTCTCCCACTTGCACTAGAGTCAATAATCTAGTTCACATCGCCATGTGATTTAACAACAATAGTTCACATCACCATGTGATTAACACCCATAGTCCACATCGATATGTGACCAACACCCAAAGGGTTTACTAGAGTCAGTAATCTAGTTCACATCGCTATGTGATTAACACCCAAAGAGTACTAAGGTCTGATCATGTTTTGCTTGTGAGATAATTTTAGTCACCGGGTCTGTTATATTCAGATCCGTAAGTATTTTGCAAATATTTATGTCAACAATGCTCTGCACGGAGCTACTCTAGCTAATTGCTCCCACTTTCAATATGTATCTAGGTTGAAACTTAGATTCATCTAGATTAGTGTCAAAACTTGCATCGACATAACCCTTTACGACGAACCTTTTGTCACTTCCATAATCGAGAAACATATCCTTATTCCACTAAGGATAATTTTGACCGTTGTCCAGTGATCTACTCCTAGATCACTATTTTACTCCCTTGCTTAACACAGTGTAGGGTATACAATAGATCTGGTACACAGCATGGCATACTTTATAGAACCTATGGCTGAGGCATAGGGAATGACTTTCATTCTCTTTCTATCTTCTGCCGTGGTCGGGCTTTGAGTCTTACTCAACTCCACACCTTGTAACACCAGGCAAGAACTCCTTCTTTGACTGTTCCATTTTGAACTACTTCAAAATCTTGTCAAGGTATGTACTCATTGAAAAACTTATCAAGCGTCTTGATCTATCTCTATAGATCTTGATGCTCAATGTGTAAGCAGCTTCATCGAGGTCTTTCTTTGAAAAACTCTTTTCAAACACTCCTTTATGCTTTCCAGAAAATTCTACATTATTTCCGATCAACAATATGTCATTCACATATACTTATCAGAAATGTTGTAGTGCTCCCACTCACTTTCTTGTAAATACAGGCTTCACCGCAAGTCTGTATAAAACCATATGCTTTGATCAACTCATCAAAGCGTATATTCCAACTCCGAGATGCTTGCACCAGTCCATAGATGGATCTGGAGCTTTCACTTTGTTAGCACCTTTAGGATCGACAAAACCTTCTGGTTGCATCATATACAACTATTCTTTTAAGAAATCCATGAAGTAATATAGTTTGGACATCCATTTGCCAGATTTCATAAAATACGGCAACTGCTAACATGATTCGGACAGACTTTTAAGCATCGATACAAGTGAGAAAATCTCATTGTAGTCAACCCTTGAACTTGTCGAAAACATTTTTGCACCAATTCGAGCTTTGTAGATAGTAACACTACTATCAGTGTCCGTGTTCCTCTTGAAGATCCATTTATTCTTAATGACTCACCGATCATTGGGCAAGTCAATCAAAGTCCATACTTTGTTCTCATACACGGATCCCATCTCAGATTTCATGGTCTCAAACCATCTCGCGGAATCTGGGCTCATCATCGCTTCCTCATAGTTTGTAGGTTCGTCATGGTCAAGTAACATGACATCCAGAACAGGATTACCGTACCACTCTGGTGCGGATCTCACTCTAGTTTACCTACGAGGTTCGGTTGTAACTTGATCTGAAGTTACATGATCATCATCATTAGCTTCCTCACTAATTGGTGTAGGAGTTAGAGGAACAGATTTCTGTGATGAACTATTTTCCAATTCGGGAGAAGGTACAATTACCTTATCAAGTTCTACTTTCCTCCCACCCACTTCTTTCGAGAGAAACTCCTTCTCTAGATGATAGAGGCGAGGATCCCGATCTTTCGATGAGATGATAACTATCGATTTGGTGGAGACGACTTTGACGATCCGACTACGAACGTGCGAGACGTCGCGCCTTAGCAATCGCTAAACCAACTTCCGAGGGTTATTGACCACGCCGGAGCACGATCAACCTGACCACGAGGGTCTGTTTCCTGCGAGCAAACGAAGAACAAGCAAGAAACTGAGATTGCAATCTGGATATTGCGAATATAAGATGAAAGCTTTATTGATCAAGGTGGGGTTCTGTGACGTCTTGGTCTGGTCGTTGGACACAAACGAAGTACGCGAAGTTGCAGCTATGGCGAACTTTTAATCTAAGCAAAACCCAAGGAAAAAGCTACTAGATGGATCTACTTATATAGGAGAAAGGGGTGGCGGCCAAGGAGGTGGGAGGACGTCCCAAGGCAGCCTAAAACTAACCCTAGGTCGTACAAGGCTCATGGGCCCAAGTGGAGGTGATGCAACACCTTTGGGCTTGTAGTTTGACTTGGATTCTGCTGCAACGTCAGATTGTTTCGTCCGTAACTCAACGCTCCGGATGAATTTGAAGGTGAATCCAATTGGGTTGGAAAGAGCACGAAATCTAGTTTCCAACAAAAAAAGAATCACCCAATTCGGAGTCCGTATGAAAAAGTTGTTGGCGTTTTGAGTTAGGTATGTCTGTGCAGTCCGAATCTGAATCCAGAACGTGAAAGACTTGGACTCTATCTTCTCTTGGCCCAAAAGTGACGTGAGAGGACTTTTTGAACACAACATAAACTTCTCCTTTTCCCTTATCTTCATATGTGGATTGTACAAATGTCCCATACACCTGCAATTAGACAAAACACAAAAGTGTGTGAAGTATTTTTGTTCTGGATAACATAAATAGATTATTGAATAGTTTGCATTAGAAATCACCTGACAAATATGCATGTATGCAATATTTTTGGTCGTATCCAAGGTAGTCATGTCCTCATCATCCTCCCCCTTTTGAAAACAAAGCCGTCCTCAGCGTTGCTTAATCTGAAATGTGGCTAACAAAAGAGACAAGGTGTACATGTTGTATATGTATATGTCATCCAGTTTAACTTCCCTTGATTTTTGCACGTATGACACATGTATACATGAGTAACTTTCATAGTTCATAAAAACTAAAGCCAAAAAATTATCACAAGAAGTAGAAGGCATGAAAATATTAGAACTCAGTTTGCACATATAAGTGAAGCTCTTATTCATTTCAAAAGATTCGCAATGTTCATCATTAAACCATCCCAACTTTGGTGAATAAACCTTACTTGCATCAAATTTACATGCTACAACATGCTTAAATAAGCAAACATGCAATAAGTCATTGGACACAGAATCATCAGCAAGATTGGAGGCCATATCAAAATGATTAAACATTAGTTCTTTTGTATCAACAGTTAATTCAATGGGTGCACTCAAAATTATTGATATTTCAGTTGTTTGATCACATGACGCATTCATGACAGTAACAAGATTCTCTAGAATAGGTGGTGTGCTCAAATCAACAGATAACTCAATACATGACGCATTCAAGTTAACTAGGCATGCATCATTCTCATGTGAAGTTATATCATCAATACCTTTACTGTTACCTTGTGGCAAAGATGTAGCTGATGTAGGTACGGACGTTGACAATGTACCATACCCTTGAGATGATGCCGCGCTCATAATCCGAGGTGCAATGATGGAGGAACCCACCGGCGGTGGCGAGCATGAACTGGAATAGTAGTTGTTGTAGTCACCTAATGCATCCTCCTTTATCTGTCTCTCAAAGGTACAAGCACGGACATACATACCAGTAATTTAACGAGGAATATACTGAAATCTTGCCTGAATATCATGGTTCAAACCACCAAAAAATCTATTCATTGTATCATTCTCAGATTCTTCTATGTCACAATGATGCATATAAGATTTGAACTCTTGGTAGTAAGCATAAACAGTGTTGTTGCCTTGTTTAAATTGTTCAAATTTGCGAAGCAATTCACGACGATAATAAGGAGGGAAAAATTGTTGTCTCATTACAGCTTTCAAAACTTTCCAAGTTGTGGGTTGGTTATCAATGTTTTTCTTACAATGTACACTCCACCAAACAGAAGCAAAATCAGTAAATGCTCTAGTGGCTGCTCGCACTCGCTCAAGTTCAGAAAAGTCATGGTGACTAAAAACTTGTTCTACTTCAAGCTCCCAAGCTAGATATGTAGTAGGATTAAATCTACCCTCAAATGACGGTAAAAAGATAACCTGACCATGTGCTTGTGTGTGTTGTCCCAACTCTCGTGATGGTGAAGATGTGTCCGTCGTCCAAGAACTTCTATCTTCGGAACCTGTCATGATTAGTAGAAACAAGAAACAAAATTCAAGAATAATGTTCCTATGAACTACTAGGGTGTGGTGGTAAAGCGCTCACAGTAAAGCAAATATCAATATCTTACAAGTTCTTACCAAGCAACAGGTGGTGACAGGCAACCAACGGTGTCAAATAACTCTGAAGATTGTGTAAAGCGATTGCCAGGGGAACGTACGTATACACGGTGTAGAAATATGTGGAGCTGGGTTGGCTATATATGGTAGCAAAAGATTAGCAATAATCAATTCAGAGATGCAATGTTGAATAAACGCTCAACGACGGTACTGTGCTGGTCCTAGGCTAGACCGAACTAGAGACGCGAGCCTAGAACACTAATGAGGTCACGTCGTAGCACAACTAGCATCAATGAAAGATACTAAGTAGCTCTGGACAGCAAGATATAAGTGAAGATCACAACGGCAGTAAAGATAATGATGTGAAACAACAGCCAAGTAGGATATATCAACAACTTCGTCTCCAACTTTCCTCTGAAAAAGTTTGTGCCGATTTTTTTGATTTTTTTCTCCTTTTTTTCTCCTTTTTTTTTCTCTTTTTTTTTCGTTTTTTTCTCTCTTTTTTCTCCCTCTTTCCAAAACAAACTAGATAAGACGCAGATTGGATCAAGCGAAGATGTGAATGATCTCAACTATTATTATGACAATGAATGGTGGGTAGCACATGATGGAAATTGATGGATGGGTGGTGGATAGCGGAAGAGATAATGATGTAGCGGTGGCGTGACTAATGTGAACAGAACTCGAAACTCTAAACGAACTAGACACTAAGACCAGCAACTCGACACGACGATGCAACCGATAATTCAACTATGCAAGCAATGAAAAGAAAATTGCAAAGGCTCAGACTGGCTTGGACCAAGGATGAATAGATCTAACTCTTTTTTGTGGCTTTTTCTTGGACAATAGGTAAGAAAATAAATCTAATCTAGGAAAACTGGAAATTCTCACCGAGCAACCTGAAAATTGATACCACTTGATAGAGGCTAAGGTGTCCCGATGTTTCGATGAGATGGTGGCTATCGTTTTCTGTGGGAGTTGACCTTGACGATCCGACTACGAACGTGCGAGACGTGGCGCCTTAGCAATCGCTAAACCAACTTCCGAGGGTTATTGACCACGCCGGAGCACGATCAACCTGACCACGAGGGTCTGTTTCCTGCGAGCAAACGAAGAACAAGCAAGAAACTGAGATTGCAATCTGGATATTGCGAATATAAGATGAAAGCTTTATTGATCAAGGTGGGGTTCTGTGACGTCTTGGTCTGGTCGTTGGACACAAACGAAGTACGCGAAGTTGCAGCTATGGCGAACTTTTAATCTAAGCAAAACCCAAGGAAAAAGCTACTAGATGGATCTACTTATATAGGAGAAAGGGGTGGCGGCCAAGGAGGTGGGAGGACGTCCCAAGGCAGCCTAAAACTAACCCTAGGTCGTACAAGGCTCATGGGCCCAAGTGGAGGTGATGCAACACCTTTGGGCTTGTAGTTTGACTTGGATTCTGCTGCAACGTCAGATTGTTTCGTCCGTAACTCAACGCTCCGGATGAATTTGAAGGTGAATCCAATTGGGTTGGAAAGAGCACGAAATCTAGTTTCCAACAAAAAAAGAATCACCCAATTCGGAGTCCGTATGAAAAAGTTGTTGGCGTTTTGAGTTAGGTATGTCTGTGTAGTCCGAATCTGAATCCAGAACGTGAAAGACTTGGACTCTATCTTCTCTTGGCCCAAAGGTGACGTGAGAGGACTTTTTGAACACAACATAAACTTCTCCTTTTCCCTTATCTTCATATGTGGATTGTACAAATGTCCCATACACCTGCAATTAGACAAAACACAAAAGTGTGTGAAGTATTTTTGTTCTGGATAACATAAATAGATTATTGAATAGTTTGCATTAGAAATCACCTGACAAATATGCATGTATGCAATATTTTTGGTCGTATACAAGGTAGTCATGTCCTCATCACCTTGCTTTGCCATGATATGTTCCTGTAGCATATTGTTATCTTGCTCTAAACATTGCTTCCTGATGTTAATTCCTGATATGTTATTTTCACTAAGTTTGTGATGCTGTTATCTTTTGCACTTTTGCCATACTTGTTTGAACCTGCTATTGTGTGTTTTAGCCGTAGCTCAGTGTTCATCTTTTGTCAAGCATCTTTAGTGGATCACTGCCATATGCTTTGTTGCTATGTTAGAGTGCAGTAGCTTAGTTTCTTATTGCATTCTAGATGGCATCGTGCTGTTAATCGCAGGATCGTGCCATTATTGTTTTGCTTGCCATTTGCAAACCGTGCATCCGATTCTGGTGGTCTTTATATCGATTTCGACCAAAATCATCTCATCTTTCCAGCGGCACACTTGGTTTGCCAAGTTGAGGCCTGGTTCAATCTTTTCCTTCCGGAGCACGCATATGCATTGCATATTACTTCCCACATACCATGCCATGTTTTGCATCATGTCGCTTGCGCATTGCACCGTGGTTGATTGTGTTTCCCTTGCTTGTGTTCTTGCTTTGGGTTAGAGCCGGGAGATGAGTTCGTGTTCGAGGTACCCGTTGAGTACGCTTACGAGGATCAAGCTTTTTGTCTTCTCGGAGAACTTTGCAGGCAAGATGACCATACCCTTGAAATCACTTCTATCTTTGCTTGCTAGTTGCTCGCTCTTTTGCTATGCCTAGGCCGCGATACCTACCACATGATTTATCATGCCTCCCATTTTGCCATGTCAAACCTCTAACCCACCTTGTCCTAGCAAACCGTTGTTTGGCTATGTTACCGCTTTGCTCAACCCCTCTTATAGCGTTGTTAGTTGCAGGTGAAAATTGGAGTTTGTTCCTTGTTGGAACATGTTTATTGTTGGGATATCATTATTATATCTTATTTACTTAATGCATCTATATACTTGGTAAAGGGTGGAAGGCTCGGCCTTATGCCTGGTGTTTTGTTCCACTCTTGCCGCCCTAGTTTTAGTCATACCGGTGTTATGTTCCTTGATTTTGCGTTCCTTACGCGGTCGGGTTATAATGGGAACCCCTTGACAGTTCGCTTTGAATAAAACTCCTCCAGCAAGGCCCAACCTTGGTTTTACCATTTGCACTAACAACCTATCACCTTCCCTTGGGTTCTGCAGACTCAAGGGTCATCTTTATTTTAACCCCCCCGGGCCAGTGCTTCTCTAAGTGTTGGTCCGAACTAGAGCCCCTTGCAGCGCCACCTCGGGGGAACTTGAGGGCTGGTTTCAGTTGTACGGATTGCTCATCCGGTGTTGCCCTGAGAACGAGATATGTGCAGCTTCTACCAGGATGTCAGCGCATCGGGCGGCTTTGCTGGTCTTGTTTTACCATTGTCGAAATGTCTTGTAACCGGGATCCCGAGTCTGATCGGGTCTTCCTGGGAGAAGGAATATCCTTCGTTGACCGTGAGATCTTGTGATGGGCTAAGTTGGGACACCCCTACAGGGTTTTGAACTTTCGAAAGCCGTGCCCGCGGTTATGGGCAGATGGGGATTTGTTAATGTCCGGTTGTATAAAACTTGACACTTAACTTAATTAAAATGCATCAACCGCGTGTGTAGCCGTGATGGTCTCTTCTCGGCGGGGTCCGGGAAGTGAACACGGTGTTGGAGTTATGCTTGAACGTAAGTAGTTTCAGGATCACTTCTTGATCACTTCTAGTTCACGACCGTGCTTTGCCTCCTCTTCTCGCTCTCATTTGCGTAAGTTAGCCACCATATATGCTAGTGCTTGCTGCAGCTCCACCTCACTACCTTTCCTTCCCATAAGCTTAAATAGTCTTGATCGCGAGGGTGTGAGATTGCTGAGTACCCGTGACTCACAGATTACTTCCAAACCAGTTTGCAGGTGCCGATGATACCGTGCAGGTGACGCAACCGAGCTCGAGGAGGAGCTCGATGAAGATCTTGTTCATTGTGTTGTTTCATTTCAGTTGATCAGTAGTGGAGCCCAGTCGGGGTGATCGGGGATCTTTTGCATTAGGGGATCTTTTATTTTGGTTCCGTAGTCGGACCTTGATTGTATCTGGTTGATGTAATGTTTAATTCATGTATTGTGTGAAGTGGCGATTGTAAGCCAACTCTGTACCTGTCGTGGGTTTGTCACGGCAGATGTCCTCGTGAAAGGACTTAGTCGTGGAGCCATCGCAACGGGTTAGCTTAAAGGGGTTAAACCGGACAAGGGGACACGGGATTTTATGCTAGTTCGGCCTCTTCGATGAAGGTAAAAGCCTACGTTGGTATTGCTAGGGGTTCGAAGGCCAGGGAGCGAATCCGCTTTGTCTGGCTCTCGAGTTGTTGTCTGTCCTTGAACCGCCGCCGGGTCACCCCTTTATATACTCAGGAGGACCCCGGCCGGTCTACAGAGTCCCGAGGCTGGCTCATACAAGTGTCCCCCTCGGCCTCCTCTTTCCTATCTTACAATGCAAGTTTATAGAATCATAGCGGTTTACTACCATGGGCCCTAAATCGCCTGCGGGCTCTGGGCCTCTAAGCCTCATCCGTAAAGCGCCATCTTCTGGGTTTCCTTGAGCTTCAGTATAGGTGAAGGTGAACCGGCCCCTCCTAGGCGGTTTACCCTTAGTGGTTATATCCTCAACATTAGGCCCAGATTGATTTGAACCTGTTCATGTCAATCTTCAATCCTTAAAAAAACTACCTGAATTTCTGACAATTCTCGTAAACCGCCATATTGTCTTCTCCCTGTAAACTTTGGTGAACCGCCATGACGTCATCTTCTGTCACTGCAGTAAATCATTGTGACGTCATCCCTGTATAAAAAGATTTATGAAGATTCCCTTCTCTTTAATTAATTCCCGAAGATCGAGGCGATAGCTGCATCCTCTTTTGCCGCTTTTGACTCCTCGATTTTCTTGCCTGCTGTTTTATCCCACTTCCCTTATAAATAAGACCAGGGCGCCTTCCATTTCCCCCTTTCCTATTCGCATCGTTTTCCTCCTCGTGACCCGAAGACCTCAAGCATCGCCACCGCCGCCGTCGTCGATCTTCCAGTCTGCACCAACTTGGCCACTGCATCACCCTGTTCGTACCAGATCTCTTGAGATACTCCGCCGCTGGGTGTCCCTGGTAAATACTCCTTTCCTTTACTTGTTAGATCTACATTAGGGTTTCGAAATTTCTTCGGTGTTCGTCAGTGTTCATCAATACTTTTTCTGCTTTCCTTTAGCATCTTACTGAATCTAGCTAGGCCTGATAGTTTCCCCTTGCGGCTGGATCTGTAGCTTTACTCTGCCGTACTACAGCATCTTACTATTCTTGTATAGATCCTTATCTGAACCTTCTCTGTTCTGTTTAACACCATTGTAGGGCTCAGAAAAAATTGTTTTTTGAACAACGGTAGATCCAAAATTATATCATCATCTTGTGAAACTTGTTTCCGCAACACCTAGCAGATTTTCAGATTGGGTTCTGCCTCCCAAGGGCGGTTTAACCTTTAGTAATTGATAATCCGTCATATGTCATTAGCCCTCTCTTAAACCGCCATCTAGACTTGAATAGCAATGCCTAGTTCACTTCATATGTACACCTTGAATTGCCGGTTTAACATTGACAAACACACATGAACCGTCAATCGTAAATCGCCCATTTTCCTTTTACAGACTTTGTAAGATGACGAAGTAATTTACTGCTTGCAACTGGGTTCCATCTCGGATCACAGAAACGCAAATCAATGGATATGTCACCACAGGTGCTTTAGCTTCAAAAAATGTCCTCCATTGGCGAGTTCCTGGCCCTGAGTGCCCTCCTGAGCCTCAAGATGGAGAAGTGATTGTGTTCATGCAACATTTAGCTCGAGGTTTCAGTCCTCCCGGATCAAAAAAATTCCGGGATGTTCTTGCCAGCTTCCAACTCCATCCTCAAGAGATTGGACCAAATTCTGTGTCCAACATATGCGATTTCCAAGTATTCTGCAAGGTTTACCTGCAAGAAGAACCAACTGTCGATCTCTTTCAAGATCTCTTCCACTTAAACTGCCGGACTGAATTTTCTAACGGACCCAATACTGAACTTGGTGGT
Source organism: Triticum urartu (assembly GCF_003073215.2). Lineage (NCBI taxonomy): Eukaryota > Viridiplantae > Streptophyta > Magnoliopsida > Poales > Poaceae > Triticum > Triticum urartu. The sequence continues at coordinate 613,184,411 of NC_053025.1, forward strand.
GTGTCGATCCAAAAGAGGAAAGAGGTTGAATTTCCTCACGCCAAACTTCACAGCCATCCAGAAGACTGGAACCAAACTTGGTTCTACTGTCGGAATACTGCCCCTGCTGAAGAGAATCCTTTGCCGGGCTACCATCCGCACCGGCTCGGCAATAGCCACCCTTTACCTCAGAGATTGTCTGCCAAAGATCGACAAGCCTATGCACCTCAACTCGCCAAACTCCGGGCTTTCCTTGCCAACGGTTTAACTGGTGTTGATCTCGTCCGCTGTTGGATTTCATGGTGCATTCTACCTTTAAGCCGCCGCCCCGGATTGATGTTTGAATATACCGGCAACACCAATGATCCACAACGGTTTAATGAAATAGAACTGACTGATGATGAAGTCACTGAAAGTGTAAAGAAAATACTTGACGAACCGCTCGCCGTATGTACTCAAACTGGTCTGCGCCCTTTTTATGCCTCCAACAAACCGCCAGTGGTAAAAACTTTAACCTTGTACTTTTCCTGATCCTTCTCCACTTTAACACTGCTATAATAACCCTTTGTGCAATCTCGCAGGCCAGTAGCTTCTTCTGGAAAAGGAAATCTCAAGACAAAGCGGCTAAGGCTCCTCGTGTTAAGACCAAGGTGATGAGGACATCAATACCATTGTTACACCCACAGCCCCTACTGTTACATATACTGGACCAATTACTAGAGCTCGCGCACGCCAATTAAATTACCAGGTACTTTCGTTTCTTGGTAATGATTCTAATGTTCATGAGATTATGATGCTGCCTAAATTGGATACATTTGTTTTGCTTACAAATGAAGGTCCTAGCTTGGAGAAGGATGAACATTGGAGCAAGAACACGAATGGAGTTGATGGCATGCGCAAGGGGATCAAGAACGGAGTTACAAGTGATGATTTCAGGACTTTGAAGCCGCCATAAGGAGTGCATGAAGCCTTGGACGAAATATACAAGATGCCACTTCATAATATTCGTCCATAGGCTATTCTAGGTGCTGCGTCACCTTATTAATGGGCCAGGCCCATGTAATTTCGAAATACTTAAGTATAGGCTATTTTTAGAGTCCGTATGTGTGGGGAAACAAGAGTTAGGGTTGGTTTCGGACCCCACCCTCAAGGGCCACGAAATTCCCCTCTCTTCCTCCATATATACAGCCCTTTGGGCGTCGTTTAGACTTGGGTTTTGTTTAGATAAAAAGTTCGCCATAGCTGCAACTTCGCGTACTTCGTTTGTGTCCAACGACCAGACCAAGACGTCACAGAACCCCACCTTGATCAATAAAGCTTTCATCTTATATTCGCAATATCCAGATTGCAATCTCAGTTTCTTGCTTGTTCTTCGTTTGCTCGCAGGAAACAGGCCCTCGTGGTCAGGTTGATCGTGCTCCGGCGTGGTCAATAACCCCTCGGAAGTTGGTTTAGCGATTGCTAAGGCGCGACGTCTCGCACGTTCGTAGTCGGATCGTCAAGGTCGACTCCCACAGAAAACGATAGCCACCATCTCATCGAAACATCGGGACACCTTTGCCTCTATCAAGTGGTATCAGATTTCCAGGTTGCTCGGTGAGATTTTACAGTTTTTCGTAGATTAGATCGAGTCTGTTCTTCATACCTACAGTCCACGAAAAAGCCACAAAAAAAATTAGGGTTAGTTCATCATATCCGAACCAATCTGAGCCTTTGCATAATCTTTTTAGGGTTTTTGCTTTGTTGAATTTGCGGTTGCATCGTCGTGTCAAGTTGCTGGTCTTAGAGTCTAGTCTTTTAGAGTTTCGAGTTCTGGTCATAAGTTGTCACGCCGCCGCCGCACCATCATCATCGCCCATCTACCACTTTTGCTTATCCGCCACCGCTCTGAATCCTTATCCATATACCACATACCACCACCGCTACCATATACCACCACCGCTGCCATATACCACAACCATATATTCACCACCAATCCGAGTTATTCTCATATTAGGATTGTTCTTGAGATCAATCTCAATTCCGATTCGTGTTTCCTTGCCTGCGTAGGTCTGGAGACCCCCGGGCAGTTTTTAGGCCAAAATTTTCTCGGGCAAACATTTTTTTTCCCTATCCTATTTTTAGGCTTTTCTGAGTCTTTTGAGCCACGTGCCATCATAGTGATTTTTTGTCGCACTTTTTCGTCGTCGCTGCCCTGATTTCCGAAAAAAAAAAGTGGAAAAAAAATTTTCGTGCCCATACTATCAGTTTGACGAGGGAAGAGTTTTGAGACACTCGCCATTATAGTAATTTTTCGCAAATAAAAAAGAAAGAGGAGCGCAAAAAAAAAAGAGGAGCGCAAAAAAAAAAAAAGAGGAGCGCAAAAAAAAAAGCGAAAAAAAAAAGTTCCAGAGTGTGCTTTTCCCTTATTTACGTGCAGCGCCGTGATTTTGTTAGTGTTCTAGGCTCGCGTCTCTAGCACGGTCTAGCCTAGGACCAGCACAGTACCGTCGTTGAGCGTTTATTCAACTTTGCATCTCTGAATTGATTATTGCTGACCCTTTTTGCTACCATACTATAAGCCTTCCCAGCTCCACATACCTCTACGTCGTGTGTTTGACTCTCCCTGGCAATCGCTCTATCCAAGCTTTTTGAGAGTTTTGACTACAACGGTTGCCGATCACCGCCTGCTGCTGGGTAAGAACTGGTAAGAATTTGAGATTTGCTTGACGGATTTGTGACACCCGCCACCACCACCTCTTGTTAGTATTCTGTAGGATCATATTCTTGTGTGTTTTCTATTGTTGCTAACCATGGCAGGATCACAAGCCGACGAGACTGACCTGGGAGAACATGACGAATCAGGAGTTGCATGATAAATTTCAGCAAATGATGAATGGACAGGTGCAGGATGTGCTAAACAGATTTGAAGAGGCCATGGAGAAGATAGATGACATGGAGAAGATGTTCGAAACAAAGCTCGATAACAGGTTTAATGAATTGCTCGCGCGTCTTCCACCACCACCACCGGCTGCACCTAACGCACCTCTACAACAACAACAACGACGACTACCTACACATCGTGAAACAGCCCTCCGCCGAGCGAGCCGTCTCCCTCTTGCACCTGGCCAAACTGTTGGTGCTGTTGTTGCTACTTCTGTGGCTCCTGCTGCTGATGCGGAGGAGGATGATTTTGCTGGCGATTACGAGGATGAGGTTGATCAAAATCAGAACTACGTGCCACCACCAGCACAACCACCAGGTCGTCCACATGCAAATAATGGCAATGGTAGGGCTCACCCTCAGGTACGAGATCATGACCATCTCCCTAAACTAAAATTGAATATTCCACCATTTGAGGGTAGATATGTTCCTGATATATATCTTACTTGGGAGTTAGAAACTGAACAACGATTTACATGTTTAATATCCCGAGGAGAGACGTGTTCCTGCTGCTGTTTGTGCATTCACTAGTTTTGCATGTGTTTGGTGGTCTGAGCATTGTAGATTATATCCAATTCTGCTACTTGGGCTGCTTTGAAAACTGCTATGCGTACTCGTTGGGTTCCACCATATTATCAACGTGAATTACTTCAAAAATTGCAAGTGCTTAAGACAGGGAAAAAATTCTGTAGAAGAATATTATCAGGAATTACAAACTGGCATGATTAGATGTGGTATTGTTGAGGAGAATGAAGCTTTGCTTGCACGTTTTATGGGTGGATTAAATAGAGAGATTCAGACGATTCTAGAGTATAAGGAGTATACTAATATCACTCGTTTATTCCATCTTGCTTGTAAAGCTGAACGTGAAGTGCAGGATCGACATGCATTGGCGCGGACTAACTTTTCTGCAGGTCGACCTTCATCATGGACACCACGTGCATCATCTACTTCCACACGTTCTGCTACACCGCGCCTCCGTCGGCTGCCACCTCCAACCGTGATACAATAAAGCAGGCACAATCACCACTATCTGCCAAGAGCACACCTTCTGGGCCTGCAAAGAGCTCTTCTTCATCCATGGCATCAACAGGGCAAACACATGATATTATTTGTCGATGTTGCAAGGGTGGAGGTCATTATGCGAGAGAATGCCCATCTAAGCGTGTGATGATTGTTACTGAGGATGGTGGGTATGAGTCCGCTAGTGACTATGATGAGGAGACTTTGGCTCTTATTACACGTGACGAACACGGTGGAGACGATTCTGATCATGAGACGCAATACATGGCTCCTGAAGATGCTGACAGGTATGAATGTTTAGTTGCTCAACGTGTTTTGAGTGTGCAGGTTACACAAGCTGAGCAAAATCAGAGGCATAATTTGTTCCATACAAAGGGAGTTGTGAAGGAACGTTCTGTTCGCGTGATCATAGATGGAGGGAGTTGCAACACTTGGCTAGCATGGAGATGGTGGAGAAGCTATCTCTCACCACAAGACCACATCCACATCCTTACTACATCCAATGGTTCAACAACAGCGGCAAGGTTAAGGTAACACGTACTGTTCGTGTGCATTTTAGTATCTCTACATATGCTGATATTGTTGATTGTGATGTGGTACCTATGCAAGCATGTTCCTTATTACTTGGTAGACCATGGCAATTTGATAAAAATTCTGTACACCATGGTAGAAACAATCAGTATACTCTTGTTCATAAGGATAAAAATATTACTTTGCTTCCTATGACTCCTGATTCCATTTTGAAAGATGATATTAATAGAGCTAATAAAGCAAAACAGGAGCACAACAAGAGTGAAAATCAGATTGTGGCAAAAGAATTTGAGCAAATGAAGCCTAATAATAAACCATCTAGTGTTGCTTCTGAAATTAAATTGAAAAGTGCATGTTTACTTGCCACCAAATCTGATATTGATGATCTAGATTTCAGCAAATCTGTTTGCTATGCTTTTGTGTGCAAAGAGGCATTATTTTCATTCGAGGACGTGCCTTCCTCTTTGCCTCCTGCTGTCACTAACATTTTGCAGGAGTTCGCTGACGTCTTTCCACAAGACGTGCCACCGGGATTACCACCTATTCGAGGGATTGAGCATCAAATTGACTTAATTCCCGGTGCATCGATACCCAACCGTGCACCATACCGTACCAATCCAGAGGAGACGAAGGAGATTATGCGTCAAGTACAAGAACTGCTCGACAAAGGTTATATACGCGAATCCCTTAGTCCTTGTGTTGTTCCTATCATTTTAGTGCCGAAAAAGGATGGTACGTCGCGTATGTGCGTTGATTGTAGAGGCATTAATAATATTACTATTCGTTATCGTCATCCTATTCCTAGGCTAGATGATATGCTTGATGAATTGAGTGGCTCTACAATATTCTCCAAAGTTGATTTGCGTAGTGGATACCATCAAATTCGTATGAAATTGGGAGATGAATGGAAAACAACATTTAAAACTAAGTTTGGATTATATGAGTGGTTAGTCATGCCTTTTGGGTTAACTAATGCACCTAGTACTTTCATGAGGTTAATGAACGAAGTTTTACGTGCTTTCATTGGACGATTTGTGGTAGTTTACTTTGATGATTGATTTATAGCAAATCTTTGGAGGAACATTTGGAACATTTACGTGTTGTTTTTATTGCTCTACGTGATGCACGTTTGTTTGGTAACCTTGGAAGTGCACCTTTTGCACCGACCGAGTATCTTTTCTTGGCTATGTTGTTACTCCACAGGGAATTGAAGTTGATAAAGCCAAGATTGAAGCTATTGAGAGTTGGCCGCAGCCCAAAACGGTCACACAAGTGAGGAGTTTCCTTGGCCTCGCTGTTTCTATAGGCGTTTTGTGAGAGATTTCAGCACCATTGCTGCACCTCTCAACGAGCTTACAAAGAGATGTACTTTTGTTTGGGGTACCGCACAGGAAGAAGCCTTCACGTTATTGAAAGATAAGTTGACACATGCTCCTTTACTCCAACTTCCTAATAATAAGACTTTTGAGCTTGAATGTGATGCTAGTGGAATTGGATTAGGAGGTGTGTTATTACAAGATGGAAACCTGTTGCATACTTTTCTGAAAAATTGAGTGGGCCTAGTCTGAACTATTCTACTTATGATAAAGAATTATATGCTCTTGTTCGGACATTAGAAACATGGCAACATTATTTATGGCCCAAGGAATTTGTTATACATTCTGATCATGAATCTTTGAAACACATTAAAAGTCAAGCAAAACTGAACCGTAGACATGCTAAATGGGTTGAATTCATTGAGACTTTCCCTTATGTCATTAAACACAAGAAGGGTAAAGAAAATGTTATTGCTGATGCCTTGTCTCGTCGTTATACTATGCTTTCACAACTTGACTTTAAAATATTTGGTTTGGAGACCATCAAGGATCAATATGTTAATGATGCTGAATTTAAAGATGTATTGCAGAATTGTAAGGAAGGGAGAACTTGGAACAAGTTCGTTCTTAACGATGGATTTGTGTTTCGTGCTAACAAGCTATGCATTCCAGCTAGCTCCGTTCGTCTTTTGTTGTTGCAGGAGGCGCATGGAGGAGGATTAATGGGACACTTTGGCGTCAAGAAGACGGAGGATATACTTGCTACACATTTTTTTGGCCAAAGATGAGACGGGATGTTGAGCGTTTTGTTGCTCGCTGCACTACATGTCAAAGCTAAGTCACGACTCAATCCTCATGGTTTATATATGCCTTTGCCTGTACCTAGTGTTCCTTGGGAGGATATATCTATGGACTTTGTTTAGGTTTACCTCGAACAAAGAAGGGGAGGGATAGCATATTTGTTGTCGTGGATAGGTTCTCGAAAATGGCACACTTTATACCATGTCATAAAAGCGATGATGCTGTTAATGTTGCTGATTTGTTCTTTCGTGAAATTATTCGCTTGCATGGTGTGCCAAATACTATTGTTTCAGATCGTGATACTAAATTTCTTAGCCACTTTTGGAGATGTTTATGGGCTAAGTTGGGGACTAAGCTGCTTTTTAGTACTACTTGTCACCCCCAAACTGATGGACAAACTGAAGTAGTCAATAGAACATTGTCTACTATGCTTAGGGCTGTTTTGAAGAATAACAAGAAAATGTGGGAAGAATGCTTGCCTCATATTGAATTTGCTTATAATCGCTCATTGCATTCTACTACTAAGATGTGCCCTTTTGAAATTGTGTATGGTTTCCTACCTCGTGCACCTATTGATTTGTTGCCTCTTCCATCTTCAGAGAAGGTTAATTTTGATGCTGTTCTTATTCTGTTTCCTGCCGCGCGGCCAATGATTATGGACTTCCGTATGTGTGGTCTGATTTGGTTTTTAAAATGATGGGTTATAACCAGAGATCTGCTGCATCGTCTGTGCCGGCGATCTGAGCGTCTCTCAATCTCAGCGGTAAGTCGCCCGATGCCATTTATGCCCCCGCCGTTTGTGTACGATTAATTTGATAGAGCTAAGGCTGTATGTGGTATTAATATGTACTGTCTATAAACCGACTTGCCTGTGGATTGATTCGACGTTAACGAGGCGTAGAAAAAGATGTTTGCGTGATGTTATTGACGTCTGGGATTGTGCTATTCGCGTTTTCTTTGCGGTGGTGGTACAGTCATACTTGCTCTCTGCGGTTACGGAGATAGATTTCTCTCCAATGCTGGCCTAATCAATGCTTCCGAAAATAGCCAAGTGAGCTCGAGAGCTTGTGCAATGCGGCTGGTCCTTTTAACTTAAGCATCGCGGTTTTTAGAGAAATTATCAACAATACTTGTATGGATTACGAATTAAACCTTTGAGTGGGCTGTGCGATTGGGTAGTGCATTTTATTGACTTTCAACGCTATTGCAGACTGAAGCACGATCTCAACCTGCACGACGGGGCTGTTTCCTGCGAGCAAACTGAAGAACAAGCAAGAAACTGAGATTGCAATCTGGATATTGCGAATATAAGATGAAAGCTTTATTGATCAAGGTGGGGTTCTGTGACGTCTTGGTCTGGTCGTTGGACACAAACGAAGTACGCGAAGTTGCAGCTATGGCGAACTTTTAATCTAAACAAAACCCAAAGTCTAAACGACGCCCTAAGGGCTGTATATATGGAGGAAGAGAGGGGGAATTTCGTGGCCCTTGAGGGTGGGGTCCGAAACCAACCCTAACTCTTGTTTCCCCACACATACGGACTCTAAAAATAGCCTATACTTAAGTATTTCGAAATTACATGGGCCTGGCCCATTAATAAGGTGACGCAGCACCTAGAATAGCCTATGGACGAATATTATGAAGTGGCATCTTGTATATTTCGTCCATGGCTTCATGCACTCCTTATGGCGGCTTCAAAGTCCTGAAATCATCAGTTGTAACTCCGTTCTTGATCCCCTTGCGCATGCCATCAACTTCATGCGTGTTCTTGCTCCAATGTTCATCCTTCTCCAAGCTAGGCCCTTCATTTGAAAGCAAAACAAATGTATCCAATTTAGGCAGCATCATAATCTCATGAACATTAGAATCATTACCAAGAAACGAAAGTACCTGGTAATTTAATTGGCGTGCGCGAGCTCTAGTAATTGGTCCAGTATATGTAACAGTAGGGGCTGTGGGTGTAACAATGGTATTGATGCTCCGTTTGGCGTTCGCAAAGAAAGGCTGAACAAAGGATCAAATAATAATCACATGAGTCTAATCAGAATGTGTCTTATGTGAATAAGCAGGCTTCGCTGCTGGCCGCTGCCGCTCGCACTACGGAGGTCTCCGCACTGACGCGGGACCTTGAGCGGTCAAAAAAGAGCTCGGCCTTACCAAGAGGCAGCTCGAAGAGAACAAAGGTAAGTAATACCCGTCCGTATATTGATAAGGAATAAAAAGGAATGTGGTTGTTAAGTCACATCATCATCATGAATTTTGCTAGGGGCCATGACCGAGTGGAGGCCCTGAAGGAGGCGCTGTCCGAGGCCGAAGACGAAGAGGCCAAGGAGCGCACAGAGCGTGAGAAGCAAGAAGCTCTAGTCGGCGAGGTGCAGCAAGAGCTCCAGGATTTTATCAAAAAATACGAGTCCTTGGAGCGTGACTCTAAGACGCAAGGGTTTGAGCTTGCGAAGGCCCTTGAGAACACAAAAAATGCCAAGGCCGACGCCCACAAGGCCCTCCAGGAGCTTCAGGCGATCCAGAAGATAGCGGCGGGTAAGGAATTCATTATGCAAAGCAAGCATGTGAAGGAAACTTTCCTTTTACTTACCCGAGTTCGGAGCTCTCCAGGAGCGTTCGCAGATCTTCCCCGCAGTGTGTCCGATGCCGCGGAATTTTACAGGGCCGAGGAAGGGAGCTCGACGAAGAAGTTGTTCTGGTCTCAGTATACTAGGACTGAACATCCGATGCCCTTGAGCGACTAGTTGAAGCAATTGGTCGAGCTCCACAAGGCAGCCGAACAGGCCATGAAGGGCCTCGTAGTCCGGATATGGCCTGGCGAGCCCCTGCCTGGCAGCTACTTCGGCCTGGTGAGGCGGCTTGTGAATGCCTGCCCACGGCTTGAAGTCATAAAGCGGTCCGTCTGCATTGAGGGTGCGCGCAGGGCTTTTGCCCGAGCGAAAGTGCACTAGGCGAAGATGCACGCCAAGAAGCTGTTGAAGGAGGGGCCGCCGGAGGGCAAGGAGCATCGCTGCCTTGAAAATTATTATGACAGCGTCCTGAAGGGTGCCCGCCTTGTGGCGGAGGAATGTTCTAAGGATGTAATATTTGAATGAATGTACTCATGTGATCCTATAATATGAAAACGAGTTCGTCCGCGCTATATAATGCTTGTTGATTTAAAATATTACCTTCTGTGCGGCCGTTTATAAAATCTGAGAGTTGGCCAGTCGTCGGCTTCTGCCCCCATGTAGCTAGTACTGAGGTGTTCGGGATAAATCTGATCACTCTTTATCCCAGTTTTGGGTCCTCCAAAGGAGGTGTTCAGCACAACGAACCAGGCAATCGGACTATAAGGCTTTATAACTCTCACTTAGCCATAGAAGTCTACAATTTTAAATTTTGGCGAAGCCCCTAGTATTCGGAAGGCCGAACTTGGGGCCCTATGAATTTAACACCCCGAGACCGTTGCGCCAGGTGTCTTCTAGTTATTCTCTGTTGTTGCCTTGTCATTTGTTTGCGTGTCAAGCATTTCATATCATGTCATCATGTGCATCGCTTTTGCATACGTGTTCGTCTCATGCATCCGAGCTTTTTCCCCGTTGTCCGTTTTGCAATCCGGCGCTCATACGTCACCCGGCGTCCCCTTTTGTCTCTTTTCGTGTGCGGGTGCTAAACGTTCTCGGAGTGGACCGAGATTTGCCAAGCGGCCTTGGTATGCTACCGGTAGATCGAGATTTGGAGTTCGTTTATTACTCCAACAGTTAACCGAGGAACCATAAAGGCCTCGTGTGTGTTGCAGCCCAACACCTCTCCAAAGTGGCCCAAAACCAATCCAAACCCCCTCCATCCTATCGGTCGTTCGATCACGATCGCGTGGCCGAAAACCGCACCTCATTTGGACTCTCCTAGCTCCCTCTACCTATAAATATGTGTCTCCCTCCAAAATTTTCGCGCAGATGAAACCCAAGATCCAACTCCCTCCGCGCCGCCAGACATGTCCGCCCGTCATTGGACGCGTCCACCGCCGCTGCCACGTATTTCAGCCAACCAGAGTTCGCCACGTCATCACCACCGCGCCCATGTCCAACCGCGCCATGACACCTGTCCCGCCGCCCTCTCGCTGCCGCACCGGCCCGCCGCGGCCCATTGCGGGCCCGCCCGGGCCCGGATCTCCCGCCGCCCGCACCCGCGGAGCCCATCCCACGTCGCCGCCCGTTGCCCGCTCGTTGCCGGCGTTCACCGGCACCGCCTCGCCGGAGGCCGTGCGCTCATCCATGCTCGCCGCCATGCCGTCACCTCCACCCCGCCGCCTGTTCGCCAGCGCCGCCACCGCAGCTCTCCCGCGCCGCCCCGCTCCTTCACCTGACTTCACCGGCCGCTCCGGCAGAAGCTCGTCGGAGCACGAGCGCGTCGCCTCGCCGGCGCTACCCCGGCCGCCGCCCACAGCCACCTTGCTCGTCCGCCACCTCGTCCAGTCCTCTGCTCCTCCGGCCCCGCCGTGCCCAGATCCGGCGGCATCCGGCCGGATCCGCTCCGACCGACTTCGCCGGCGTTCTCCTTCGTCCTCCTTGTCATCTCCGGTGAGGATCTCCGACGATCCTCATTTTTCGTGTCGAAGAACCCTAGGTCTGGAGGTCCATTTTTTCCTCTAAGTCTTTTCCGTGCAATATTTTCTAGCCTTGTTCAATGCATCATAACTTCATCACCGTTGCTCTGTTTTGCGCATATGAGATATCAAATTGTTCGTCTGGATGTCCTCTTCATTTCATTCCATTTCACCATGCTTGTTTGAGTTCATCTTGATGCCCTAAATGCTGTTGCAAGAGTGCTATGTAATGTTAGTTTCTGTTTCTTAACAGATTTTGGACATTTGTCATTTTTGCCTTGTTTAATGTGTGCCTCTTATGAACTTGAGCTCTACATGTGTTTTGTTATATGCCATGCCATCTTTACAGGGGTGTATGCCATGTATTTTTGTGATCAATGTGGTGACTAGCACAAGCATGCAAAGTAGCTCTTGTGATGTTAATGATTTCAGGGACTTAGAATTTCACCAAGTCCTTTCCCTGATGTTATTTTTATGCCATGTATTCATGTTGCTACAGAGAGATCCATGCCTCTTTTGAGCATGTTCAGTAAGGATGATTTTGAGATATTGTTATGTTATATCCATCCATGTCTTTGTTTTTAATTATGTAGTACCCTAGCATGACTCAATCTTGCTCTACTTTTGCTATAAAATGTTCCTGGCAGATTGTTTACGTGTTGATCAATTTTGCCAAGGTTGTTGTAGTTGATCCATGCATGCTATGAGATTGTTCTTGCCATGGTTAGCTTATTGATCATGTCTTCTTGCTGGGTGTATGCTTAGTTTGTCATGCAATGCCTTGTGGTGAGTGCATCGAGCTCGTAAACATGTCTACGTAATTCTGTTTATGCCATGTCCAGTTTTTCTGCCAAGTCTGAATCTGTTAACGAAACTTGCTATGTTTACATGGGTGCCTTTATATCTTCTGATCCTTTTTGGCTTATGGTCAGTAAGGGACTTTTGTTATATGCTTTGATTAGTTTCATGCCATGCCTTGTGATAGAGGCTAAGGTGTCCCGATGTTTCGATGAGATGGTGGCTATCGTTTTCTGTGGGAGTTGACCTTGACGATCCGACTACGAACGTGCGAGACGTCGCGCCTTAGCAATCGCTAAACCAACTTCCGAGGGTTATTGACCACGCCGGAGCACGATCAACCTGACCACGAGGGTCTGTTTCCTGCGAGCAAACGAAGAACAAGCAAGAAACTGAGATTGCAATCTGGATATTGCGAATATAAGATGAAAGCTTTATTGATCAAGGTGGGGTTCTGTGACGTCTTGGTCTGGTCATTGGACACAAACGAAGTACGCAAAGTTGCAGCTATGGCGAACTTTTAATCTAAACAAAACCCAAGGAAAAAGCTACTAGATGGATCTACTTATATAGGAGCAAGGGGTGGCGGCCAAGGAGGTGGGAGGACGTCCCAAGGCAGCCTAAAACTAACCCTAGGTCGTACAAGGCTCATGGGCCCAAGTGGAGGTGATGCAACACCTTTGGGCTTGTAGTTTGACTTGGATTCTGCTGCAACGTCAGATTGTTTCGTCCGTAACTCAACGCTCCGGATGAATTTGAAGGTGAATCCAATTGGGTTGGAAAGAGCACGAAATCTAGTTTCCAACAAAAAAAGAATCACCCAATTCGGAGTCCGTATGAAAAAGTTGTTGGCGTTTTGAGTTAGGTATGTCTGTGTAGTCCGAATCTGAATCCAGAACGTGAAAGACTTGGACTCTATCTTCTCTTGGCCCAAAGGTGACGTGAGAGGACTTTTTGAACACAACATAAACTTCTCCTTTTCCCTTATCTTCATATGTGGATTGTACAAATGTCCCATACACCTGCAATTAGACAA
>NC_053025.1:613198407-613211481 GCF_003073215.2 Triticum urartu
CAATCACTCTGGTAAGTCTTCAAGGTAGACTCCCAAACCTTCACAGACTTCGTTCACTGGCAATCCACAATGTCTCTTGGATGCTCTGAACGCGACGCCTAACCGTCTGGAGGATTCACAGTCCTCAAGTGTAATAAGTCTTCAGATCACACAGACAAGAAGACTTAAGTGATGCCCAATTTACTCTGGCTCTGAGTGGTTAGGGCTTTTCTCCTCACTAGGAATTTTCACTCAAAGGCTTCGAGGTGGGTTGCTCTCAAACGACAAAAGCCGTGCACTGAAATCTGAGCAGCCAACTGTTTATGGTTGTGGGGGTGGGCTATTTATAGCCACTTGGCAAGCCGACCTGATTTGTCCGAAATGACCATGGGTCACTAAGGAACTGACACGTGTCTCAACGGTCAGATTTCGAACTCTCATGGCAACTTTACTTGAGCTACAAGCAAAGCTGACTTGTCCGGCTCTGGACAAGATTCGCTCTCATTGTCTTCACTCGAAGACATAAGTTTTTGATTTAGGCATCACTTCAGTCATTCTGACTGGTTCTCCTGGACCCCACTTAACAGTACGGTGGTTCCTATGACTCAACAAAAATAAAAAGAACTACGAAAGATCTAAGTCTTCGAGTTCCATAGGCTTCATAACGTGTCTTGTTTTGTCATAGTCTTCAATGTGAATGTCTTCATATACCACCTTTGTCTTCAATGTCTTCATACATTTTTAGGGGTCATCTCTGGTAGTAAAACCGAATCAATGAGGCACTTCTACCTGTGTTTTCCTGCAATTCTCACAAACACATTAGTCCCTCAACTAGGTTTGTCGTCAATACTCCAAAACCAACTAGGGGTGGCACTAGATGCACTTACAATCTCCCCCTTTTTGGTGATTGATGACAAACTAGTTGAAGTTTTCAACGGGAAATATAAAGTGTGAAGTTTGTAAAGGAATTTTCTTCATAAGTTGCAAGGGCTCCCCCTGAAGATGTGCATATAAGTTAATTTGCTTTTGGAATGCAAATGCACATGGCAGGTTGTACTTGTGGAGATCAGCTTCAGCTTATGATGATAATCCACTATGCATGTGAAGTTATATGAAGATAATGACATGCATAACGGAAAATGGACGTCTGCAGAATGAGATAAGTGCGGAATTTATCGTCGCACATGCGGAATTTATCTTCGCAAACAGAGAGGTAAACAAGTAGCAGACGACCATCGTGTTTTAGTGTTTACAACTCAAAAGAACCAAATGAAGCAAAAACAAGAGTTGTAAACACGAAGCAAAGTATAACAAAACAAGGCACCCACCCATGTTGACCCGCTTGAAGACTATAAACATCATATGCTTCTCCCCCTTTTGTCAGGAATGACCAAAAAGGTTTGAAGACATAGAGTTTTCTACGCGTTCCCAGGCGCAGCAGGGTCGGTGGAGTTGTTTGGCGGTGCTGAGCTTTGAGGTGCTGAAGCAGGTGGTGGTGAAGTAGCATCATCATCTTCATCAATGATCCTTGCAGTGACTGTGGCAGCAGATGAGGAAAACTCAGAGTCTTCAAGTGACGGTGTGTTGCGCATCGCAGCCCTCCTAGGAGGTGTGGTGTCAAATTTGAAGCGCTCTGTGAAGCCATCCTCTTCAAGTTCAGCTTCAGTGCAGATCATTGAGAGCCCTTTCCACGTACGACGGCAAGTCTCATGTGTAACGAAGGCATTCTTGGTGGCCAGGTTTCGAAGACGATTGACATCCACCAAGAGGCTCTTCATCTGACGTTTCAGCCAATCGTGATGCCTATCTTACTTTTGGTGAAGGGCCACAAGAAGCTCTCGGTCAGTGAGGACACGAGCACGCTTCTTGGGTCTTGGAGCGTTTGTGCTATCTGTGGCTTCAGTTGATGCTGGTACACGTGTAGTGCCAGCCATCGGATAGACCCTGGACATGGCTTCAACACCTTCAACATTCTGCGTGAAGCTCTGGTGTTCGGCATTCTGAAGACTTATCGGTTGCTTGGCAGGCTCAGGGTATATTGCTTCAGCAGAGATATCCACATCTGGCAGGAAGATGCGATGGTTTCGGGCTGAGGGCTGATACGAAATTGTAGAGTGCAGTTTGATCAGCCTCATCACCCAAGGGGCATAGAATTTTAGACCAAATAAGTCCGAGCCTGACGCTGCAAGTTGTCGTATGAAAAGATCCTGTGCGTTGAAGCATTTGCCATGCATGATATAGAATATGAGAGTCTTCATTGCACCCTCAATCTTGGCATGTGGAGAGTGTCCCTTAATGGGCCAGAGAGTCCGCCGGATAATGTGATATATGGTCCTGGGCAGGTACTCTAGGTCTTCAACGAAGAACTCAGTTGGATAGGGTGCATCCTGAGGCAATGGCTTCATCATTGAGAGCATCTGACTCATATTTGGTTCAGATCTCTGGAAAATACTCTCAATAGCTTCAGAATGTGGTTGGCAGCCTTCCTCGAAGAATTCGCCTGGAGTGGGCAGGCCGGTGAGCTTAATGATATCAAATGCATTGGCTTCATGATGGACATTTCCGGTCATCCACTCCAGGATCCAAGTTTTTGGATCTCTGTTGTATCCTTTGATATGGAGAGTGGCATAAAACTGAAGCAGGAGCTCTTCGTTCTAGTGCTCTTCATCAGTCACAAACGGCAGCAGACCCACTTGCCTGAAGCAGTCCAAAGCTTCCTCAAGACATGGCAGACCAGCAATGGCTTCAACCTCAAGGCGCTTGTGAGGGAAGATGCGACCTTGGTTGTATAAGATGCATGAATAATAGCTGCGTTGTGAATAGCTCCAGAACCTGTCTGATACAATCCTTTTTCTTGAATAGGGGTTCTTGGAGCTATTGAAAAATGTGTTGTCTGCCTTGAAGCTGTTTATATCAAAGGAGCCAGGTGCTGATGCAGGACCTGGGAACCTTGGAAGCCTTGGGACTGGCTTCTGGACATGAGGCCTGTGCTCTATGTGATAATCAAATTGTGGACCTGCAGCAGACTCAGGAACTGAAGTGTCTGGCTCAGTGGCTTCGCTGTCCGCTGAAGCATTTGGTGGGGCGGGCTCCACATTGGCTTCAGTGTTTGTAGTTTGAGGGACAACTTCAGGCACGTTCTCCTGGGGAACTGCATCTTGATGGAGCGAGGGAGTGGGTTCTGGAGGTGCTTCTTCATTATCTTCGGCTGATGCAGCCGGAATTTCTGCAGATTGGACTTTAGGCCGTGGACCTTTGCGAAGCCTACGGAATGCAGACGACGCTTGCGGTGTCGGAGTGGACTGGGCCTCAATGTCTTCTTCCTCCTGAGGGCGATCCGCCCATGACTCATCTTGTGCCATTGGCGTCAGAGGACGTCCAATGCTAATGAGTTCGCTTGTTTCAAGCTAAGGAAGGACTGCATCACCTTGCACATTGTCCTGATGACCAATGTCTTCAGCAGCTATTGGATCGGCTACTGGAATATCTTCAGCGTCAGGTGCCTCTGTGGAAGCAGGCTCATGAACTGTCAGTCTTCTTTCTGCATTGGAGTGAATGACAGAAAGGGGTTCAACCATCAAGGGCTCTGTGGGAGCAGCCCTAGATTTCTTGGTCTTGCGCTTCTTTTTGCTGGGGGCAGTAGGAGAGGCTTCAGAGCTCTTCCTTTTTCTTGCTTCAGCTTCTGCAGCTCTTGTCTTCTTTAGCTCTGAAGCTGTTGACCGGCTCTTTGGCTTCGAGACGGTCGTGGCGGTTGGGAAGACAATCGGAATAGCTGCTTGTTTTGATGCCTCTGATTCACTCACAGCAGGTTGCTTCTTCCTTTTTGCGGCCATCTTGGGGTCGATGCCAGGACGCCCAAGTGCCTTGCGCTTTTCAGCCTCGTTGTAGGCTTGAACACATTTGTCTGCCAAAGACTTCATCCTTTCACGCGAGCCTTGAGCTTCAGCACGCTTCTTCAGAAAGTTTTCTTTGAGATCATGCAGCATGATTTTGAAGCTCCTCACTTCCTGCACACTGAGGCTGGCCATGTGCTTCTTGAACTGAGCTTTTTCGTGATCAATTTTCTGCTTCAGCTCAACAATGCGCTGAGCAATGGCCAGTTCTGAAGCAATTGCGCCTTGGAAGGCGACGCTGAGTCCAACAGGCAGCTGCAGATCATTGAAGCTTATGTCTGGTGAGTCAAACCATTCGTCGATGAAGCTGTGGATGATGGCAACATCAAAGAGAGGCAGATTGTTGAAGATTTCTGCTTCCTCCTTGCTTTTGATGAGCTGTTCTAGTGCATCATCGCCCAGATCTTCATCGCTTGATAGATCAATGGCTTCACTGCGCAGAATGGCAGCAGCAGTGAGCTCTTTGCCTGTTTGTTGCTGGGGCTCCTTTTCCTTCAGGGGCTTGGAGACGCGGGATACGTCTTCAGACTGCACACTGACTTCAGGAGGTGCAGTTTTCAATGGCTTCGCCCTTGAGATTTTTGAGGCAGGGGCCGGCTTTGAAGCTTTTGGTTTCTTTGTCTGCTTTGGCTTCGGCACAGCAGGAGCTTCATCAGACTCAGAATCAGCTGGAGGGTCATTCACAGTAGTCCCTTGGACTAAGATGTGGGTGACCAGGCCCTCAAGATTGGCAAACGGACTGATGATATTGGGTTCCGCGTCGCGTGTGCCATCTGCCCTTGATGAGGAGGGACCAGGGTTGAAGTCAAGCCCAAATTTCTTCTTGTTTAGCTTCGCAGACTATTGGGCAAACTGAAAGTTGCGTTTGAAGAGATTGTCGTCACGAACCAGAGAAGTGACGACGGATGTGCATCATCAGGCTGTGGTCCTCGGACCATGCATGGGTAGAAGCCTTGAGCAATGGCTTCATCTCTGGTCCTGGGTACAAGGTTCTTGTATAAGATATCCCCCCACGGACTTTTGATAGCATTCTTTTCGGCATACTCCTGGGTGACGAAGCGGTATTTGAACCACTGTTCTGCCCAATAGCGTTGAATCCATTGGATTCGAGTCTTGCGCTGCCCATAGCTCTCTTCTGGATCTGTTTTGTACATTTCTGCCAAGTCTTCAGGCAGATCCTTGGAAGTTCCCTCACGTCTCTGTCTGCCCCCCTTTATTGCTGCTGCAACTGAAGCCATAAACTTTAACTTGAAAGGTTTCAAAACTTTCAAAGGCTTTCCTTTTCTGGACCAACAGGAACTGGCTTCAGGAGAGTTTATGTGATGCTGTAGGAATTCTGCAAATGAATGCAGACTATGAGAACCGAAGGATTCTCCCACGGACATGTACCTGTGACAGCATTAAGGTGCGAGGGAAGGGGAAGAGGTCATATGCATTCTCAGAAGGTTTTGAAGATTAATGAGTTTAGAAGACATTGACCTCATTGTGCGAAGACATTCACTTATAGATAAGAAGTTGGTTCCAGATTTTTACGAACCCACAGATCGGTACAAGTGAGGAATCTAACTACTTTATGAAGCACAAGTGAATATACTAGGCATGTTATGAGATGCAGCGAGAGATCTAACTGGTGTAAAGAGAAACTTCTTATGGTAGAAAGTGACAGAACCATGAGATCAAAGGAGGCTGTAAAAAGAAGTTTTATTTACCACACTGGAACTGCTAGACGGAAGGAAGTTGATGCCGAGCAGTTCAGTCCTCCGTGCCCTAACTTGGCGACGGAAAACACCTACGGCGACGGCGGAGAGGACAATGTCCGCGGTCGGCGTGAGGACGACGTTGGAGAGGTTGCGGCAGCGAAGCGCTTCGTCTTCGACGTCGTCGAGTGCTAGCGGTGGCGCTAGGGTTCGTGCGAGGGTGGAAGAAGGAGATAATGACCGCGGTAAGTGTGAATTTATAGACTCAGAGGCGGCACTGTGCTATTACGCAGGTGCCCCTGGCGGTTCGCATTTGAGAAACACGTGGCCAGTTAGCGGAAGTTTGGGGTTTGTTCCACGTCCCACGCACGCCTAAATTGTCGGGCGGTCGTTCCTGCTTCTCCGGATCTTATGTGGAGGAATGAGCATTAAAAACGGATTTTTATGGTTGTCTCTATGTCTTCAGCTGACAAGGACACAGTGAAGACATTCGACAGTTTCAACAGAATGCATATGACTTGGAGAGATAGAGTTTGAGATAGAAAGCATAGAGATATTAGGGTCCGATCACATTCACTTAGTTCAAAAGATTCAACCAAGAAGACATAGCTATAAGTGAATGCTGTAGAGGACAGAACACTAGAGCATATATATTTATATAATCAACGTAATGAAGATAATCATGAAGACATATTGAGTTCGAAGCCAAGCTAAATGTGAAGATATTGCAAGGTAACGCCATGAGTTAAACACTTCAAAATGGAACGTTTGGTGGTGGCGTTACCCGCCGTATAGGAAGTATTGGACCCAGACACGGCGCACAATTATCGTGGCGCTCCGAAGTCAAATTCCACATTAATGTATTCACACTTAGAATGTATGTCTTCATTGATTGAAGATATACTTTACTTTGTGTGTTGCACATCTAAGTCATCAATATGCATAAGTGTTAGGATGTGTGCCTGATCACAGGACATTTGAGGATTCCAGGATATTTAGCTCACACCGTAACTTGCAAAACCTCTTCTCATCCAAGGGCTTGGTGAAGATATCTGCCAATTGCTCTTCAGTGTTGACGTGTATGATATCAATGTCTTCCTTCACAACATGATCTCTGAGAAAGTGATGACGAATTTCAATGTGCTTTGTCTTCGAGTGCTGAACTGGGTTGTTGGCAATCTTGATGGCGCTTTAATTGTCGCAGTAAAGTGGCACTTGCTTCAGATGAACGCCATAATCCTTGAGTGTTTGCTTCATCCACAGAAGCTGAGCGCAGCAAGATCCAGCAGCAATGTATTCAGATTCAGCAGTGGAGAGAGATACACAGTTCTGCTTCTTTGAAGACCAACATACAAGTGATCGTCCCAGAAAGTGACATGTGCCTGATGTAGACTTGCGATCAACTTTGTCACCAGCATAATCAGCATCCGAAAATCCAACCAAATCAAACTCTGAGCCCTTTGGATACCATAATTCTAGAGTTGGGCTGTGAGCCAAATATCGAAGAATTCGCTTCACAGCTAAGTGATGCGACTCCTTTGGTGCCGCTTGAAATCGAGCACACATGCAGACACTAAGCATGATATCTGGCCTAGATGCACATAAATAAAGCAAAGACCCAATCATGGAGCGGTATACCTTTTGATCGAACTCTTTACCATTGTCGTCAGGACCTAGATGATGTTTGGCTGGCATTGGTGTTGTGAAGCCTTTGCAGTCTTGCATACCGAACTTCTTCAGGCAATCTTTGAGATACTTCTCTTGAGATATGAAGATGCCATTGCGCTGTTGTCGGATTTTAAGACCAAGGAAGAACTTCAGCTCCCCCATCATGGACATCTGATATTGCTCTTGCATCATATATCCAAACTCTTTACTGTACTTCTGATTGGTGCAGCCGAAGATAATGTCATCCACATATATTTGGCACACAAACAGTTCACCATCATATGTCTTTGTGAAAAGAGTGGGATCCAGGGAACCAGGTATGAAGCCTTTGCTCTTCAGAAAGTACTTGAGTGTGTCATACCATGCCCTAGGGGCTTGTTTGAGGCCATACAGTGCCTTGTTGAGCTTGTATACCATATCAGGATGTTTTGGATTTTCAAAGCCAGGTGGTTGTGCAACATACACTTCTTCTTCAATCTTGCCATTGAGAAAGGCACTTTTCACATCCATTTGATATAGAAGTATGTTATGATGATTTGCATAGGCCAGCAGTATGCGTATGGCTTCAAGCCTAGCCACAGGAGCAAATGTTTCATCGAAGTCAATGCCCTCCACTTGAGTATATCCTTGAGCAACGAGGCGAGCTTTGTTTCTGACAACTTGACCATGCTCATCTTGCTTGTTGCGGTATATCCATTTGGTGCCTATTATGTTGTGCTTCCGTGGATCAGGACGCTTAACCAGTTCCCATACATTATTCAGCTCAAACTGTTGAAGCTCTTCTTGCATAGCTTGAATCCATTCAGGTTCCATGAAGACTTCTTCAACTTTCTTGGGTTCTGATATTGAGACGAATGCGAAATGCCCACAGAAGTTTGCTAGCTGAGTTGCCCTTGAACGAGTGAGTGGACCAGGTGCATTGATGCTGTCAATTATTCTGTCAATCTGCACTTCATTTGCAACACGAGGATGTATAGGGCGAAGACTTTGCTCTTGCTGATCTACGTTGTTATTTGGAGGAATGTCTTCATGTTGAGCATTGTCTTCATGTTGATCAGGTGCTAAGATGATAAGTTCTTCTTCAGGATGAGCTTCAGAAGGCATAATCTCTCCAGTTCCCATAAGCTTAATTGATTCACTAGCTGGAACTTCATCTAGCACATTTGGCAGTTGCTCTCTTTGTGAACCATTTGTTTCATCAAACCGCACATCCACTGTTTCGACCACTTTGTAATGGAAGAGATTGAAGACTCTGTAGGAGTGTGAATCCTTTCCATATCCAAGCATGAAGCCCTCATGTGCTTTTGGTGCAAACTTTGAGGTGTGGTGTGGGTCCTTGATCCAGCACTTTGCGCCAAATACTCTGAAGTAACTGACATTTGGCTTCTTGCCAGTTAGGAGTTCATAAGATGTCTTGTTCAGAAGCTTGTGAAGATAAACACGATTGATTGTATGGCATGCAGTATCAATGGCTTCAGTCCAGAATTTTCTTGGAGTCTTGTATTCATCTAGCATTGTTCTGGCCATCTCAATGAGTGTTCTGTTCTTGCGTTCGACGACGCCATTCTGCTATGGCGTGTATGGAGCTGAGAATTCATGTGTGATGCCCAAGGTATCAAGATATGTATCAAGGCCAGTGTTCTTGAATTCAGTGCCATTGTCACTTCTGATGTGCTTTATCTTGGCACCAAAATTGTTCATAGCTCGATTGGCGAAGCGTCTGAAGACATCCTGCACTTCAGTCTTATAAAGGATTATGTGTACCCAAGTATATCTAGAGTAATCATCAACAATGACGAAGCCCTAGAGGCAAGCAGAAGTAGTAAAAGTTGAGTAGTGAGTGGGACCGAAAAGATTCATGTGGAGCAGTTCGAAGGGTTGTGTAGTAGTCATGATTGTCTTCGAAGGATATTTTGCCCTTGTCATCTTCCCTGCTTCACAGGCACCGCATAAATGATCTTTCTTGAACTTGACGCCCTCGATGCCTATGACATGCTTCTTCTTCGCAAGGGTGTGGAGGTTCCTCATGCCAGCATGCCATGGCCTCCGATGCCAAAGCCAGCATTCTGAAGCTTTTGCAAGAAGACATACTGCAAGTTGTGGTCCTGCTGAGAAATCTACCACGTACAAATCACCTTTCCGATACCCTTCAAACACTAGAGATTTGTCAGATTCCATTAGCACCAGGCAACGATATTTTCCAAACATTACAATCATATTCAAATCGCAAAGCATTGAGATAGACATTAAGTTGAAGCCAAGGGATTCAACAAGCATGACTTTATCCATGTGTTGATCCTTTGAGATTGCAACTCTACCTAGACCCAATACCTTACTTTTACCAGTGTCAGCAAATGTGATGTGGCTCTTGTCGGATGGACGTAATGTTGAGTCCATAAGAAGGCTTCTTCTGCCAGTCATGTGATTTGTACACCCACTGTCAATAATCCATTCTGAAGACTTTGAAGTCGCTGGTGTCGTACCCTATAGTACAGTTAGGGGGATAGGCTTCACGAAGAGAATTTTGAAGCATAAACATTTGACGAACCAGTGGGTTATGAAAACTTAGATCCAGATTAGGACTAATAGGGAGAGTAGCATGCGATTCAGGAACGAAGTACATAATGATGCCATTCGGGCATTTTATCTTGCGGCCTACAAGATTTTGAAGGTCCCCAGCAATAGCATCAGAAGATTTTGTTTTTCTGCTGGAGACCTTTCCCTACAAAAAAGAGTTAAGCTTTCTTAACCACCCACATCTTCAAGGGTGGCTTAGAAGCAATAAGTCTAAGTGCAGCATCTGAGAATTTTGGCTTTGATGCCTTAGCAAACAGTCTAGCAGGTGGACAATAATACTCATAGGAATAAGCAGAATAATTTTTGGTTACATGAACACGGTTCGATGAACCGCTCTCATATTCATATGCCTAAGTATAGTTTCCCTGCAAAACATTTGCGTTAGTGTGACTCAGGTGAGTCCTCTGTTTGTATGAAGCCATTGGACCGTATGAAGCCTTTGGTCTGAGGTTTGTCTTCTTCAAGTGAGGTGTCATGAAGACATTCACAGGAAGATTTTCCAGACACTTTTTGGAAACCCAGATCTTCTTCATAGGCGGTCCATTCCTGCAGTTAGTACCAATGTACCTGGCAAACACTTCACCATTCTGATTTTTAAACAGTTTATAGTTTGCATCAAAGGATTCATCAATGATAATGGGGTTAGCACAAGTGAAGCCAGATAAGTTGGATGGATCTGCTGAAAGTTCCTTTGCAGCAACCCATGTGGTTTTGGGGTACTGCTCAGGTTTCCAGTAAGTGCCATCTGCATTGATTTTCCTCACAAATCCAACACCCTCTTTCCTAGGGTTTCGGTTCAGGATCTGCTTCTTGAGGACATCACATAATGTCTGATGTCCTTTAAGACTTTTGTACATCCCTGTTTCAAGCAATGTCTTCAACATAGCATTCTCATCAGCAATAGCAGTGGTATCCTCAGCAGAGGGGTTAGTTACCACGTCAACAGTTGAAGATATTGCAACAGCAGTAGCAGTGGAACATTCAGCAACAGAATTAGCATTATCACGCTCAATGCATTAAAGACATGGTGGTTCAAATCCTTCCTGAGCGGGACTGATCTGTTCGGAGCGAAGTGACTCGTTTTCCTTTTGAAGATCTTCATGAGCCACCCTCAATTTCTCAAGTTCTTGCTTCCTTTGAAGATAATCATAGGAAAGCTTTTCATGAGTTGTTGAGAGAGTATCATGACGATCTTCAAGTTCCTGATACTTAACGTGAAGGTTTTTTATGTCTTCAATTAAGGATTCAGATCGAGTCATTTCAGCACCCAACAGATCATCGCTTCTGTCTAACAGTTTTTGAATATGTTCCATAGCTTTCTGTTGTTCAGTTGCAATTTTAGCAAGTGTTTTGTACCTAGGTTTTGAATCACAGTCAGAGTCATCGTCACTAGATGTTTGATAGCGAGTAGTGCGTGTGTTTACCTTGGCACCGCGTGCCATGAAGCAGTAGGTAGGAGTGGAGTCGTTCTTGTCATTTGCGTCGGTGTCAGTGATGCAGTCATTGTCTTCAGTGTTGAAGATGGACTTGGCGACGTATGCTGTAGCCAGACTCGCAATGCCAGAATCAGACTCCTCCTCAGACTCCACCTCTGCCTCCTCAGATGCGGACTCCTCCTCTGAATCCATCTCCTTTCCAACAAACGCACGTGCCTTGCCAGATGAGCTCTTCTTGTGTGATGAAGACTTGGAAGAAGACTTTGAGTATTTCTTCTTCTTCTTGTCGTCAGAATCATATTCCTTGCTCTTCTTCTTCCTTCTGTTCTCATTGTCCCACTGTGGACACTCAGAGATGAAGTGTCCAGTTTTCTTGCACTTGTGACAGTTTTCTTCTTGTAGTCATGAGCAGAAACTTCATTATTTCTTGAGCTTGATCGTGAAGATTTCCTGAAGCCTTTCTTCTTGGTGAATTTTTGGAACTTCTTCACTAGCATTGCAAGTTCTCTTCCAATGTCTTCAGGATCATCAGAACTGCAGTCAGATTCTTCTTCAGATGAGGAGACAGCTTTTGCCTTCAAGGCGCGAGTTCGCCCATAGTTTGGACCGTAGATATCTCTTTTCTCAGAAAGCTGAAACTCATGTGTGTTGAGCCTCTCAAGTATGTCAGACGGATCGAGTGTCTTGAAATCAGGACGTTCTTGAATCATCAGGGCCAGGATGTCAAACGAACTATCAAGTGATCTCAGCAGCGTCTTGACGATTTCATGTTTGGTGATTTCAGTGGCGCCGAGGGCTTGAAGCTCATTTGTGATGTCAGTGAGTCGGTCAAATGTGTGCTGGACATTCTCATTGTCATTTCGCTTGAAGCGGTTGAAGAGATTGCGAAGAACACTGATTCTTTGATCTCTCTGGGTTGAGACGCCTTCATTGACCTTGGAGAGCCAGTCCCAGACCAGCTTGGATGTCTTCAAGGCACTCACACGGCCATACTGTCCTTTTGTCAGATGACCACAGATGATATTTTTGGCAGTAGAGTCCAGTTGAGTGAACTTCTTGACATCAGCAGCAGTGACACCTTCTCCAGCCTTGGGAACGCCATTCTCGACGACATACCATAGGTCGACGTCAATGGCTTCAAGATGCATTCGCATCTTATTCTTCCAGTAGGGATATTCAGTTCCGTCGAAGACGGGGCACGCAGCGGAGACTTTGATTATCCCTGCAGTCGACATAGCTAAAACTCCAGGTTGTTAAACCGAATCACACAGAACAAGGGAGCACCTAGCTCTGATACCAATTGAAAGTGCGTTATATCGACTAGAGGGAGGGTGAATAGGCGATTTTTACGAAAGTCTTCAATACATGAGAGTTATGAAGACAAACAGCGAAGATTATGCCTATTACTATGCAGCGGAAGTTAGATTACACTAGGCCAGCCATGGTCATATATTCAATAGAGTGAAAGCACGATGCCAAACAACTGCAGTGTAATAAGGATCAGGTAGGAAGAAGTTATGAAGCCAAACAGTTCATACATTCACGTTCTGAAGACTAAAGATAAAGCAAGCATGCAATGGCTTCACAATGTGTGACAATAAGAAGAGGAAGTGAAGATGAAACCAGTGACTCATTGAAGACAATGATATGTTGGACCAGTTCCAGTTGCTGTGACAACTGTACGTCTGGTTGGAGCGGCTAGGTATTTAAACCTCAGGACACAAAGTCCCGGACACCTAGTCCTGAACACACAGTTCAGGACACCAAGTCCTCACCGTATTCTCCTTGAGCTAAGGTCACTTAGTCCTCGCCCAATCACTCTGG
>NC_053025.1:613212481-613235540 GCF_003073215.2 Triticum urartu
ATTGGTTATCTTTGCAAGTCTCTCCGAATTAGCAGTTTGGTTTGGCCTACTAGATTGTTCTTTCTTGCAATGGGAGAAGGGGCAGCAAGGCACGTATTGTATTGTTGCCATCGAGGATAACAAGATGGTTTTTTGTATCATATTGCATGAATTTATCCCTCTACATCATGTCATCTTGCTTAAGGCATTACTCTATTTTCATGAACTTAATACTCGAGATGCATGCTGGATAGCGGTCGATGAGTGGAGTAATAGTAGTAGATGCAGGCAGGAGTCGGTCTACTTGTCTCGGACGTGATGCCTATATACATGATCATACCTAGATATTCTCATTACTATGCTCAATTCTGTCAATTGCTCAACAGTAATTCGTTCACCCACCATAAAATACTTATGCTCTTGAGAGAAGCCACTAGTGAAACCTATGGTCCCCGGGTCTATCTTCATCATATTAATCTTCCAATACTTAGTTATTTCCTTTGCTTTCTTACTTTGCTTTTATTTTACTTTGCATCTTTATCATAAAAATACCAAAAATATTATCTTATCATATCTATCAGATCTCACTCTCGTAATTGACCGTGAAGGGATTGACAACCCCTTATCGCGTTGGTTGCGAGGAGTTATTTGTTTTGTGCAGGTACGAGGGACTCGTGCGTAGCCTCCTACTGGATTGATACCTTGGTTCTCAAAAACTGAGGGAAATACTTGCGCTACTTTGCTGCATCATCCTTTCCTCTTCGAGGAAATCCAACGCACTGCTCAAGAGGTAGCATTGCCGTGGAGACATCAACAAAACCTATGAAGTACCTTCGCATAAACTATCATCTACTTGCTCTTATTTTTATTTTCCTTTTTATTTGCCATTTTCCTCTCATTTTCATCTCCCCCACTTCTAAAACAATTTTACAAAAACACAAAAATATTTTCATTTGCTTGTTTGCTTTCTTCAAGTTGCTACCATGTGTGTGTTTGTTATCGAATAAAGTAAGGATGGTAAAATTCCTAAAGTTAAAATTCCCACAAATTTGGATTCTAAAATTTTTGTTGGGGGAAGTGGGAACATCATAGGAAAAAACATTGTTCAGGAATTCTTTAATTATACGAGAGCAATGGTTTGTGATGACATTCCTATTCTGAAAAGAACTAAGAGTTACGCCAAAGCTATTTCAGCACTTGTTTTTAAACTTGATAGAAGATTTATGTGTACTCACCCACTTTGCAAAGGTTTTTATATGAACTACCTCTTATAAATAACGCTTAGGCTAAAAAGATAGCTACTCTTGTCCTTATGAATGAATTTGATTGTATAGTACGTGAGGCTAGAGAGATACTTGATTTTTATAATATGAGCCATGAATGTCCTGTTATTGATGAAGTTTTATATGATGAAGATTATCTGTTGAGGTATTTGTTTCGTGATAATCATACTTTTGATGAAAATACTAAAAACGAAGTTCCACCTTTGCATATTACCCAATAAGTTTTCAATGGTATTAATCAACAATATTCTTGGATCATAAAACAGAACCAACAAGGATTTGAGGGAACTTGCCTTAAAAATGCTCTAGTTTTGGTTGATGATGTGTTCATCGTTGTTTTTGAAAAGCCTCCTGATGAACACGTATCCCATGATGCAAAAACTAAAGATGACACAACACTTGAAACTATGACTTACGCCTAGCTAAGAGCGTAAAACAATAGCGCTTGTTGGGAGCCAACCCAATAGTTGTCTTTTTTTCCTTTTTCCTTTTCGTTTTTGAGTGTGCACAAATTTATGTTACTGTTATGGTTGTGTTTTTGTGTTTAAATTAGTGTTTGTGCCAAGTAAAGCCTTTGGGATGATTTGATTGATAGTTGATTTGATTCTGTGAAAAAACAGAGACTTTTGTGCCAGGTAGAAAAATTGTTTAAATTCACTGGAAAGTGATAAAATTCTGAATTATTTATGCATGATTGATATACGAATTTCCCACGTTGTCCTAATTTTTTTTCTCGAATTTTTTGGATTTACAAAAGTATAGTCATTGTTAAGATCATTACAAACTATTCTGTTTTTGGCAGATTCTGTTTTCGTTGCATAGTTGCTTGTTTTAATGAATCTATGACGAAGTTAGAATATAGTAGGTATTATGCAATAATAAAATATGAATGGGTTGACAACGGTAACTAAAGTTTATGCTTTGCTTGTTATACTGACGGATCTCGCGAGGTTTCTGTTGAGTTTTGTGTGCTGAAGTTTTCATGTTTTGGGTGAGATCACGATGGATGAAAGAATATGGAGTGTCAACACCCTAACATGGGGATGCCCAAGGCACCCCAAAGAAATATTCAAGGACAACCAAGCATCTAAGCTTGGGGGTGCCTCGGATGGCATCCCCTCTTTCTTCTACCAACCATCGGTATATTACTTGGAGCTATATTTTTATTTATCACATGATATGAGTTTTGCTTGGAGTGTCGTGTATTATATGAGTCTTTTCTTTGTTTTCTTTTTAGTTTGCCACAATTATCTTTTCTGCACACACCTTTTGAGATGGACACGCATTTACTCATGATTTGTTAGAATACTCTATGTGCTTCAGTTATATCTTTTGAGCTAGGCAGTTGCTCTAGTGCTTCACTTATATCTTTTAGAGCACGACGGTTTTTATATTTTAAAGAAATAATTGCACTCTCATGCCTCACTTATATAATTTTTAGAGTTTAATAAGTAGTAATGGCAATATGCACGGATTATGAAATTGGTGCTAATACGATAGGTATTCAAGAGGAATATAATAAAACCTTTCATGTAGATCACTGAATATGATAAGTTTGATTCCTTGAAACTGTTTTTGAGATATAGAGATTGTGATATGTGGGTTGTACTAGTGAGCAATTGTTGTTTAGTAAGAATATTGGTGTTAAGGTTTGTCATTCCCGAAGCATGCACGCGTAGTCCCCCGTTATGCTAAGAAGTTGGAGTTCAATTTATTATTGATTGTCTTCCTTTGCGTGAAGGTCGGGGCGCGCGATGGTTAACTCCTACCAACCTCCCCCCTAGGGGCATGCTTAGTTGTAATTCGCTCCGAGGGCTAATAAACTTTCGCAATAAGTATGTGAGTTCTTTATGACTAATGTGAGTCCATGGATTATACACACTCTCACCTTTCCGCAATTTGCTAGCCTCTACGGTACCGTGCATTGCCCTTTCGCACCTTGAGATGCGGTGCAAACTTCGCCGGTGCATCCATACCCCATGATATGATATGCTCTATCACACATAAGCCTCTTTATATCCTCAAAATATCCACCATACCTACCTATCAAGGCATTTCCATAGCCATTCCAAGATATATTGCCATGCAATTTCCACTATTCCATTATTATGACACACATCATCATCATTGCTTTGCATGATCATATAGCTGACATAGCATTTGTGGCCCAGCCATCATTCATCATTTTTTATACATGTTACGCTAGATCATTGCACATCCTGGTACACTGCCAGAGGCGTCCATATAGTCATATTTTGTTCTAGTATTGAGTTGTAAGTAAATAGAAGTGTGATGATCTTTATTATTCATTATTAGAGCATTGTCCCAGTGACGAAAAAGAGAGAGGCCAAAAAGAGCCCAGAAAAAAGAGGCCAAAAATAGCCCACCAAAAAATGAGAGAAAAAGAGAGAAGGGGCAATGTTACTATCTTTTCCTCACTTGTGCTTCAAAGTAGCACGATGTTTTTCATATAGAGAGTCTCCTATATAGCCACTTTCATATACTAGTGGGAATTTTTCATTATAGAACTTATCTTGCATAATCCAGTGATGGGCTTCCTCAAATGCACGGGGTCTTCTAGAGCAAGCAAGTTGGATGCACACCCACTTAGTTTTCATTTTGAGCTTTCATACACTTATAGCTCCTAGCACTGGTGCACGTCGGTCCTAAACAAACAGTTTTTAACCCCTTTTCGCGACGGCATCTGGAACCGTCGCCAAGTGAATGTGGGCGATAGGGGGTCCTTCCCACACAACCCAGAAACCGTCGGGGATATGCCCTCCTAGCACACACGTTCGGCAAAATGAGGTCGTGTGCGACCGGCGAGCGCTCAAATACGGAAATACGTACGGTAGAGCTAAAAAAATACAATTATACGGCGAAATTGTTTCCGGTCGCAAGTACATCCCACACAGTCAGTCCCCGCTAAATGTTTCCATTCGTATGTACATCCCACATAGTCGCTCCAAGGAAAACATTTCCGTTCACAGGTACATCACACACAATTTTTCCCGTTAAATCGTTTGTGATAGCATTGCCATTGCACACGATATTAATAATTTTATCGTTAGCATTATTGAATGCATCACACACGGTGTGTAGAAAGAAAATGTGTGGCAAAGGTTGTCCATCACACACAATTTTTATGTGATAAACGTTTGCGCAAGGTGGCCTAACGCAAACAGTTTTCAAGAGAAAGTCGTGTGTGCAGTGGAGATTGATCGCACACCTAGTGGATCCTAGAAACGTTTCTGATCTCCACGTATATCGTAGACATTTCGCTTTCGGAAACCATGTGCAGTGTAATCCCTATTTAATCCATAATTAATACGTAATTTAAAAATCACATGTTATGAATTTGAAAGTAGGCAATCACTTATTTCATATCCAACCATGTTTATTACAAATATAGGTTCAACCACGAATCCATAATTCAATGCACAAGTACATATACTGAAGAACTATAGAAGCACCAAGTAAAGAATGACGAACCACATTTGTACTAAAGACTATAAAGAGAGAGGCGAAAGACATTCTGGTTGCTGGAGAAGGTGAAGCGGAATGCCCATATTGTGCCCTCCTCCGTGCGTAAAGACGCGCACGACTCTAGGCCAACCCATTGCGATGGCTGCCCGTCCATCCTTCACAGTTTTCATTAGGACTTCTCGATGCTCATTGTAGTCTGGATGAAATACTTTAACCTTCATTGCATGTCCACCAATTATGTACTTTGCGAGGTAGTCTTGAGTGAACTGCTTCGGGAACCACTGGGAACAAAAAAGATTCAGACATTGTTGTCTAACAACTCATTTTGGGCAGTAAAAAGAGAAGGCTGCAGAGTTTGTAGATACCATCCTACAGCTCACTGTTGTGTTGGATAGAGCATAAACAAATAGTTTGCTTGCCACCATTCGTATCTTTTTGCTAATAATCCTTATCAGTTTCTTCACTTGATACTTGTTCATCAATATCTCATTGCCCCATACGCAAAAGGGTCGATGCGTGGATCCTTACCAAGGGCATATGTACCTACAAGCAACAAGTCAATATTAGAAGCTAACTAGTGTCCAGGCCTGGATCTATATGCACTACATTATGGAACGATGGGGGGAGTACAAGCCGAGGATGAAGCTAACCTCGGCGGAAAATGGTGGCCACTGCCGTTGTTGTCCTGCATAAGTAGTGGAAAGGCATGATAAGTACAACAATCTTAACATCAAACAAATATAGCAAAGGTAAACAACATCATCTCCAAATGATAGATTGAATGTGTTGGTTTCAGCATGCTATTAAAGCAGATATAAAATGGAAGGCAATGTTACCGACAGCAGGCTTAACAACCATCAAATATTGCAATTCAAACTGGTATTGTTGAAAATGAATAGAACGTATGTAATGCTTAAACATCACACTGGATAAAATGTGTAAAACTGAAATAAAGGGCATGTATTAACTACACCAGGAATAATTGGAACCAAATATAGCCGTTCAAACTGGTATTGATGTAGTCGAGCGGCACAGTTCCGACTTGCACATAATGAACCACACATTGTGAATGACTAAAATAAACAAGGCATAAATGACCAGTATAATGATGTCTACTACACAACCTTCTTCTTGTAGACGTTGTTGGGCCTCCAAGTGCATAGGTTTGTAGGACAGTAGCAAATTTCCCTCAAGTGGATGACCTAAGGTTTATCAATCCGTAGGAGGCGTAGGATGAAGATGGTCTCTCTCAAGCAACCCTGCAACCAAATAACAAAGAGTCTCTTGTGTCCCCAACACACCCAATACAATGGTAAATTGTATAGGTGCACTAGTACGATGAAGAGATGGTGATACAAGTGGTATATGGATAGTAGATAATGGTTTTTGTAATCTGAAAATATAAAAACAGCAAGGTAACTAATGATAAAAGTGAGCACAAACGGTATTGCAATGCGTTGAAACAAGGCCTAGGGTTCATACTTTCACTAGTGCAAGTTCCCTCAACAATAATAACATAATTGGATCATATAACTATGCCTCAACATGCAACAAAGAGTCACTCCAAAGTCACTAATAGTGGAGAACAAATGAAGAGATTATGGTAGGGTATGAAACCACCTCAAAGTTATCCTTTCTGATCGATCTATTCAAGAGTCCGTAGTAAAATAACACGAAGCTACTCTTTCTGTTCAATCTATCATAGAGTTTGTACTAGAAAAACACGTTAAGATACAAATCAACCAAAACCCTAATGTCACCTAGATACTCCAATGTCACCTCAAGTATCCGTGGGTATGATTATACGACATGCATCACACAATCTCAGATTCATCTATTCAAACCAACACAAAGTACTTCAAAGAGTACCCCAAAGATTCTACCGGAGAGTCAAGACGAAAATGTGTGCCAACCCCCATGCATAGGTTCATGGGCAGAACCCGCAAATTGATCACCAAAACATACATCAAGTGGATCACGTGATATCCCATTGTCACCACAGATAAGCACGTGCAAGACATACATCAAGTGTTCTCAAATCCTTAAAGACTCAATCCGATAAGATAACTTCAAAGGGAAAACTCAATCCATTACAAGAGAGTAGAGGGGGAGAAACATCATAAGATCCAACTATGATAGCAAAGCTCGCGATACATCAAGATCGTACCACCTCAAGAACACGAGAGAGAGAGAGGGAGAGATCAAACACATAGCTACTGGTACATACCCTCAGCCCCGAGGGAGAACTACTCCCTCCTCGTCATGGAGAGCACCGTGATGATGAACATGGCCACCGGAGAGGGATTCCCCCTCTGGCAGGGTGCAAGAACGGGTCTAGATTTGTTTTTGGTGGCTACGGAGGCTTCTGGTGGCGGAACTCTCGATCTATTCTGCTCCTCGAAGTTTTCAGGGTATATGGGTATATATAGGAGGAAGAAGTACGTCGGTGGATCTCCGGGCTGTCCACGAGGCAGGGGGCGCGCCCAGGGGGGTGGGCGCACCCCCACCCTCCTGGGCAGCCCGAGACTCTCCTGGTCCATCTCCGATACCCCGTGGGCTTCTTCTGGTCCAAAAATAAGCTCCGTGAAGTTTCAGGTCGATTGGACTCCATCTGATTTTCCTTTTCTGCGATACTCTAAAACAAGGAAAAAACAGAAACTGGCACTGGGCTCTAGGTTAATAGGTTAGTCCCAAAAATCATATAAAATAGCATATAAATGCATATAAAACATCCAAAGTTGGTAATATAATAGCATGGAACAATCAAAAATTATAGATACGTTGGAGACGTATCAGCATCCCCAAGATTAATTCCTGCTCGTCCTCGAGTAGTTAAATGATAAAAACAGAATTTTTGATGTGGAATTCTACCTAACATATTTATCCATGGAATTCTCTTTATTGTGGCAAGAATATCCAGGTCCATAAGATTCAAGACAAAAGTTTAATATTGACATAAAAAATAATACTTCAAGCATACTAACAAAGTAATCATGCCTTCTCAAAATAACATGGCCAAAGAAAGCTATCCCTACAAAATCATATAGTCTGGCTATGCTCTATCTTCATCACGCAAAATATTTAAATCATGCACAACCCCGATGACAAGCCAAGCAATTGTTTCATACTTTTGGTGTTCTCAAACTTTTTCAATCTTCACGCAATACATGAGCGTGAGCCATGGACGTAGCACTATATATGGAATAGAATGGTGGTTGTGCAGAAGACAAAAAGGGAGAAGATAGTCTCACATCAACTTGGCGTATTAACGGGCTATGGAGATGCCCATTAATAGATATCAATGTGAGTGAGTAGGGATTGCCATGCAATGGATGCACTAGAGCTATAAGTATATGAAAGCTAAACAAAAGGAACTAAGTGGGTGTGCATCCAACTCGCTTGCTCACGAAGACCAAGGGCATTTGGGGGAAGCCCATCATTGGAATATACAAGCCAAGTTCTATAATGAAAAATTCCCACTAGTATATGAAAGTGATATCATAGGAGACTCTCTATCATGAAGATCATGGTGCTACTTTGAAGCACAAGTTTGGTAAAACACTACAAAAAAGACACATCTGTGACATTTTGGGCCGAACGAATTTTTTTCCTGTCATACATATGACACTTCTATGACGATAATTGTGACAAAACCCGGTATCATGATAGATGTGGTGGGCTCCTACTTATATGACAAAAAATCATGACAGAAAATGGGCTTTTCGTCCTGGGCGGGCCGGAGACGCAGCTGCATGACATTCTTTGGGCCATCCATGACGGAAAAAACCGTGGTAGAAGCAAGGGGGAGGAAAATTTCGGGGAGTTCCCGGTTATGGTGGGAGGTCGGGGGCCGAGCGATGCGCGTTTCTCTCGTACACGTACGCGCGTGTGTGTGAGGCGTTGGCTCTAACTAAACCCGAGCGAGGCATTGGGCTCTAACTGAACCCGAGTGATTGCACTGCAGGCTACGCGTTACTGAACCCGAGCGATCGATCGATGGCTGTTAACTGAACCCGATCGAGCGATTCCTTCGCTACTGCTGCTAACTGAAGCCGATCGATGGGATGAACAGTGAGCGTTGCGAGGGGGGGGGTTGGATGAATAGTGAGCAGTGGCGTTGCCTCTGGATGAACAGGACCCCGTGGTGTGGTGGAGGGCTGGATGAACATTAGACGGTGGAGGGGTGCCCGTGGAGGGGTGGATGAACAGGACCCCGTGGTGTGGAGGGCTGGATGAACAGTAGACAGTGGAGGGGTGGTTGAACAGGACCCCGTGGTGTGGAGGGCTAGATGAACAGTAGATGGTGGAGGGATGCCCGTGGAGGGGTGGTTGAAACAAGATCCCGTGGTGTGGAGGGATGGGTGAACAGTAGACGGTGGAGGGGTGGTTGAATAGTAGCCGGTGGAGTAGCACGCGGTGGAGGGTGGATGAACAGGAGCCCGTGGAGGCTGGATGAACAGGAGCCCATGGAGGCTGGAGGAGGTCGACGTTGGAGATGAACAGTATCCCGTGGAGTCCCGTTTTGCGGTATGCCACACCCCTCCCGATGAACAGGACCCCCGTTTCGACCGTAGCGCTCCAACACAAGTCCGTTTCGTCCGTTTTGCGGTACGCCACACCCCTCCCGATCAACAGGACCCCCGTTCCGACCGTAGGGGGTCTGTTTCCTCCGTTTTGCGGTATGCCAGACCCCTCCCGATGAACAGGATCCCGTTTCAAATGTGACCGGTCAAACACAAGGCCGTTTCCTCCGTTCTGCGGTACGCCAGGCCTCGTTTCCATCACCTGTTCCGTCCAAGCCCTCCTGATGAACACAACGCATTCCGTTGCCTCCCCATGAACACGACGCATTCCGTTGCCTCCCCATGAACACGACGACGCTATTTCTCCGTTCCGACCTAGCCATGTACACGAGCCGTCGCCGTACGTATGCGCGAGTAGGCGTTCGAGACCCCGCCCGTATGTACACATACGGGGCCATATTTTCTTTCTTGCACCCTGGCCGCTGTACGTACGTGTAAATGCTACGTGCACGCCTCTACTACGACACGTGCGCGCCTCTACATCGACCAGTATGTACGTACACGTTCGCGACCAGAATGACAACGCTATGTACGCTTCGACCAGGTGGGTCCCGACTATCAGGCACTTCCTTGCCTGCGAAGATGTAGCTGGTCGGTCCCAGTAGTCAGGGGACGAATCGTTTTGTTTTTTTGCCCGGACGCACTTCCTTGCGTGCGAAGATGTAGCTGGTGGGTCCCAGCAATCAGGGGGATAGTTTTTTTCATGAAATACGGTGGCCCGTCTGGCGGGTCCCGCTGTCAGGTGGAGGAATAATTATTTTGCACGTAATAAGGAGGCACTTCCTTGCTGCGGCATGGACCCAGCTGTCAGCCTCTCCGCGTACAGTCCATGTCCGATGGAAGCCGTTCCTTGACCACGTTGACCATGCCGCGCCGAGAGCACCAGGGCAGTGGACGAAAGCGAGGCCTAGGAAGGGGACGACGCGGAGCCGGGGAAGACGCGGTAGTGGATGCCCACGCGTAGAGGAGTACGAGGGTTCACTGGTTTGCTGCGGTGTGAGGCTGCTATCGGCGCAGAATAACAGGGGGTGTGGGTGAGTAGAGGGATGGCCTGGCCAGCGGTGGGAGTAGTAGGGGCGGTGAGGCCCCCGCCGCATCGCAGCCGGCCACGGGAGGCAGGAGCACGAGGCACGACCGGCGCTGGTTTGGGCGGCTGGAGCAAGAAGACCAGAGGTTGAAGAAGCACTACGGCTGTTGGATGGACATCATACGGTCACTGCAGGTAGAATCGTGCATATTGACTAAGTTGACAAAGCCCTCCGTCCCCGTCAACTTAGTAGGCCCACAAGTCAGCCTGCCACTATACTGGGTCCCAGCTAACAGGGGGAGTATTCATTTTTTTGTGCGTAATAAGGAGGCACTTCCTTGCGTGTGAAGATATAGCTGGTGGGTCCGAGCTATCAGCGGCGGTAACATTTTTTCGCGAAATACAGAGGCCCTTTCGGTGGGTCCCTGATGTCAGGTGGAGGAATCATTATTTTGCGCGTAATAAGGAGGCATTTCCTTGCGTGCGGCCGTGGACCCAGCTGTCGGCCTCTCCACGTAAAGTCCACTTCAGATGCATGTCAGTCGTTGACCACGTTGACCAGGCCGTGCCGAGAGCACCAGGGCGGTGGATGACGGCGAGGCCTAGGAAGGGAACAACACGGAGGCAGGGAATGGCAAAGCTATGTACCTAGGGTAGGGTCATGGACCTGTCCAAACTGCCCTACCCAAGGACATCTCTAGAAGAAATCACCTTTCAATCGACTTGGAGGTGTTCCACTCGACAGACTCGAAGACACTCGACCAAGAAGCGATCACTCGACCAAGACCAAACCACTCGACGGCCAGGAGACCTAAAGGCACTCGCATGCTAACGGTCGGTTATTAAGTAGCCTTTATGGTCATCATAGCACTTTATTAGGGGCGTTACCAGTAACGCCCGACCTTAATGTATTTAAAACCCTGCATAACTGAGGGCCGGAGGGGTCCGGCGAACTCTATATAAGCCACCCCCTCCTCAGTGTAAAGGGTTCGCACCCCTGTAATTCATACACGCATAATCCAGTCGACCGCCTCCGGGCTCCGAGACGTAGGGCTATTACTTCCTCCGAGAAGGGCCTGAACTCGTAAACCTCGCGTGCTTACAACTTCTCCATAGCTAAGATCTTGCCTCTCCATACCTACCCCCCTACATTACTGTCAGACTTAGAACCACGACAGTTGGCGCCCACCGTGGGGCAGGTGTTTTAGCGATTTGTTGGAGGAGTTGCGATCTTTTCCGATCCAAATCATCATGGTTTCTGGCGGAGTTTTGGTGGAGGGCCGCGAGATCCGTCTCGGCGCGCTCACGTTCATCGCCGACGACTCCGCTTGGCTTCAGGAGGCTCCGCTCGACATGGACGCGCTCCCTGTCCGCGGGGCGACGCACTTTCGCGCGTGCATCCGCGGCGTCCTTTTGCGGTAGTCGACCCACTATCGGTCGGCTCCTGTGCTGTCCTCCCTCCCTGTTTCCTGCCGGCGCAAGCGCTCTGGTCGGTCGAGAATTCAGCGGTGGGTGAGACACGCGGTGGCACGCCAGTCGGCCACCCCTCAAGTTGCGGCGATCGAGCCCGATGAATCCCTCTACGGCCTGTTCGATCTGTTGACTGGCTCTTCAGAGACCGCATCCGAGTGTGACAGCAGTGATCCGGCGGCGGAGGTTCTGATGGTCGATGGACCGACCAGTCCTCCCGGTTTTCCCCGCACCGACAGAGGCGCGGGTGGAGGCGACCCGTTGCGTCCCCATGAGGAATATCTCCCTGAGCCTCTCACGTCGCTGCAGAGAGAAGAACTTCATCGCCGGAACATGGATGCGCTGCACACTCCTATCGTCGGAGAAACCCCTGAGGCTCGTGCCTTGGAGGACGCGCGCCTGGCAAACTTGGCCGAGCGCACTCGACTGGAGAACCTCCAGCGAGCACTCGACGAGCATGCGCGACAACGGGTTCCCGAATCCAGTCGACGTCAGCTCTTCCCGCCCCCGTAGGTATATCGAACTCTAATTCAGAATTTAGCAGCTGTAGCCCGTATATCAGAGTCGATTCAGCCTTCCCAATCGGAGGCTGGCAGAGGCTTGCTGTAGATCAGAGCATTACTCCGGGCAGCAGGAGACCAGAATTCCGCTGTTTCTCAGTCGTGGAACAGGATTCACAGCAGATCCGTTGCTGCAGACACGGTCCAGTCAGCTCATAGCCCAAGATCGCCCCCGAGGCGTGAGGGACGTGGGGACCGGTGTAATCAGTACGGGAACCGTGAGCAATATGATCACCGATTCGATTGTGATGATCAACGTCGAGTGCCCACCCCTCCCCCGAGGAGCGGGTCGTATGCGCCTCGACAGTAGGATGACAGGCGCCCTCGTAATGTTGGGCGAAGGATTCCAGTCGACTCCAGGGAGCCAGGCTTTGACGCGAGATCCATTCTCATTCAAGGTTTGGTCAACAGGAACAGAGCTCATCGAGAAGGTCACGACAGAGACGCACCTACCAGCAGCAGAGCACATGTTTCGGGGCCAGAGTGCTTTAGTAGAGCCATCAGGGCCGCTGTGATTCCTCCCAACTTCAGGTTGGCGGCTGGAGTCAGCAAGTTCACTGGAGAGTCCAAGCCCGATACTTGGCTTGAAGACTACCGAGTGGCCGTCCAGATTGGCGGCGGCAATGATGAAGTGGCCATGAAGCACCTGCCTCTCATGTTGGAGGGCTCGGCCAGAGTGTGGCTGAACCAGTTAGCACCTAGCAGCATTTACACTTGGGAAGATCTCGCCCGAGTGTTTGTCACCACATTTGAAGGAACATGCAAGCGACCGGCAGGGCTGACGGAACTGCGGTCTTGCGTGCAGAAGCCGAATGAAACTTTGAGGGATTACATCCAGAGATGGATCACGTTACATCACACGGTAGAGAACGTGCCTAACCACCAAGCAGTCTGTGCCTTCAAAGAAGGCATCAAGTACAGAGAACTGAATCTGATATTCGGTCGGACCGGAGATATGTCTCTGAATCGGATGATGGAGATTGCCACCAAGTACGCTAATGGTGAAGATGAGGATCGACTCAGGAGTGGCAAGCTCAAGTCAGTCGCTCAAGAAACCGGAGGAAATTCCAATTGGAAACAGAAGCGGAAAGCCGAGCCAGCTGCTCCTAGGGAAGCCTTGGCCGTAACCCAAGGAAAGTTTAAAGGGAAACCCAAAGGACCTTGGAACCCCAAGAAAGTTAAAGACCAGGACGGAAATGATGTGTTGGATTTACCATGTCTCGTCCACACCAAGAAATATGAAGAGGGTAACTTCATTTACCCGAAACATACCACTCGACAGTGTCGACTCTTGATCCAGCAGTTCCAGGGCAAGCAGCCCAAGGATAAGGAAAAGGAGTCGGACAAGGTTGAGGACAAGGAAGATAGTGACGATGGATACCCCCAGGTCAATTCCACCCTGATGATTTTTGCTGATGTTGAAAGCAAAAGTCGACTGAAAGTTATCAACCGAGAGGTGAATATGGTTGCTCCGGCGATACCCAGTTATCTGAAGTGGTCTCAGACTGCCATAACATTCGACCGGTCCGATCACCCAACGCACATTGCCACCCCTGGGAGGCAAGCTTTGGTGGTCGACCCAGTTGTTGAAGGCACTCGACTGACCAAAGTCTTGATGGATGGTGGCAGTGGTTTGAACATATTATATGCTGAGACGTTGAAAGGGATGGGCATTCCGATGTCCAGACTCAGTACCAGCAACATGAGTTTCCATGGAGTCATTCCTGGGAAGAAGGCTAAATCACTTGGCCAGATTGCTCTTGATGTGGTTTTCGGTGATTCCAAGAATTACCGCAAAGAAAAGTTGACGTTTGAAGTTGTAGACTTCCAGAGTGCCTATCGCGCTATTTTGGGCAGGCCGACTTATGCACGCTTCATGGCCCGACCATGTTATGTGTATCTCAAATTGAAGATGCCTGGCCCCAAAGGTGTGATCACTATTACGGGCAATCAGAATAAAGCGGAAGAATGTTTTCAGAAAGGTTCAAAGATCGCTGATGCTCAGATGGCAGTGGTGGAGGTGTAGGAATACCAAAAGACTACAGACCCGAGTGATTTGTTGCGAGCCAAGAAGCCCGCTACAGAATCAGCTTTTCAGTCATCTGGCGAAACAAAGACAGCTCACATCCACCCGACCGATCCCAGCGCTGCTCCAACTCATATCTCAACAACACTCGACTCCAAATAGGAAGAAGCGCTCATCCAGTTCCTCCGTGAGAACTGGGACATTTTCGCATGGAAGCCTTCTGACATGCCGGGTGTTCCCAGGGAGCTGGCTGAGCACTGCCTAAGAGTCGACTCAAAAGTAAAACCTGTCAAGGAACATCTCCGATGGTCCGCCGTCCAGAAGAGAAAGGCTATTGGCGAGGAGGTGGCTCGGCTCTTAGCAGCGGAGTTCATCCGAGAAATCTACCACTCCGAGTGGCTCGCCAATGTTGTCATGGTCCCCAAGAAGGACAAGTCACTTCGCATGTGCATTGACTTTAAACATATCAATCGAGCCTGCCCGAAAGATCATTTTCCTCTCCCCTGCATCGATCAGATAGTCGACTCGACTGCTGGATGTGAGCGACTATCTTTTTTAGACTCCTATTCCGGGTACCATCAGATCCGTCTGTATGGACCTGACGAGATCAAAACAGCTTTCATCACTCCATTCGGGTGCTTCTGTTATGTTACCATGCCGTTCGGCCTCAAGAATGCCGGAGCCACATTCATGAGGATGATTAGAAGTGTTTGCTCACTCAAATCAGTCGGAATGTGGAAGCATACATGGATGACATTGTGGTCAAGTCACGGAAGGGTTCCGACCTGCTGGCTGACCTTGCTGAAACCTTTGCCAACCTCAGGAGGTACGATATCAAGCTTAATCCATCGAAGTGCACATTCGGAGTTCCTGGCGGAAAATTACTCGGTTTTCTCGTTTCCGAACAGGGAATTGACGCCAATCCAGAAAAAGTCGGTACTATACTCCGAATGAAAAGTCCTGTGCGAGTGCACGACGTCCAGAAGCTTACTAGTTGCTTGGCCGCTTTAAGTCGATTCATATCTCGTCTCGGTGAAAAGGCATTGCCTCTTTACCGATTGATGAAGAAGTCCGACAAGTTCGAGTGGACTCCCGAAGCTGATGCAGCGTTTGCAGAGCTCAAAGCTCTGCTCTCCACCCAGCCGGTGCTTGCTGCCCCAATCAGCAAGGAGCCTTTGTTGCTTTACATCGCAGCCACGGGACAAGTCGTCAGTATGGTACTTACGGTCGAGCGGGAAGAAGAAGGAAAAGCCTTCAAAGTTCAGCGCCCAGTATATTATATTTCTGAAGTTTTGACCCCGTCGAAGGAAAGATATCCTCATTATCAGAAGCTTGTATATGGGATTTATATGACCACAAAGAAAGTTGCTCACTACTTCTCTGATCATTCCATTACAGTCGTCAGCGACGCTCCATTGTCAGAGATCCTGCATAACAGAGATGCAACTGGTCGAGTGGCAAAATGGGCGATTGAACTCCTTCCTCTAGATATCAAGTTTGAGGCAAAGAAGGCTATCAAGTCCCAGGCAATAGCAGATTTCATCGCCGAGTGGATTGAACAACAACTGCCGACTCAGGTTCACTCGGAGCATTGGACCATGTTCTTCGACGGTTCTAAAATGCTGAATGGTTCTGGTGCCGGGGTGGTGTTGGTCTCCCCCCGAGGAGATAAGCTCAGATATGTTCTTCAAATCCACTTTGATTCCTCCAATAATGAGGCGGAATATGAAGCACTTTTATATGGGTTGCGCATGGCCATTTCACTCGGCGTCCGTCACCTCATGGTCTACGGCGACTCAGATTTGGTGGTTAATCAGGTGATGAAGGAATGTGACGTCAGAAGTCCAGCCATGACTGGTTATTGCAATGCAGTGAGAAAGCTGGAGAAGAAATTCGAG
Organism: Triticum urartu; assembly: GCF_003073215.2. Classification (NCBI taxonomy): domain Eukaryota; kingdom Viridiplantae; phylum Streptophyta; class Magnoliopsida; order Poales; family Poaceae; genus Triticum; species Triticum urartu. The sequence continues at coordinate 613,228,794 of NC_053025.1, forward strand.
GGGTTAGAGCTTCATCACATACCCCGACTGAAAAATCAAGCAACTGATGATTTGGCAAAAATAGGTTCCAAAAGAGAAGCCATTCCCAGCAATGTGTTTTTGGAACACATCCACACACCATCAGTTCAGGAGGATCCCTTCACTGAAGAGGCCCCGCAGCCAAAAAGTGCCACGGATCCGACTGAAGTTGAAGTTCCAGCTCTGGTCGACCTGATCATGGAAGTCTTGGTCATCACTCCCGACTGGACAGTACCATACATCGCGTACATCCTAAGGAAAGAACTCGCAGAGGACGAAGAAGAGGCTCGACAGATCGTCCGTCGATCCAAGGCTTTACAGTCATAAAGGTATAGTTGTATAGAGAGAGTGGGACTGGAGTCAGTCAGAAGTGTATAACACCAGAAGAAGGTCAGATGATCCTTGATGATATCCACTCGGGGACCTGTGGTCATCATGCGTCCTCTCGGACCATTGTGGCTAAAGCATACCGAGTGGGATTCTACTGGCCAAGGGCCAATGAAATGGCAAAAGAGATAGTCGACAAATGTGAAGGATGTCAGTATTACTCCAATATGTCGCACAAGCCCGTGTCAGCTCTGAAAACCATTCCACTCGTCTGGCCCTTCGCTGTTTGGGGGCTGGACATGGTTGGACCACTGAAAACGGGCAGGAGCGGCTTCACTCATGTGTTAGTAGCAGTCGACAAGTTCACCAAATGGATTGAAGCCAAGCCTATCAAGAATCTTGATGCTTGCACTGCTGTCAGTTTCATCAGAGAGTTGATATTCAGATATGGAGTTCCGCACAGCATCATCACTAACAATGGGTCAAACTTTGATTCTGACAAATTTAGGGCCTTTTGCGCCTCTCAGGGCACACGAGTCGACTATGCTTCGATCGCTCACCCTTAGTCGAATGGACAAGCGGAAAGAGCAAACGGCCTAATTCTCAAAGGACTGAAACCTTGATTGATGCGCGATCTCAAGCACGCTGCAGGTGCGTGGGTCGACGAGCTTCCATCAGTTCTTTGGGGATTGAGGACGACCCCGAACCGATCGACTGGAAGAACCCCATTCTTTCTGGTCTATGGAGCCGAAGCAGTCTAGCCGAGTGACATGCTTCACAACACCCCTCAAGTCGAGCTCTACTCTGAAGATGAAGCAGAACAAGCCCGGCAGGATGCAGTCGACCTCCTGGAAGAAGAAAGAGAAATGGCCATGGTCCGATCGACCATCTATCAGCAAGACTTGCGTCGATTCCATGCCAGAAATGTGAAGAGTCGAGCCTTCCAAGAAGGAGACTTAGTCCTCCGCGTGGATCAGCAAAAACCACACAAACTCGCTCCTACTTGGGAAGGTCCCTTCATAGTCACCAGAGTCCTCCACAATGGAGCGTACCACCTCTACAATGTCGATCGCCAGATTGATGAGCCACGAGCCTGGAATGCGGAGCTACTCCGCCCCTTTTATATTTGAATTCTCACTCGGATGAGATGTAATAAGAAAAAACTCCTGTAGTTTATTTATCAAAGACAAGAGCGTTATAATTTTCCCAGTGATTTTTATTGTTTTTGTTTGCGTAAGAAATCCCCCAGTGGGTGGCTTAGCCGCGAATCCGCTTCGCCTAAGTTTGTAAAAATAATTTCCTACCGAGTGGTGAGCCAGCCTCCCACTCGGGGGCTTAGCTGCGAACCCGTTTCGCCTAAGTATTTAAAAATCCTACCGAGTGGAGAGCAATCCTCCCACTCGGGGGCTTAGCTGCAGTCCAGTACTCGCCTAAGTTCTCTCACTTAGAGACTTAGCTGCAGTCCGGCACTCGCCTAAGTTTGAAAAAATCCTACCGAGTGGAGAGCAAATCCTCCCACTCGGGGGCTTAGCTGCAGTCCAGTCGCCTAAGTTCTCTCACTTCGGAGACTTAGCTGCAGTTCCGGCACTCGCCTAAGTTTAAAAAAATCCTACCGAGTGGAGAGAAATCCTCCCACTCGGGGGCTTAGCTGAAGTCCAGTACTCGCCTAAGTTTTCTCACTCGGAGACTTAGCTGCAGTCCGGCACTCGCCTAAGTTTAAAAAAATCCTACCGAGTGGAGAGCAATCCTCCCACTCGGGGGCTTAGATGCAGTCCAGTACTCGCCTAAGTTTTCTCACTCGGAGACTTACCTGCAGTCCGGCACTCGCCTAAGTTTGAAAAAATCCTACCGAGTGGAGAGCAATCCTCCCACTCGGGGGCTTAGCTGCAGTCCAGTACTCGCCTAAGTTTTCTCACTCGGAGACTTAGCTGCAGTCCGCCCCCGCCTAAGTTTGAAAAAATCCTACCGAGTGGAGAGCAATCCTCCCACTCGGGGGCTTAGCTGCAGTCCAGTACTCGCCTAAGTTTTCTCACTCGGAGACTTAGCTGCAGTCCGCCCCCGCCTAAGTTTGAAAAAATCCTACCGAGTGGAGAGCAATCCTCCCACTCGGGGGCTTAGCTGCAGTCCAGTACTCGCCTAAGTTCTCTCACTGAGACTTAGCTGCAGTCCGGCACTCGCCTAAGTTTGAAAAAATCCTACCGAGTGGAGAGCAATCCTCCCACTCGGGGGCTTAGCTGCAGTCCAGTACTCGCCTAAGTTCTCTCACTGGAGACTTAGCTGCAGTCCGGCACTCGCCTAAGTTTGAAAAAATCCTACCGAGTGGAGAGCAATCCCCTCGGGCTTAGCTGCAGTCCAGTACTCGCCTAAGTTCTCTCACTCGGAGACTTAGCTGCAGTCCGGCACTCGCCTAAGTTTGAAAAAATCCTACCGAGTGGAGAGCAAACCTCCCACTCGGGGGCTTAGCTAGTCCAGTACTCGCCTAAGTACGAAACACATCTCAATCCTCAAGGACGACGAGGTGCAGGTCGACTGCCACCTTCTCCGGGGGAGCTTCGCCACAAATACAATGTGCGCTCCATCCCGCTCTGCAGTAACGAGGTGCGGGTCGACTGCCGCCTTCCCCTGGAGAGCTTCACCACAAATACAACGTGCGCTCCATCCCACTCCGCAAGGACGATGAGGTGCATGACTACTGCCACCTTATCCTTCAGAGCTGCGCTACAAATACAAAAGTTGTCTCGAATGAAGAATGAGTTCACTCGGCAGGGGATTCATGAAGATATTCAACGATAAACCAAGTTCAGGTAAATCCTAGAGGTTCCGAACCACAGATCGAAGTGCTCAGGCATTCAACCTGAAAGAGTTTAACGGTTACAAAAACCACTCGGCATTCCGAGGCAAATTTAAGGTGAGGCATAAAAGTTTGTTCACTCCGCGGGAGGAGGACTAGCAGGCTCGACGAACTCGTCTAAGTCGACGCCGTCGGCGATCCGAGTGGCTGCAGCGATGAAAGTCTCCATAAAAGATCAGAAGTCATGCTTCTGGGTGTTGGCGACCTTGATTGCTGCAGCTTATCTTGTCGCACCTCCTTGCAATGGACGCGAACCAAAGACAGAGCCACATCAGTGCCACACCGGGAAGAAGACTTCTTCCACTCCTGCACTCGGTCAGGGATTTCGTTAAGTCGAGTCATCAGGGACTCAAGATCATTTTGGAGCGTGGCCTCTGGCCAAAGTGCCGGGTTGATCCGCGATATGGCGACCTTCAGTTGACCCAGGTAGTCCATGGCACCGTCGATGCGGGATTCCAGTCGGAGCAGATTCATGGTGGTTTCATCTTTCACGGGAGAATTGATTGGATCCAAACCTGGTTCGATCCACCCAGTCTCCTCCTCGAAGTTCTGACAAAACTCTGCATTCACGATCCAAGGATAAGTCAATTTTCGTACGCTGAGTCGACACAAGAAAAAAACCAGTCGGAACAAAATGTGCACCTTCAAGCTTGATGAACAACTTCTTGGCAAGGCTCCTCAGATAGCTCTCCAGATCGTCCCTCCTGCGAGCGATGCCTTCCATCTTCTCACCCAGGTTGAGGTTCTCCTTCTTCCAGCGCGAGCACTCCTTGTTGGCTTCGTTCAGAGCAGATTTCAGCTTGGTATTCTCTTCTTCCAACTGGCCGACCGAAGCCAGTTTCTGTTCAGCCAGAGCGGTTCTGTCGTCAGCTTCCTTTCGAGCAGCAGCCAAATCCTGATCCTTCTTCGCCAGAGCTTCTCTCAGTTTTTCTGCAAAGAAACGATGCTTGATTCAGAAAGAGCGGAAGGGTACTCAAGCCTAAGACAGACCAGTCGACAAACTCGTCTTACCAGTGGCGCCGTCCTTGACCTTTTGCAGCTCTGTCTTGGCCAGCTCCAAGTCAAGGTTCAGTTGGATCTGCTGTTTCTCCAAGTCAGCAAAGCGAGCTCCAAGATCACAAGATTTCTGAAATCAAAGGAGAAAAGTTATTTTACAGCGAAAAACGACAAAGAAATTAAGTACTAAGACTACGGTCGACTGCCGCAGTCCACCATAGTCTCGGGGACTACACCCAGTGGGTGCACTTTGCGTGCCCCCATCGGTTCTGATCCCACTCGACCGGACCGCCGGAGTCGAGTGCAGGGAGTAAAAAAAGGGAGAGAAAGTAGAACTCAGACCACAGTCGACTGCCAGCAGTCGACCGCGGTCTCAGGGACTACACCCAGTGGGTGTACTTGGTGTGCCCCCACCGGTTCTGATCCCACTCGACCAGATCGAGTGGAAGAGACGAACTACGAGTTCGGTTTACACTCGACAAAATACAAAGACTATGGTCGACTGCCAGCAGTCCACCGTAGTCTCGGGGACTACACCCAGTGGGTGCACTCAGCGTGCCCCCACTAGTTCAAAAATTCAATTGACGCACCCAGTGGGTGTACAGATGCAAAGATTTTCGGAAAGAGTCTTCAGATAGCATATCCTAACAGAACAAGCAGCGACCAACTAACTTGAACGTTGCTCTGGAGAGCCGAGCTGACATCGTAGGCGGCTTGGCTGGCGTCCCGCACCATCTTCATCTTCTCCATCATAATGCCCGCCTGGCGTATGGCTTCCCTGGCAGCATTCACCTCGTCCTCTGGGACATGATGGGTCGCAAAAACTGAAGGCGGGTCGACAGGGGCCTGAGCAGTCGACGAGGAAGGCAAGGCACTCGACAATGGCATGACGAAGGTAACAGAACCCCGATTGGCATCGCCAGCGTCCTGAACGACTGGCTCCGCCCTCGGCGTCGATTATGGCACCTCGCTCGCATGAGCTTGCCTATTTTTCCTCGTCAAAGGCCTCTCAGGCTCTTCATCATCATCATTAGGGAGGTCAATAATGTTAGGGGCTGTTCAAAGTTCAATCGACAAAATCACATCACCCAATGGTACACATTGCAGTTGAATCGACCAAAATAAAGACAGTATGGCAGAAATCATACCCAGATTAGAAGTGACCGCATCCTCCATCACCTCATCATCGTCCTTGTAAGCTGAGGTCCCGGAAGTAGCAGCGCTGACAGTTCCAAAGTTCTTCCGGTTAAAATAAGAAAAAGAAACAACACAGGGCGTCGAGTAAATATGAAGGGAGACACTCACGCGGAAGCGATGGGGATGTCAATCTTAATCTTCGGCAACGCCTTCCTAAGCTTCGGCTCTGCGACTTTGGGATGCTTTGACGCTTTTTCAGTCAGAGTTGGCGAAGAGGTCCGAGGATGCTTTGAAGACTGACCAGCTTGAGCAATTGCCTTTTCACGGGTGCTCAGTCGTTCTTGGTCAAGTTTGGACCGCCTCTCCCTGCAAGGAGGCGACTCGACTTCTTCCTCCTCACTTGGATCGTCGCTTTCTTCGTCCCCTCCACCGTCAGAATCCCATTTGCCACTGTCACTGCCGCTCGCCTCTCCTTCCGGGTCCTGCTCTTGTTCTCCGTTGGGCATTGAATACATTTCAATAATGGCCTGAAAGAAAGCAGGAAGAACAAAGTCAGTCGACTCAGTATAGGCAACTGCGCGAGTGAATTCAGATTACAAACAAAAGCTCAGAATCAGACCTTCTCTGGTACATGAGACTGGTCGAATGGAGGAACTCTCCTAGCTCCCCTGGGGTTGTCCTTGTTCCCGGTCATGCCCGACAGCCACTTCTCCAGTGTGTCGTCATCGACCTCCTCCGGGTGAATCCGAGTGGAGTCTTCAAGACCTGAATACATCCACATCGGATGGTCTCGGGCTTGAAGAGGCTGGATGCACCACTGAAGGAAGACCTCCAAGAGATCCATACCGGTGACCTCGTCACGGATAAGCTGGACCACTCGCTCTACCAGCACCCTCACCTGCGCCTTCTCCTCCGGGAGCACCTTCAAAGGGGATGGTTTCCTCACTCGGTCCATGGTGAAAGGAGGGAGGCCAGTCGACTGCCCTGGCGTCGACTGGTCTTTGCAGTAAAACCAGGTCGACTGCCATCCGCGAACTGAGTCGGGAAGAATCATGGCCGGAAAGGAGCTTTTCCCTCTCATCTGGACACCAAGACCCCCACACATCTGAATCACTGGAGTCCCGTCGTCACTCGGATTAGCCTTTTTCACCGTCTGGGAGCGACAAGTGAAAATGTGCTTGAAAAAGGCCCTAGTGAGGCTGACAACCCAGGAAATTCTCACACAAAGAAACAAAAGCGGCGAGATAAACGATTGTGTTGGGAGTGAAGTGGTGGAGTTGTGCGCCAAAGAAGTTCAGAAATCCCCGAAAGAAAGGGTGAGGAGGCAAGGAAAATCCACGGTCGACGTGGGTGGCAAGGAGAACGCGCTCACTCTCCCGAGGTTGCGGCTTGGATTCCTTCCCCGGAAGCCACGCCGA
>NC_053025.1:613236540-613412158 GCF_003073215.2 Triticum urartu
CAAGCTTGTGCTTCGCGCGCGGGTCCAGTCACTGCGTAGAGCGGTGGAGAAGACGCAGCCACACCCAGTCACCCACTGCGAACTCCGCCTCACGATGATGATCGTCGTAGTAGTGCTTGGCCGTCTGCTGGGCCTGAAGGAGACGCTGACGGACCTCAGCCAGCATCTCATCACGGGTGCGGATAAGGTCACCCACAACCGCCGTCCGAGCCGTCTCCGGGTCGACCGGAAGTATAGGAGGGGGTGGTCGACCATAGACCACCTCAAATGGCGTCGCGCGCAGGGCGGAGTGATAAGAAGTGTTGTAGCAGTACTCCGCCCAAGAGAGCCAGTCCACCCAAGCGCGAGGCCGATCACCTGTCACACAACACAAATACATGGCAATGACCTTGTTAACCACCTCAGACTGACCGTTCGTCTGAGGATGGAACGCCATACTCAGGCGGAGCTGGACACCCGCCATCCTGAAGAGGTCGCGCCAGACATGGCCCGTGAAGACTGGGTCCCGATCATTGACGATCGATGTCGGGAACCCGTGTAGACGGACTATGCCGTCGAAGAAGGCCCGGGCCACGGACGTCGCCGTGTACGGATGGCCCAGCGTGATGAAGTGGGCGTACTTAGAGAAGCGATCGACCACCGTGAGGATGACCGACTTGCCCCCCACCTTGGGAAGGCCCTCGATGAAGTCCAAGGAGATATCCGCCCAAACCTGAGACGGCACCTCCAAGGGCTGAAGGAGCCCCGCCGGCCTCAGGGTCTCTGTCTTGTTGCGCTGGCAAGTCTGACAAGACCGGACCCAGTCGCGGACCAGGGCACGATCGCCAGGGATGTAGAAGTCGGCGCGAAGACGATGGAGGGTTTTCTGCACACCCTCATGGCCCGCCGAGTGGGCGAGCTGCAACACCTGGTGACGGAGATCATCATGCGCCGGAACAAAGATCCGGCGCCCATGGAGGAGCAGTCCGTCAGAGAAGCGCCAGGGCTCCTCCAAGTCGCCGGCCGCGAGCTGCTGCTGAAGAAGTGCGGCGTCATCTGCCGTCGCAGTGGCGCATCGAATGTCGGTGAAGAGACCGAACGATGGCCCGGAGCGGATGCACAGGGCCGTCCTGGCGGACGCGTCGGCGGGTGGCGCGAGGTCGGAATCGCGACGGGACAGCGTGTCGGCCACGGTGTTAAGACGGCCTGGCCGATACTCGACAGAGAAGTCGAAGCCGAAGAGCTTGCTGATCCACTAGTGCTGCGGGACGGTCGACAGCCGTTGATACAGCAAGAACTTCAGGCTGTAGTGGTCCGTGCGAATGTGGAAGGTCCGCCCCCACAAGTATGGCCGCCAATGACGCACGGCCTAGACGAGGCCAATGAGCTCCCGCTCGTAAGCTGCCAACTTAAGATGGCGCGGAGCGAAAGGCCGGTTGAATAAAGGGAGGGGCCCATCGCCCTGATGAAGTACGGTGCCGAACCCGGCGCCCGAGGCGTCGCAGTCCACCACGATCGGGCGGTCGAAGTCGGGCATCTGGAGGACGGGGCCTGTCGTGAGGGCCCCCTTGAGGGCCTCGAACGCCGTCGTCGCCTCGTCGTCCCAGGCGAAGGCGTCGCGGCGAAGCAACCGCGTGAGGGGCGCCGCGATGAGTCCGAACTCCCGGATAAATTTCTGGTAGTAGCCGGCGAGTCCGAGGAACCCGCGGAGAGCCCGCGGCGAGTGAGGCGTCGGACAGGCGGAGATGGCCGCCACCTTATCGGCGTCCATAGCCACCCCGTCGGCCGATATGACATGGCCGAGGTAGGCGACGATAGGTGTCCCGAACGAGCACTTCGAGCGCTTAAGGTGGAGGTGGTGCGCCCGAAGCTCGTTGAAGACGATGGCGATGTGCTGGAGATGTTCGGCCCAGGTGGCGCTGTAGATAAGAATGTCATCAAAGAAAACAAGCACAATCCGCCATAAGTAGGGTCGAAGGACGTCGTTCATCAGGGCCTGGAACGTCGCTGGGGCGTTGGCGAGGCCGAAAGGCATCACCAAGAACTCGAAGTGGCCATGGTGGGTGCGAAACACCGTCTTGGCGATGTCGTCCGGATGCATGCGCACCTGATGATAGCCCGACCGGAGATCGAGCTTGGTGAAGAAGCGTGCCCCATGGAGCTCATCCAAGAGCTCATCGACCACCGGTATAGGGAACTTGTCCTTGAGCGTGAGTGCGTTGAGGGCGCGGTAGTCGATGCAGAAGCGCCATGTGTCGTCTGACTTACGGACGAGAAGCACCGGCGCCGTGAAGGGCGACGTGGAGATCCGGATGATGCCTGCGGCGAGCATCAGGGAACACTGGCGCTCCAACTCATCCTTCTGCAGCTGGGGGTAGCGGTAGGGCCGCACCGCCACCGGAGTGGAACCTGGTACGAGGTGAATATGATGGTCGTACACCCGGGCAGGCGGAACACCCCGCGGATCGTCGAAGATGTCGCTGTGCTACTGCAGAAGAGAATCCAGCAGGGGGTGCTCGGCCTCCAAGGACGCGGCAGCCAGCTGGAGGTGTGGCACGGCAGGCGCGGCGCCCCCAATGCCCTCCCACCGGATGCGGCGGCCCTGCCGCCAGAATGTCATCGTTAGCGCGTCGAAATCCCACAGGATGGGGCCGAGGGTCCGGAGAAATTCCACCCTGAGGATGAAGTCGAAGCAGCCCAGATCGATCCCTGCACAGGTGATGGAAAAGTGTTCGCCGCCGATGGAGATGGGAACGTCGCGGGCTAGCCCATGGCACCGGAGGAGATCGCCGTTCGCCACTGTGATCCGCAGGCGCTCCCCGCCCGTCGTCGGGAGGGCTAGCCGACACATGGTCGACTCGGGCAGAAAGTTGTGTGTGGAGCCCATATCTAGCAGGGCCACCAGTCGCTCGCCATGGATCGTCACGGGCAGCAGCATGGTCCGCTCGCCCCGGATGCCGGCCAGGGCGTGAAGGGAGACGACACACGTCGTCGCTGCGGAATCCGCGGCCGCGTCCTCGGTTGCCGCAGGCGGATGTAACGGGTCGTGCGAGTCGTCCTCCTCGATGTAGTCGACCGTCTCTAAATAAAAGAGGCGGGGGCAGACATGGGTCGGCGTGTAGGGCTCATCGCAGTTGAAGCAGAGACCCTGACGGTGACGCTCCTGCTGCTCGGCCGGTGACAGCCGACGGAAGGGTCGTGTGGCGGCCGGGGGTGTGGCCGTCGCGGCTGGAAGAGGCCGACCCGGGGTTGAGGAAGTCGGTGCTGGCCGAATGGGCTGGCGGCTGCTCCGTCCGAGTGGCTGCTGCAGTGCCTGGGCCCGCTGCTCGAAGGCCCGGGCGTAGTACATGGCCGTCTGGAGGTCGGGGGGATCCTGGAGCTCGACGTCCACGCGGATATGGTCCGGCAGACCGCGCACAAAGAGCTCGGCGCGCTGGGTCGCGGAGACGCCCGGCGCGTGGCACGCCAGGGCCTGGAAGCGGTCGGCGTAGTCCTGCACCATAGATGTGAACGGTAAACGGCCGAGGGCCGCCAGTCGGCTCCCGCGGATAGGAGGCCCAAAACGGAGGAGACAGAGCTCCCGGAAGCGCTCCCAAGGTGGCATGCCGCCCTCGTCCCGCTCGAGGGCGTAGTACCAGGTCTGCGTTGCGCCTGAAGATGATAGGACGCAAGCCAGGTATGATCTGAAGCGAGCGTCCGCTGCCCTCGAAAGAATTGCTCGCACTGGTTGAGCCAGTTGAGGGGGTCCTCCGTGCCCTCGTAGGTGGCGAAGTCCAGTTTGGCGAAGCGAGGGGGTGTCGGCCCGCCGTGCCCGGGGGCGGCCGCAGTCGCCGCCGGCGCGTATGCTGGGTCGGGAAGCGCCGGGGCGTCGTTCGCCGAGCTGGAGGGGTGATCAAACCGCAGGGAGGGCGTCGGGTGTTCCGGCGCCGTGGAGTAGACCGGGCCCGGAGACGAGCCGGTCGCCCAAGCGGGGATCGGCGATGGTGACGGTGGAAACTGCACCTGGTGCAGGGGCCGACCCGTAGCCCTAGGCGCGGGTGGTGGTACTGTCGATGGCGGCGGCGCCTGGTGGAGCTGCTGCACCGGCGCCTGTGGCGTGGGGGCCGGCGGGGCGCCGGAAGAAGCTGCTGGATCGGGCCCCCCAGCGGCGCGGTGGAGGACGGCCATGCTGGCCACGGCTGTCCCGCAACCGAGTAGTGCGGCGGCTGGGACGCCCCTCCGTAGGGCGCCTAGAAGGCCGGGGCGGGCCACTGTAGCGGCGGCGGTCCGTAGGCGGTGGTGCCGGCCTCGGTGGTGGGGGCTGGTTCCCGGCGAGGTAGAGGGTAATAGCCCTGACTGCCTGGACAAGCTCCCGTAGGGTGCCCGACACCTCCTCGGGCGAGAGGAGCGGAGGCGGGTCCGCCGTGATGGTGATGGGCGCTGTCGCGGTGGTGATGGTGGTGCCGGATGCGATCTCCGCCATCGCGGTGGAAGTGGCCGGCGGCAGCGAGAGCGGGGTGGAGGTGGATGGTAGTGGCGGCGGTTTTGAGATTGTGACATGATCGACCTGGTGTCTCTGGATACCAAATTGGTAGGACTAGGGTTCCTACCGGCTCTACTGCGTAGGTTGTAGGGGCAAGGAGGGAGTGGACGCGGCGAGGAACGGGCACGCCGGCGGCAGGGCGCCGTCACGGCTAGGGTTGAGGGCGGCGGCGGCTTGGCTGCGGCGGCTAGGGTTTCCGGCTCCTCTAGGAGCCGGGCAACAAAAGATAATAATAGTCTTTATTGCTTGCCTCAAAACGATGTCTTACATGAGTATTTATAATTTTAGCCTAAGATAACTTTTCTAAGATAACTTGCCTAAAATAACTTGTGGGCCAAGCCCCTAATACTAATGCCCGGTGGGCCTCTTCCTAAAATAGACCAAGCCGGTCATAACATATTGACTATTTTCCGAATTGGAGTATGTGCCTAATCACTGGTTTGTCTTTGTACCATTAGAGCTTTACAGCCATTTTATTGGGGATAAAATGAAGTGATAAGCCTACAGTACTTGAAAATATTATTTCCTTTGTGGAGAACAGACAAAATGGGGAAAGGCCATGGCAGCCACTGAATTTTTTGCCAACTACTAGCTTTAATCTGAGGAATGTACCGCTTTTGTGAAAACTTCATCTTAGATATATGAAAGAATATTTCTCTATATGTATATTTCAGGTGGAAACCTGCAACTTTTAGGCCTAATATATACTTTTCTTAATGAAAGTTTGATCGAACTAGGAACAACTAATTAATCATGTTCTCTGCATACGTGTGTCATTCATTATATACGTATATTATACATATCTAATGCAATATAAGAAATCTTTAGAATCTTGACAAGAACTTTGTTCCAGAAAGGACCATGCTTCTTTCTCCTATATCTTATAGGTTGATTTTGTCAACTACGTAAATTAAATCTTCATGCCCTATGCCTCGGGTTTTATACTGTTCTATCCATTTCGAGAAAATCTGTGGAAATCCTAATGTTCAGACCTAGCTATGACAAATAGTTCATGTACTACTATTTTCCTAGTCATACTTCACTAAGAGGACACAAATCTATACTCTGCCAAATTGTAATAATCCTCATAAGCGTACAACACTATATGTCATCTTTGCATATTCATTATAATACGTCTTTAATAATTTATTTTTTTGTCATTACCACAACTAGAGGTTGCTTAGCTTCTCCAACATACTATTTTCGATGTGATCAAACATTTCATGCCGTACATGCCATCTAATGTAACTTCATACAACATGTTTTGCTTCTTCAGCACCCATCTGCTCTTGCTGTTTGTGGAATGGAATTGTATTTGGTTCAAAATAAGAAATTATCACATGTGAGAAGAATAGTGCAGAGCAAATAAAATCACACTACCTTTTGCTTGATGGTTCACCGTTATAACTAAATATGACAAGGCAAAACTATACACATATTTGTTTTTGTTTTGTAAGTACAATTGTACGTGTTATATCTCACATTAATATATCTGTACATGGATTTCATTTATGGCTATATGTATTTTTGTGATCGTAGAAGAAATCAAAAGCCTTGAGGTTGTGATGGTTTTAAATAATATTCATATATTTACATATTGTTAATTATAAATTTGAAAACATATCTGCAGGAGCAAAGTGGTAATAAGTTCTAACACTTATGAAAATTATTTGTTTATCGGCCAATACTTAACTTTTAGTATTGTATTTTAGGATCCAAATTTTCATATATTTCTATCAACGTCAAATCAGTAAGTTGTCAAGTTGTAGTTTGTCATAAATACTAAAGTGTAACCGCTATTTTTGTCAATTTGTGCATAGTACAATGTAATTCAAAGGTCACCAAGTTACGCTATATAATGTCGGTAATAAGGAACTTCGTGAAAGACTATAGTCATTTTGTCCCATGGAAAGTACTTGATAACTTAATATGTCTCAATAATAAATGTTTGAATATATTTTCCTATATTCTTACGGAAAAACATTTGTAAAAAGGAACATACTTGAAGTCTAACTATTATGCATCTTTTTTAATGCTAGCCCGTGCAGACGCACGGGTTGACGACTAGTTTTATTACACTAGTAGAAAAGGGGGCTTTGGTCCAGGCCGGGTAAGCCCATTAGTCCCGGTTCAGTCCAGAACCGGGACCAATTGGTGCATTTATCCCGGTTTTGCGGCTAAGGCATTAGTCCCGGTTCACCTGGGCCCTTTAGTCCCGGTTCGTGCCACGAACCGGGACTAAAGGGTGCGATGCCCATTGGTCCCGGTTGATGGCACCAACCGGTACTAAAGGTTAGACCTTTAGTCCCGGTTGGTGCCACCAACCGGGACTAATGGGCTTTGAGGCATTAGTACCGGTTCATGGCACGAACCGGTACTAAAGGTCCCATTTTCAAACTCTCCCCCCACCCCCACCCTCACCCCCCCTGGGACCGCCTTTTCAGTTTTAGAAAAAACAAAATAAAATGATGGAAATGTCAAAAAAATAAAATAAAATAAGTTTCCCATGCGATATGTGGTCTAGTTGTTGGGAAAATTTACAAATATGAATTTTGACTTTATTTACAAAATCTCTCTAGAATTTGTAAAATGGGCATAACTTTTGCATACGAACTCGGATTAAAAAGTTTTTTATATGAAAAATCATCTAGTCAAAAAGTTACATCCGATGGAGACCGCCTACGGCCTGTTTGCAAATTTGTAGAATCCTCAAATTCCAAAAGGAAAAAAGTTATGCTCAAATTTCAGTTTTTTTAAATTTTCAGTAAATCTGGTCAAACTATGGTCAAACTACTTATTCAAGAAGTATTAGTGTTACTAAATAATTATTCAAGAATATTAGTGTTATTAAATAATTATTTCATCTTTTTTGAATTTTGGTCAAATCTGGTCAAACTATGGTCAAACTGTGGTCAAACAATGGTCAAACTACTTATTCAAGAAATATTAGTGTTACTAAAAAATTATTATTTTTTAGAACAATAGTTTCAAACTCAAACAGTGAAATATGTGACTTCATGCTCAAGCTAAATTCCTGATGGTTAATAGGATTGAAATCTTACTATTGTCAGGAAAACAACAAGTGCAGACTTGGAAACAAGGGAGAATAAAACCCGGAAGTTAAGCGTGCTCAGGCTGGAGTAGTGAGAGGATGGGTGACCGTTCGGGAAGTTAGATGATTTGGAATGATGAGGAGTGATTAGAGATTAAATTGAGCAGTGATGAGGGGTGATTAGAGATTAGAGGTTAAAATAATTCAAAAATTTGAAAATAAAAAAATTCAAAAAAAAATTTCAAAAAAAAAAATCAAAAAATTTCCTTTAGTCCCGGTTGTGGATTGAACCGGGACTAAAGGGTCAGGGCATTAGTACCGACCCTTTAGTCCCGGTTCCAGAACCGGGACTAAAGGCCCTTTTTCTACCAGTGTTAATCTCTCATCGGAGAAACAAAATAGTAGTACAAGTTCCCTTTACATACGCGCTCCGTGGCCTACTAGCGCGGCCAGCCTGACTGTAACGATTGCGGTCTCTAGTTCCCAGGGCCTCGGAAGGCTCCCGGTTAATTACTCCTGTGGGCTACTCCACGGGATACCTCCGATTAAGCCGTGTGGTCGTTTTCTTCATCTTCGCTTTGCGTTCTCCATGCATGATGATAGTGGTGTGTGGGTAGCGGCAGAGCCCGTGTCCTCGTCGGTACACGCGCCGCTCAAAACATGGCTTTGTGCTAGCCACATCTTCCCTCGCCGTCACGCCTCGCCGATCTTGGCGGCAATGATGTAGTTGGGGTTGAATTTGCATGGGTCCTGCTCGACTTGGAGTTCTAGACGACCTAGCGGACTCGTCGGGGTATGCAAGGGGTATGCCTCGCGGGAGTAAGTTGTTTAGGAGACCGGCGTCGGTGTAAAACCGTCGCACGCTCACATCGGCATGACCGGTGTGGTTAGCGCCTCGTCCCGGCTAGACGCCGAGTTTACGACGGTCCGCCAAGACAATGGCGCCGCCTCAGAGGACCGTGGAAAGTGGTGTCGCGGAGACCGCGTCGCCTTGGTTGGTGTTATGCCAAAGGGTGACTTGAACGCCGGCGACGCCATGGACCGTACGCCAAGAATCTGGCCGCCGTGATAAGTGCGCCTCACTTGATTGAACGCCAAGTTTATGACAGTTTGCTATATCCGAGGGCACCACTTGGCGAACTTGTGGATAGATGATCAAACTGGTTGCGGCGCCTTGTATCAGTTGGACCCCGTATTGGTTGGTCTGCTAGGACAAGGGCACCCCCCCTAAGGGGTCAACGAATGGTGGCCGCATCACCTTGTGTGGGTGCAACACCAAAAGGGGTGACCTGTACGCCAGCGACCGATGGACCTGTAGACTGGACCCTTTTCGCCAAGGACCTGTGCGTCGTGACCTGTGCACCATGATTGGAACATCATAGACCTGTGCATCAGAGACATGTTCGCCATGACCTGTGCGTCGCGACCTGTTCGTCGGGGGCATGTAGGCCGCCGTGGTAGAGCACCGGGGCCAGCGGTTGGGCTGCGTCGTTGGTGAACTCTGACTACTCCGCGCCGTCTCCTCCGGTAAGCAAGACCACCGACCTGTTCGCCGCGATCGGGACGCCAAAGAGTTGTGCATCAAAGAGACCTATTCGTTGCGATCGGGATGCCAAAGACTACACCGAAGAGACCTGTTTGCCATGATCAGGACGCCAAGGACTTGTGCACCGAAGAGACCTGTTCGCCATGGACTTGACTCGGGCTACGTCGTCGCGAGCTCCGGTTCCGCCACGCCGTCTCCTTCAGTAAGCAAGACCAATGACCTATTCGCCGTGATCGGGACGCCAAGGACTTGTGCACCGGAGAGACTTGTTCGCCATGGACTTGACTCGGGCTACATCGTCGCGAGCTCCGGTTCTGCTACGCCGTCTCCTTCAATAAGCAAGACCAATGACCTGTTCGCCGCGATCGGGACGCCAAGGACTTGTGCACCGGAAGACTTGTTCGCCATGGACTTGACTCGGGCTACATCATCGCGAGCTCCGGTTCCGCCACGTCGTCTCCTCCTAGAAGCATGGTGCAAAACCTATACGCCGGCGTCCCGTTCACCATGAACCTGTTCACCATGGACCTGTTCGTCGTGGTCCTGTGCACTTACATCGTAGACCTGCAAAGGAGCTAGAGGCTGGGCTATGTTGTTGGCAAGCTCCGGCTGCTCCCGAGTTATCTCCACTGGGCGCGCCATCCACCCCCTCCGTTGCACTTGGTAGAAGACGATCATCGCGTCGTCCGCTGCCATCTCTGTTGGATGTGTTGTCCACCACCTCCACACCTGTACATAAAAAAGAAGAAAAGGACGGGCTGCTTCCTCCTCATCCATACGCGTGTGTGCGAGGGCGCCGTCGCGCTCCCCTGGTTTGCACCACTAGGCGCGTCGTCTTTTTCTTGAAGCAGCCACCAAGGGCGGCTCTCCTTCGTGCGTGAGGTCCTTGGATGGATGTTCATCACCTGATAGATAAAATACACAATAGCAAATAAAATTAGTCAGTGAGGCTTGATCAGCTCGTGTTTCTTTATCTCCTCGGGCGCCTGCATCCTCGCCGTGGGCAGGCCGCCACTGTGACCGGCGTCTCTTCCTTCTGGGCTCATCACATCTGGTGCATGGTTTGCAAACGCGCGGTCGTGGACGCGCCGTCGTCTCCTCGGCTGTGTTTGTTGTTGCGTCGGCTATCCTCGTTTCGTCTGCCTCCGGTCTTTGCCTGGCCCCCTTCCTCTGTTCTTTCGGTGCGTGGTCTCATGTATTTATATAGGGGAGCCTGGTCACGCATCAACCCCTCCTCCAAGTTGATTCTGGATCCAACGACGGTTGCATCTCTTTCCAATCTTGATACTTGCCTATTATGTGTTGTATTTCTTTCCAAGTTTAATGCTTGCCGGTTGGTTACAATTTTTTCCAATTTGATATTGCGCCTCGTCCTGGTTGATCGACTACTTGATCTGGAAGGCCTGCAAAACAAAACCAACAAAAGGAAACATACCTGATGGGGTTTACTTGCCAGCTCCCAGGCTCGTACGTGTGTAGGTGTAGCTCACACCCAATGCTAATACATGCCTATATTTCATGTACGTATATATTTCAGTTTGCAGGTATTTGGGTATATACGCACGCTAGCTTGCCGGCCGAGACACCCGAATACGCACACATAATGTACACATACCAAGGCAAGGCAAAGCTTGTCACGGGCATGAAAAACCCTTTTTTTAACGTGCATGCATAAGCTATGTGCTGAGTACGTGGGCATTTGCCATGCGTGCATGCGCCACGATAATAAAATTTGTCTTTGGATTATAACTTGTCTTTCCTCGCATAGCCTGCATCAATATATATATATATATATTTTATGCAATATTGCACATAAACTCGTCGAACAACCGGCAACCTGGACTGCCTACCTTAGTATGCGTCAGGAGATCCGAAACCCGCAGGTGCATCATAAACCGCAGCAGGATCTGGTTGAGCACCTATGGAGGCTCAAGGGCGACATCGGGCTCGATGTGTGACGAAATATGAGTTTTTATTTGTTGAACTATATAATTTGTATTGAACTATTTGTTGTTGCACTATTTTGTTGAAC
The DNA here is from genome assembly GCF_003073215.2 of Triticum urartu. NCBI lineage: Eukaryota > Viridiplantae > Streptophyta > Magnoliopsida > Poales > Poaceae > Triticum > Triticum urartu. Next base: position 613,247,672 of record NC_053025.1, read on the forward strand.
TATTTGATTTTCTGTGATTAACTATGTGATAAAAAATATTTATGTTCATAATTGAACGCCGAGCCACGATGAACCACGCCGAACATGGGCCGATTTTCGCCCATATGGAGCCTTTATTCGCCGAAAGTGGCCCGAAAACTGGGCCAATCTTGGTGATACGCCTCCGTCGTATCTACTTTTTCAAACACTTTCGCCCTTGTTTTGAACTCTAACTTGCATGATTTGAATGGAACTAATCCGAACTGACGTTGTTTTCAGTAGAATTACCATGGTGTTATTTATGTGCAGGAGCAAACGTTCTCGGAATGACCTGAAACTTCACGGAGCAACTTTTCAGAAAATATGAAAAATACCTGCAAAAGATGAAGGCCAGGAGGCCCACCACCTCTCCACGAGGGTGGGGGGCGCGCCCCCCTACCTCGTGGGCCCCCTGTTGCCTCTCCGACTCTAACTCCAACTCTATATATTGTGTTTCGAGGAGAAAAAAATTAGAGAGAAGAAATCATCGCATTTTACGATACGGAGCCGCCGCCAAGCCCTAAAACCTCTCGGGAGGGCTGATCTGGAGTCCGTTCGGGGCTCCGGAGAGGGGAATTCGTCGCCATCGTCATCATCAACCATTCTCCATCACCAATTTCATGATGCTCACCGCCGTACGTGAGTAATTCCATTGTAGCCTTGCTGGACGGTGATGTGTTGGATGGGATCTATCATGTAATCGAGTTAGTTTTGTTAGGGTTTGGTCCCTAATATCCACTATGTTCTGAGATTGATGTTGCTATGACTTTACTATGCTTAATGCTTGTCACTAGGGCCCGAGTGCCATGATTTCAGATATGAACATATTATGTTTTCATCAATATATGAGTGTTCTTGATCCTATCTTGCAAGTCTATAGTCACCTATTATGTGTTATGATCCGTTAACCCCGAAGTGACAATAATCGGGATACTTACCGGTGATGACCGTAGTTTGAGGAGTTCATGTATTCACTATGTGTTAATGCTTTGTTCCGGTTCTCTATTAAAAGGAGGCCTTAATATCCCTTAGTTTCCGTAAGGATCCCGCTGCCACGGGAGGGTAGGATAAAAGATGTCATGCAAGTTCTTTTTCATAAGCACGTATGACTGTTCGGAATACATGCCTACATTATATCAATGAACTGGAGCTAGTTCTGTGTCACCCTAGGTTATGACTGTTACATGATGAACCGCATCCGGCATAATTCTCCATCACTGACCCATTTTCTACGAGCTTTCCATATATTGTTCTTCGCTTATTTACTTTCCTGTTGCTATTGCTATCATCATTACAAAATACCCAAAACATTACTTTCACTATTGTTACCTTTTGCTACCGTTACCACTACTATCATATTACTTTGCTACTAAACACTTTTCTACAGATATTAAGTTTTCAGGTGTGGTTGAATTGACAACTCAACTGCTAATACTTGAGAATATTCTTTGGCTCCCCATGTGTCGGATCAATAAATTTGGGTTGAATACTCTACCATCGAAAACTGTTGCGATCCCCTATACTTGTGGGTTATCAAGACTATTTTCTGGCGCCGTTGCCGGGGAGCATAGCTCTATTCTTTGAGTCACTTGGGATATATATCTGCTTATCATTATGAAGAACTTAAGAGATTCAAAAACCAAGATCTATCCCTCAACTACGAGGGGAGGTAAGGAACTGCCATCTAGCTCTGCACTTGATTCACCTTCTGTTTTGAGTAAGCTTGCGACACCTACACCTGCTTCTGCTATTCGTTCTGATATGTCGCATGTTATTGATGATGCCACTTCTGCTATGCATGATACTTATGATGAAACTACCTCTATGCCTGATACTACTATGCCACTTAGTGATTTTCTTGATGAACAACTTGCTAGGGCTAGAGAAATTAAAAATATTGAATCTGATGATACTGATGAAAGTGATGATGAAGAATCACTTGTTTTCCTAAGGGTTATGTTTTTGATCAAGAAGCTTCTTTCGCTATTTTAGCTTGCAAAAATAGAAATGAACTCAAAAGGTTATTAGCTAAATGGAGTAAGCAATCTCTAAATGCTAGAATGAAACCTGACCCTGCTTTTGCTACTTCACCTATCTTTGTTACTGATAAGGATTATGAATTCTCTGTTGATCCTGATATAATTACTTTGGTTGAATCTGATCCTTTTCATGGTTATGAATCGGAAACTATTGTGGCACATCTTACTAAGTTGAATGATATAGCCACCCTGTTCACTAAAGATGAGAGAACTCTCTACTTTTATATCCTTAAAATATTTCCGTTCTCATTAAAGGGTGATGCTAAGATATGGTTTAATTCTCTTGATCCTGGTTGTGTGCGTAGTCCCCAGGATATGATTTATTACTTCTCTGCTAAATATTTTCCTGCTCATAAGAAACAAGCTGCTTTAAGGGATATATATAATTTTGTGCAAATTGAAGAAGAGAGTCTCCCACAAGCTTGGGGGAGGCTTCTCCAATTACTTAATGCTTTGCCTGATCATCCTCTTAAGAAAAATGAAATACTTGATATCTTTTATAATGGACAAACCGATGCCTCCAGAGATTATCTGGATAATTGTGCTGGTTCTGTTTTCAGGGAAAGAACACCGGATGAAGCTGAAATTTTATTGAATAATGTGTTGACAAATGAAAATGATTGGACACCTCTAGAGCTAATTCTTGAGCCTATTCCTAAAGCAACTCCGAAGAAGAGGGGTATTCTATTTCTCAGTCCTGAAGATAGGCAAGAGGCAAAGAAATCTATGAAAGAAAAGGGTATTAAAGCTGAAGATGTTAAGAATTTACCTCCTATTGAAGAAATACATGGTCTTAATTTACCGCCTGTTGAAGAAACATATAATCCAAATCCTTCTCCTATTGAAGAAACTCATGGTCTTGATAACCCGACACAGGCAGTAAATGTAAATTCTCTCTATAGATATGATAAAGCTGAAATCCCATTTACTAAATTTGCTAGCCCATGCTTAGATGAGTTTGATAAATTTATGGCTAAGCAAGAAGACTTTAATGCTTATTTTGGTAGACAATTGAAATACAATTCAAATATGCTTGAACACTTGGGTGATTATATGGCTAATGTTAAAAGTGAACTTAAAATTATTAGTAAACATGCTTCTATGGTTACCACTCAAGTAGAACAAGTACTTAAAGCTCAAAATGATTTCCTCAATGAAGTGAATAGTAAAGATAATGATAATGCTGTTATAGTGGCTACTAGAACTGGTAGAATGACTCAGGAACCTTTGTATCCTGAAGGCCACCCTAAGAGAATTGAGCAAGATTCTCAGAGAAATAATATAGATGTACCTAGTTCTTCTAAAAAGAAGAAAAAGAAAAATGATTGGACTTTGCATGCTTCTAGTGATCCTATTGTTGAAACACCTGAGAATCCAAATCATATTTCTATTTCTGATGCTGAAACACAATCTGGTAATGAACCTGAAACTAGTGGTAATGTTAATGATAATGTTCATAATGATGCTCAACCTAGTAATGATAATGACATAGAAATTGAACCAGCTGTTGATCTTGATAACCCATAATCAAAGAATCAACGTTATGATAAAAAGGACTTTGTTGCTAGGAAACATGGTAAAGAAAGAGAGCCATGGGTTCAGAAACCCATGCCTTTTCCTCCCAAACCATCCAAGAAAAAGGATGATGAGGATTTTGAGCGCTTTGCTGAAATGATTAGACCTATCTTTTTGCGTATGCGATTAACTGATATGCTCAAAACCAATCCTTATGCTAAGTACATGAAAGATATTATTACAAATAAAAGAAAGATACCGGAAGCTGAAATTTCCACCATGCTTGCTAATTTTACTTTTAAGGGTGGAATACCAAAGAAACCTGGAGATCCAGGAGTACCCACTATACCATGCTCTATTAAAAGAAACTATGTTAAAACTGCTTTATATGATCTTGGAGCCGGTGTTAGTGTTATGCCTCTCTTTATATCGTAGACTTGATTTGAATAAGTTGACACCTACTGAAATATCTTTGCAAATGGCTGATAAATCAACTGCTATACCTGTCGGTATTTGTGAGGATGTGCCTGTTATAGTTGCAAACGTTACTATTTTAACAGACGTTGTTATTCTTGATATTCCCGAGGACGATAGTATGTATATCATTCTTGGAAGACCCTTTTTGAATACTCTAGGGGCTGTTATTGATTGCACTAAAGCAATGTCACTTTTCATGTTAATGGCAATGAGCATACGGTACACTTTCCGAGGAAACAACCTCAAGTTCATAGTGTCAACTCTATTGGAAAAATTCCATCGATTATATTTGGAGGTTTTGAATTTCCTCTTCCTACTATCAAGAAGAAATATGATATCCTTATTATTGGGGATGTGCATATCCCCGTTGAGGTAACATAGTGTCATTCGAAATTTCTCCGGTTCCATGTTATTCGGAATGAGTTCGTTAACAAGACTTGATCAACCTTGTTAGTGGATTCCTTTTGATGATCATGAGATGGGTGAAACTAGAAGACACAACCCTCTGTACCCCACTTTTACTTTCTGTTAGTTATATTAAATAAAATAAAAATAAATATTTTTCTGTCTGTTATCTGATTATCCGTGCAATATAAAAATACCTCGAAAATAAAAGTTCTCCAAATGCCCTGAAATTTAAATATGATTTTTTCTAGAATATTTGAGAATATTTGGCACTGAGAACACAACAGGGGGGGTTCAACCACCTACCCACGAGGGTGGAGGGCGCACCCTACCCCCCTGGGCGCGCCCCCTGCCTCGTGGGCCCATGGTGTCCCTCCTCCACTTATTCTTTCACCCACACACTTCTTCTTCCTCCCACAAACACGAATAACCAGCTCAAACCCGAGCGCAAGCTCGTTTTGCTGCCATTTTCGATCTCCTTGCTCAAATCACCTCTCACAAAACTGCTTGGGGAGATTGTTCCTTGGTATGTGACTCCTCCATTGGTCCAATTAGTTTTTGTTCTAGTGCTTTATTCATTGCAAATTTTTGCTGCTTAGGTGACGCTATTCTTGAGCTTGCATGTCAAATTTATATGGTCAAAAGTAGTTTTGATGCATGATAGAGGCCCTAGGCACTTGTAGGAGTAGTTGCTATCAATATTATTGAGTTTGGTTTACTTTTATTTTGAAGTTACTAAAAATTTCAGATTTTTTCAGAAAATGATGTGGAGGCTTTTGAGGGGCTCATCGAGCCAAAGCTCGAAGGAAAAGGCACCAAAGCCTAAGTATAATCTGCCGCGCACCACGAAGGTTCGGGTGTGTGAATGGCCTTCCGATGATTTCTTGAGAGCAGCCGGTATTTATGAAGATTTTCATGAGTTGGCTAAGAATGCAGGCCTCACCGCTTTCCTCCACGACCAATGCGATCAATATCTCTTACTCACAAATACCTTTGTGCAAAACTTTCATTTCCATTCTAGGAACTCGCCACCTACGGTGGAGTTTCATTTATATGATGATCATAAGGAGATGTCACTTTATGATTTTTGTTGGATTTGTTTAGTCCCTTTTGAGGGCAAGACAGAAGAACCACATCGCGATGATGTGGATGGGTTTATTGATACTATCACTGTAGGGGAAACAAGGAAGGTTTCCGATGCACGAATCACTAGCATACATTTTCCTGTTTTACGCTATTTTGCATTATTTGCTTGTCGTTGTTTAATTGGTCGTGAGAACTGTGGAAACCTTAGTATCCCTGATATTATTATTTTGCTCCATGGTTTATACAGTGATAACACTTTTAGTATGGGCGGCACTATTGCTAAGCGGGTAAGTTTGAACCGTACCAAGGGCCCCATCTTTGGAGGCATCTATGCTTCACGCCTAGCTGCACATTTTAACATACCTGTTAGGCATTATGAGAAGGAAGAAAAGGTGCTGCCTCGTGCTTATATAGATTATAAAAGCATGGTGGCACATGATTTTATTGTTAAGAATAGGGAAGGAGAGCTTAAATACCAATTGTTCTTTAATAAACATCATCCTGAGATTATTACCCTGCCTGCTCCTCCTTTGTTTGATATATCTTCAGGCACGTACCTTGTTCCGTTGAAGGCTATTCACGCCTACCGGAACCCTGCACCAGCCGTGGAGCCAGAGCTAGAACCACAAGTTGATCCTTCACGACAGTCTAATTACCAGTGGGGTCCGAAGATGATTGTCAGCCAGTGGCAATCGGAGTCTTCCTCTTCATCTTCTCAGTACGACCCCAACTACTATTATGGATATCCGCCAGGCCATCCGTGGCCATAGACCAACTTAGGCCAAAATCCTAAGCTTGGGGGAGTACGTATTTCTCACCGACATTACATTTATGTTCACACACTCATTGCTAGATGTCGGTGCTCATACTTTTTCATTGTATCATCCATGCTAGTTTATTTCCCTTTTTATGCTTTCTTCTTGTGTGTTTAATAAATCTTAAGAAAAAACAAAAAAATTAGTTGTAGCTTTTAATCAGTTTAATTTCCATGCTTGTAGTAGTAATTAAAAAAAACCCAAAAAGATTTCATGTTCTTCTTTTGCTTGTTGGGAGCTTTCCCGTGTAAATAGTTTTATTTCTTTTCTTTTCTTTTCTTTGGGGGTCGATAGGAGAAGACCATAATTAAATTGTTGAAGTGGCTCTTATATGCATACTTGTTGATCTGACAAAAGAGCCCATATTGCCTTGTCTTCTCCCGTTTATTGAATGCCTGCAGATTCCAGCTTAGTCCAATGCACGTGCACTATTATTATTATTCACACTATTCGGTCGTGTAAGTGAAAGGCAATTATGACGATATATGATGGACTGACTGAGATGAGAAAAGCTGGTATGAACTCGACCTATTTTGTTTTTGTAAATATGATTAGTTCATCATTCATGATTCAGGCTATTATGAATAAACATGTTTGCAATGACAACTAGAGATCATAGTTTCTTGTGCCATGCTTGATTATCTATGAGTTATAATGATTTACCTTGCGTGCCAACATGCTACTGAGATAGTTATGATGTGGTATGATAGGGTGGTATCCTCCTCTGAATGATTTAAGTGACTTGACTTGGCACATGTTCACGCATGTAGTTGAAACAAAATCAACATAGCCTTCATGATATTTATGTTCATGGTGGATTATATCCTACTCATGCTTGCATTCGGTGTTGATTAATTTTAATGCATGTTCATGACTGTTGTCGCTCTCTAGCTGGTCGCTTCCTAGTCTTTTGCTAGCCTTCACTTGTACTAAGCGGGAATGCTGCTTCTGTATCCAAACACCTTAAACCCCAAAGTTATTCCACATGAGTCCACTATACCTACCTATATACGGTATCTACCTGCCGTTCCAAGTAAATTTGTATGTGCCAAACTCTAAACCTTCAAACAAATATCCTGTTTTGTATGCTCGAATAGCTCATGTATCAACTAGGGCTGTCTGTATCTTCCATGTTAGGCGGGTTATTCTCAAGAGGAGTGGACTCCGCTCCTCACTCACGAGATAAATGGCTGGTCACTGGGATGCCCAGTCCCATGCTTTATGCAAACTAAATCAAAATAATTGCAAACAAAACTCCCCCTGGGACTCTTGTTAGTTGGAGGCACTCGTTGTTTCGAGCAAGCCATGGATTGATGCTTGTTGGTGGAAGGGGGAGTATAAACTTTACCATTCTGTTTGGGAACCGCCTATAATGTGTGTAGCATGGAAGATATCGCCATCTCTTGGTTGTTATGTTGACAATGAAAGTATACCACTCAAAATATTATTCACCTCTATTTCAAAACCGAGCTCTGGCACCTCTACAAATCCCTACTTCCCTCTGCGAAGGGCCTATCTATTTACTTTTATGCTGAGTCATCATCCTCTTATAAAAAAGCACCAGTTGGAGAGCTCCGCTGTCATTTGCATTCATTACTGTTAGTTTACATCAAGTATGACTTGACTGGATCTCTTTTACCATGAATTACAATGTCTAGTCAGTCCTTGGTCTTTAAAGGTGCTCTGCATTTATGTTTGGCGGTCTCAGAAAGGGCTAGCGAGATACCACCTTGTTATATCATATTATGATTGTTTTGAGAAAGTGTTGTCATCTGAGATTTATTATTATGGCTGGCTAGTTGATTATGCTATTGATATGAGTAAACTTGAGACCTAAGCGTTATTGCGAATGTGGTTAGTTATAATCTTTGCTGAAAACTTGAATGCTGGCTTTACATATTTACAACAACAAGAGCAAACAAAGTTTGTAAAAGTTTTTCTTTATCACTTTCAGTTTGTCAACTGAATTGCTTGAGGACAAGCAAAGGTTTAAGCTTGGGGGAGTTGATACGTCTCGGTCGTATCTACTTTTCCAAATACTTTTGCCCTTGTTTTGGACTCTAACTTGCATGATTTGAATGGAGCTAACCCGTACTGACGCTGTTTTCAGCAGAATTACCATGGTGTTATTTATGTGCAGGAGCAAACGTTCTCGAAATGACCTGAAACTTCACGGAGCAACTTTTCAGAAAATATGAAAAATACCTGCAAAAGATGAAGGCCAGGGGGCCCTCCACCTCTCCACGAGGGTGGGGGGCGCGCCTGCCCCCCTAGGGCGCGCCCCCCTACCTCGTGGGCCCCCTGTTGCCTCTTCGACTCCAACTCCAACTCTATATATTGTGTTTTGGGGAGAGAAAAAATCAGAGAGAAGAAATCATCACGTTTTACGATACGGAGCCACCGCCAAGCCCTAAAACCTCTCGGGAGGGCTGATCTGGAGTCCGTTCGGGGCTCCGAAGAGGGGAATCCATCGCCATCGTCATCATCAACCAATTTCATGATGCTCACCGCCGTGCGTGAGTAATTCCATCGTAGGCTTGCTGGACAGTGATGGGCTAGATGGGATCTATCATGTAATTGAGTTAGTTTTGTTAGGGTTTGATCCCTAGTATCCACTATGTTCTGAGATTGATGTTGCTATGACTTTGCTATGCTTAATGCTTGTCACTAGGGCCCAAGTGCCATGATTTGAGATCTGAACCTATTTTGTTTTCATCAATATATGAGTGTTCTTGATCCTATCTTGCAAGTCTATAGTCACCTATTATGTGTTATGATCCGTTAACCCCGAAGTGACAATAATCGGGATACTTACCGATGATGACCGTAGTTTGAGGAGTTCATGTATTCACTATGTATTAATGCTTTGTTCCGGTACTCTATTAAAAGGAGGCCTTAATATCCCTTAGTTTCCGTAAGGACCCCGCTGCCATGGGAGGGTAGGACAAAAGATGTCATGCAAGTTCTTTTCCATAAGCACGTATGACTATGTTCGGAATACATGCCTACATTATATCAATGAACTGGAGCTAGTTCTGTGTCACCCTAGGTTATGACTGTTACATGATGAACCGCATCCGGCATAATTATCCATCACTGATCCATTTCCTACGAGCTTTCCATATATTATTCTTCGTTTATTTACTTTCCCGTTGCTATTGCTATCATCATTACAAAATGCCAAAAACATTACTTTCACTATTGTTACCTTTTTCTATCGTTACCACTACTATCATATTACTTTGCTACTAAACGCTTTGCTGCAGATATTAAGTTTCCAGGTGTGGTTGAATTGGCAACTTAGCTGCTAATACTTAAGAATATTCTTTGGCTCCCCTTGTGTCGAATCAATAAATTTGGGTTGAATACTCTACCCTCGAAAACTGTGGCGATCCCCTATAATTATGGGTTATCACTCGGCGCCTGGGGGCGACGACTGGATGCCCAAACGCCCCAGCGCCGATTGTATCGCCAGCTCGCCCCCAGGGGGCGATTTTTATGCCTCCTGGGGGGCAACCAGCTGGAGATGCTCTTAGTACCCTGTCCCGTCGTCCGCCGGCGTGTGTCCCGGGTAGCCAGGTCCCCTTTTCCCCCACCCTTCTTTTTTCATAAATAGTTTTAATTTCTTACCAAATGTGTCACGTGGTTTCCCCCATCCTTCTGCCATCGTCCTCATCGTTCCTTCTGTCTGTATCACCTTTTTTAATTTACATTGCTGATTCTGCCATCATTTTTATCTCAAGACAGCTATTATCGTTGTTGCTGCTGTCTACTGTATTTAGCAATGAAAAAATAGCACACCATTTCGATGTTATAGCATCGCTATAGCATATTTGGAATGGCTACATTACGTTTTAGCTAATTTCCTTACTATGGTGCTATTCGCGCTATAGCACCCTATTTTGACGCTAAACAAAATAACGTTGTAGCGTTTTAGCATGTACCACACAATAACGCATTAGCCATCGCCACATTGCATTGGCCGAACTCACACTCACTCTTTTAGACGCAAACGTAATGCATACAACCCAATTAACCTAGCCAACTTGTCATCAATTTCCCGCCAACTCGTGACAGAGTGCAGCGATGATGAGGGCGATCGTAACCTGTGAGCGAAGGCAGCGGTGGCAGTTCGTGAGTGACAGCAGCTTCTCTCCCCCTCCCTCCCTCCAAGTAGCGGCGTCGGCCATAGCTTCAACTCCAGCAAGGCAGCACTGAAGTCATCCATGCCATCGACGCTGACAAGTGAGCCACCGATCCTTCTCTGTTTAATTAGGAGTGTTCTCTTTCTTACAAATTAGGAGTGCACATGCCCCGAACCTAGCTCTCTATGCTTCTATGTTTAATTTGGAGTGTTCCATTTCCTTGCAAATTATGCGAAAAGCCTTAAATTTTATGATATTTTTGATATTTTTATGTTGCTATTTTGAAATATAGCATGTTATTAGCACGCTATAACTTGTATATCATTTGGAGAAGGGCGGCACTAAATCTTATAGCATGCTATTTTTTTCATTGGTATTTAGTTAAAAATCACACATTGCTAATTTGATGCCTACTTAATTTTCCACCATGCCCATCTGATCACTAGTAGAAAACATACCTTTGATCCGGAGCGTTAGTCCTGGCCAGGTTTGGGCCTGGGACTAATGTGATCATTAGTCCCGGTTCCAACGGCTAGGAGCGGACGGGGGCACGACCACCTCTAGTCCCGGTTCAAATGGGACCTCTAGTCCCGATTGGTGATACCAACCGGGACTAAAGGGGTGGCAGCAGGATGGGCCCCCTACGACCACCTTTAGTCCCAGTTGGCATCACCAACCGGGACAAGAGATGGACCTTTAGTCCCGGTTAGTTTCCCCAACCGGGACTAAAGATTTCCCTATATATAGATGCTTTGTCCAGCCCGAGCGCAAGCACTCCTTTCTCTTCTCTCTGTTTCCTCCCCCTAGCTCGAGCTCTCCTCCATTTTTGCCAAGATTTGTCAAGATTGGAGGCAACCCATCTATCCAACGGCACTAGAAGGTTAGCAACTTCATCCTTCCATCTCTCATTGCTAGTTTAGCTCGTTTCATGCTCTATAAGTATAGTGATTTGTAGGTTTTATTTTGGGAGTAATTATGTGGGAGTTTATTTGATTTATATGCAATTTGAGTTTAAATTAACTTCTTAGTTTGCATATGTGTAAGTGTGGTTTACTTAGTGCCTTCCCGTCCCCGTCCTCACCGCCGTCGATCGCCCGCGCAGTCCCATCGCCGGCACCACCTTGTTGAGCCTCTTGTTCTTATCCTTTTTGTAAAAAAAAAATCTTATTTGTATGATTTACACTACTAGGAAAAGGCCTACTAGTGGCGCACCTGTTTTGCCTACTAATGGCGCACTACAGGTGAGCCACTAGTATCACGCCATTAGTATTTTTTACTAATGGCGCACCTGTGGTGCGCCATTAGTATCTGGTATACTAATGGCGCACCATGCAGTGCGCCATTAGTATAGCCCATGGTGCGCCATTAGTATGCCTCCCAGGGGGCCATATTTACCCATGTGTTTTGGCATACTAATGGCGCACTGGTGGATGATGTGCCATTAGTATCCTCTGGCTTACTAATGGCGCACTATGTGGTGGTGCGCCACTAGTATGAATATTAGGGATTTTTTCTTTTCTGATATTTTCACAGGTTACAAAATATATTATTGGACAGAATATAGCTAGCACCACACAGCAACAGCAGATTCATCGAATACAATAGAAGATTAGTCTCTGAATACAATTCATCATATTAGTCTCCGAATTTAAAATACCGAACAAAGTTAGAACATTACAAGTCTCAAAACCGCGAGTAGCGAGTTTGTCTTCACATTACAAGTCGATATCGATGATCTAAACTACCATCACATAGAAGAGAGCTGCGGTCATCACGTTGAGCATAATCGCGATGAAACTGGTCTTCATCCGGTTCCTCCAACGCTCCCTCCTCTCTCCCGCTAGATAGGGAGCGTATCTAACTTCCGCCTCCGCCCTAGTGGTGTACCCTTTGTAACTGTTACCGCTGAAACGGTGAACCTGTCTCCGACACTCCTCCAAGTCGTCGTAGACTCCGGGAACCATACCCTTGTACACGACATACGACGTCATCTCTATGCACTTGCCAAACAAAATGTTAGTAACAATTCACAGACAATACATAAGCAATATATAAGTATGCAACAAAAGGATCGAAAGAGAAAAGCAACACATTAATAGCATCGATTACATCTAAGTTGAACGACTGTCCAAACCAAAGAGACATACAAGTAAAGTTTAATTACAACATGAGCCAATCGATGTTTCAGAACTACACATAGCATCACTACTTTCGACTCGACTCAAGGGACCGGAGCATGGATGAAGCCGCCGTCTCTTGTGATGGTCATGAAATCGCGGGCGTTGTCAGCCTGCATTTGTAGCGTTGTGTCTATCTCACTGTTGGACGGTTGATTTCTGAGGTTTAACTGCCCCGAGGTACGAAGGACATCTTGATGGATGATTTCCGGAAACTCCGACTGGATGCGAAAGAATTCTTGTCTGATGTCTGCGTCCTGGATTGCCGACAAGCTCGCGGCCCAATCTTTGAGATTATTTGGTAGAAGAAGGTGATTATGGTCCCGTACGATCGCCCGCATGTGATGGAGGGCGTAGTAGGCATCCTTCTGACCGCCAGGCGGCTGCCTGACGCAGCAGAACATCGTATTGTGGGCGAACGCATGCTTGCCGTACTTACGAACTGGCCTGGTGAAGGTGCCTCCAGATTTGGCGTAGCCAGGGAGAACATCATCAAGAACTTTCTTGATATTTGTGTAGTCTTTCTTCGACTAACGGTCCGAGTTGAAATACGTGGCCATGGAATATTTCGGGCTTAAGAGGATGAGTGTGCAATGTGTGTCACTGCACAAAACACGGAATGTTAGAAAAAAATGATCGAAATCTAAGAAATCATATGTTATGGGGCGGTTGAGGGGACGACTTACTCGGGAAAGTAAGGCACAAGGAAGTTATCCTTATCTGGGTTTGCCAGAATGATGCCTTCGAGGTAAGAACTCGCGACTTGCGAGTCCCCAGTGCTGCCCAAGATCTTGGCACGCATGTAGAATGGGTCGACTATCACGATGTCCAGGGTCTTGTCTCTAATGATCCGCATCTCCATACTCAGCGGAAATAGGCGAACGAAGGTGTAGTGCAGCTGATGAAGGTTAAACATAGCGAAGATGTCATCAAACCGCAGGACGATCGTACCCCCGGTGGAGTTATCCACAAAGCCCTTGCCCTCTGGCACCTTGGCCATGAAAACCGGGTATGCCATGTCATTCTCTCTGAGACGCCGCTTCTCCAAAGAAAGAACACTGTCATGCAGACTCCGCATAGCACCGGTTGCAGCATTGAGCATATTAGTCGGTAGCATCAGCCTACCCGCCACATGCACCCTCCTCGAGATATCCTTAGGTGAAGGTGGCCCGCCTGAGCACGGATCGTACTCGGTGTTGGCTGGCTCGCACCCTTGTTACTCTTTATTTTCCGTGCCTTCTTCTTCTTTTGTTGTAATGGGACCGAGTTCTGCTCACAGACCGCCTTCTTGAGTGTGTTGGGGCTGATAATATTTCGCACCTCGGCTATCTGAGGCTCGGTGAAGTCGGCAGCTGGAGGCGTCTCCTAAGAACTGAACGCCAGCCGACGCCTGTTGCAATTGGGTTTCTCTGCGGTACCAGCTAGATCGCGATCGTCTTTTGTAGGGTTGGGTCCTTGAGAAGGAGGCCCCAAGAATTTTTCATCGTACCCATGTTCGGCAAGTACTTATCGACGTTGGTAAATGTACCGTCGTCGTCCGGATCCTGTGCCATATGCATGTTCGGATCCTGTGCCATAGGGATGTCCGGCATGTCCGGTAGCGTTGCGGCGGTCTTGCCATGGCTTGGCGCCGGCACGACTGGCCGTGTTGTCTTTGGGGTGGTGTCCCCTGCCCCCAAACAAATCTAGCTCTTCGCCCAAAGCAGGGGCCAGCTTAGGCAGGCGCTGAGGGTCATCACATCATCTTCGTAGGCCCCGGTGGGTCGAATCGGAGGTAACAACTCGTCGCAGCCTGGCAGCACCCGAACCAGTTGAACCCTATACATGTTGGGTGGCATCAGATTACTGTGGAACACGGGGTTGCCCGGTTGAATGATTTTGCCCTTGGCGACATCGATCAACTCGTCGTTCACGAAGTGCAGGAGAGTGCACGGAATGTCGGCGGCGCCCTGCAAAAACATGTAGGGCGTCAGGGATGCCTAGTCAAAGGCAAGGAGATGAAGTCCTCGGCCAAGAGGCTTAATTAGTTACTGTGATGATGGCGTCGAGCTCGGCTAATGTTGAGGCACCACCAACGACGGGCGTGCAACTGACGGAGGGGCCGCTTGCTGCCGAGGTGCCAGCCGGCGTACACCGGGTGCATTAAGCTCCAATGCCCGTGCCGGCGTCGGAGACACCAATACCGCCTCCACCGGAGACACCAATGGCGCCGCCTGCACGTTGTGCGAGTTGCTGGCCGTGAAGCTGGGAATCGGGGGCCGCCTGCAATCCACGTCGTCAGCCCATGAATCAAGGTAGGCATAATGCCAGTGAGCGTCGATCCCAGTTGTTGTTGCACTTGCTCTTGGACAATCTCTGGAATCCGTGCCACTTGTGCCTTGAGTTCTTGAACCTCGTGCGACTGGCTTTCCGAGCTGGTCTTTCTCTCCTTTCGCCCACCAGCGTTATAGTATGACGACCATTTTGTGGACAAGCCTTTGCCGGCCACACGACCAGCTGACGACGGCTTACTGAGCTTATCCTTGTTTTTCATTACGTTCAACGCCCTATTTAGAGTGTTGTCCCAAGGGGTGCTCTGAGACGACCCCATGCTACTGCTTTCAGTCTCCTGCGCCAGAACAAGCTCAAGCGCCCTGGTCTTCGGATCCGTGGAAAGCTCCTTTGCTACCGGGCCCTCCTTGTACCGGGCCCTGACATAGTTCCTGGTCTTCTTGTCACGGTATTTCTCGAAGCGGGGCGGTAGGCCTTGCTCGGCACGCTCCGCGTCCTCCTTGTCCCATATAGGCTCCGCCACTCTGTAACCGCCGGGACCGAGTTTGTGTTCCCCTAAGTTCAACTCCCGCATTTCTTTCCCCCACTGACTTGATTCGGAGGTTGCGCTGCTCTCGCACTTGATCTTGAACTCCTTGTAGTCATCTTCGCTGATCGAAGGATTTTTCTCCTTGATCTTCTCATAACTATCACCTTTGTCAATCATTCTCTTCACCGCGCTTCTCCAAGTAGACATGGCCGTGCTCATCGTCGTGAGTGCGGCACTGTTCACTTTATTCCCTGAGAGGCATGTGTTTACAAAGTCAGCGGGGAACTTGTATCGTTCGTGCAGCTTTGTGAAGAGGAGGTTGCGCAAATTCCCTCGGTCCTTATGCCTTAGGTTCTCGGTGTTGATCGAGACGGTGCTCCGGAGAATGCACCCGACCTGAAGCGAGTACCCCTTTACTAATTCTTTGGGCGCCGTTGGATGCCCGTCGGAGTTCACTTGAGTAAATTCCTCCTTGACGGTGCGGAGCATGTTCTGGCGCCGGTCCTTCCGTTGCCTCTTCGATTGGCTGCCATATGTGCGTGCGCTGCCATCATCAGTGGTGGCATCCTCGATGGCACCATCAGTGGTGTCATCCTCGACGCCACTAGGGGTTGTGTAGTCAGGATCGGTGTCTTCCGCGGCGTCCTCATAGAGGTGAGGTTGTTCCTCCATCTCCTGGGACAGCTCCCAGAATTGCTTGTCGCCCGAACCGCTGACCTCATCGTTGTGGGCCATGTTTCACTCTAAATAGGAAAAAAGTTTGGTCAAAAAGTTGGTTATTGTCAAGGAACAAGATCATGGTCTCATCATTTAGGGTTTGTCGACACCGAGGCATCCTAAAAGCTAAGCTTTTATCATTTAGGGTTTGTCGATGCCGAGGCACCCTAAAAGCCTAAGCTTTCATCATTTAGGTTCTTATTGACACTGAGGCACCCCAAAACCTATGGTTTAATGCAGCAAGAATAAAGGGGCAGTTGATCCTACTTAATTAAGTACTAAGACCCCGGCCCATGCATTAGTCACAAGTACCCCATATGTCATATTTTTAGCAAAGTCATGCTAAAATTCATGGAAAATTTCAGCATGACCTTTGCTGAAAATAGGACATATGGAGTACCCGAATATGCCGGAACGGAAGTTAATCGACATTCCAGCAAACTCAAGGGCCTCTCAGGGTACCTACAAAATCATCACGACACGATGGTCGGAGATAAAACCCAGCTTTACAAATCATCACGACCTTTGCTGAACTTTATGACAATATATACAACAACTTATCCTAAATGTGGCTAGAACTGTAGATTTACAAATTAAAGTGAAGGAAATATGCCCTAGAGGCAATAATAAAGTTATTATTAATTTCCTTATATCATGATAAATGTTTATTATTCATGCTAGAATTGTATTAACCGGAAACATAATACATGTGTGAATAAATAGACAAACAGAGTGTCACTAGTATGCCTCTACTTGACTAGCTCGTTAATCAAAGATGGTTATGTTTCCTAACCATGAACAAAGAGTTGTTATTTGATTAACGGGATCACATCATTAGGTGAATGATCTGATTGACATGACCCATTCCATTAGCTTAGCACCCGATCGTTTAGTATGTTGCTATTGCTTTCTTCATGACTTATACATGTTCCTATGACTATGAGGTTATGCAACTCCTGTTTGCCGGAGGAACACTTTGTGTGCTACCAAACGTCACAACGTAAATGGGTGATTATAAAGGTGCTCTACAGGTGTCTCCAAAGGTACATGTTGGGTTGGCGTATTTCGAGATTAGGATTTGTCACTCCGATTGTCGAAGAGGTATCTCTGGGCCCTCTCGGTAATGCACATCACATAAGCCTTGCAAGCATTGCAACTAATGAGTTAGTTGCGAGATGATGTATTACGGAACGAGTAAAGAGACTTGTTGGTAAAGAGATTGAACTAGGTATTGAGATACCGACGATCGAATCTCGGGCAAGTAACATACCGATGACAAAGGGAACAACGTATGTTGTTATGCGGTCTGACCGATAAAGATCTTCGTAGAATATGTAGGAGCCAATATGAGCATCCAGGTTCCTCTATTGGTTATTGACCGGAGACGTGTCTCGGTCATGTCTACATTGTTCTCGAACCCGTAGGGTCCGCACGCTTAAGGTTTCGATGACAGTTATATTATGAGTTTATGAGTTTTGATGTACCGAAGTTAGTTCGGAGTCCTGGATGTGATCACGGACATGACGAGGAGTCTCGAAATCGTCGAGACATAAAGATTGATATATTGGACGACTATATTCGGACACCGGAAGTGTTCCGGGTGATTTCGGAGAAAACCGGAGAGCCGGAGGGTTACCGGAACCCCCCCCGGGAGAAGTAATGGGCCATATGGGCCTTAGTGGAGAGAGAGAGGGGCTGCAGAGGTGGGCCGCGCGCCTCCTCCCCCCTGGTCCAAATTGGACTAGGAGAGGGGGGGGCGGCGCCCCCCTTTCCCTCTCCCTCCCCACTTCTTTCCCCCTCCTAGTAGGAGTCCTACTCCTACTAGGAGGAGGACTCCTCCTGGCGCGCCTATAGGGGCAGGCCGGCCTCCTCCCCTTGCTCCTTTATATACGGGGGCAGGGGGCACCCCTAGACACACAAGTTGATCTTCGTGATCGTTCCTTAGCCGTGTGCGGTGCCCCCATCCACCATATTCCACCTCGGTCATATTGTAGCGGTGCTTAGGCGAAGCCCTGCGACGGTAGAACATCAAGATCGTCACCACGCCGTCGTGCTGACGGAACTCCTCCTCGACGCTTTGCTGGATCGGAGCCCGGGGATCGTCATCGAGCTGAACGTGTGCTAGAACTCGGAGGTGCCGTAGTTTCGGTGCTTGATCGGTCGGGCCGTGGAGACGTACGACTACATCAACCAAACGCTTCCGTTGTCGATCTACAAGGGTACGTAGATCACACTCTCCCCTCTCGTTGCTATGCATCACCATGATCTTGCGTGTGCGTAGGAAATTCTTTGAAATGACAGAAAACATAGGACAAGCAATGAATTTCTATAACCAGTAAGAACAAGGGGATGATTTTAGCAAGTTAAGTGCAGCTCTAGCACCCTGTGCATGAAATGTATCATGTATCAAACCATCAATTAACAGCTGAAAAACATAAATGTACCATGTGAACATATAATACCTTCACGAGCGAACTCAATGAGTGTGAACCAACAGAGTGTGGGTCACCACAGATTCTGTAGTCAAAAACCTTCAGGACAGAGTGAAAATAGTTACAATATGCCTGCAAGTAATTTTTTTGTAACTAAGGCACAATATGCTTGCAAGTAAATCACAATATGCTTGCAAGTAATTTTTCTATAACTATCTTGCCCCTATTTGAATGCCAACCAAATAGATACAATGGATAACTTTGGCACAATCCTAAGGCACAATCCCTGACTAATTCATCACTGTAGGCCACCATGAAACACACTCCTCCAAAAAAGCCTAAAATTCCACTATTATTGCCTGTAAAAAAGCCTAAAATCCACTAGTATTGCCTCTAAGAAAGCCTTAAAAGTCCACTATTATTGACAATCAAAATATGATCTGAACTATAAAGAGTTAACTGAAAAATGAGTGTTAACTGAAGTTTTCCAGTACAGATCATAACTGAAGTTATTCAGAGAATATAGTGACATCAAATGCAGTTAATTAGTCTTAATTGAATCTTAGTTTGTATTCCTGTCAGAGATTCACACATGCTCCCCTAATTATTTTGTCTGTATCTTTAGATTATCTACTTTAGGCACAATCATACACAATTCTGACTGTACTGTAACAATTGTACTCCATCAAAATGTTGAAATTTTGACATTCGTAATCTCAAGCTTATTTCCATAAAAATTTAAATGGAAAAATCTCAAGGTTTACACTGATTGAGCTGTCGGAGCTACATGTTAAACAGAAAAACACTTTGTGGATAACTTTGTTTTCCTATGACTGAATTTTAACTGAATGCAGAGTTTTTGCTGCCCTTCATCAGAACTTCATAAGAGAGCTGCTCCAATTTCGGTAAAGTTTCTTTGCATAATGCTATGACTTTTGACTAATTAACATAAATTCAGTTCTCATGCAATCAACGAATTCCAACAAAGTCTATTTTATGATTTGTGACTCCGTATGGTCTGAAACTATCACTGAATTTTGTGTTTGGTTTTAAATTTTCTGGAGGCAGACAAAGTTCTAGATAGGGGAAACTGACTTAACCTACAACATTAAACTACACGCCGGCGCAGTACGCCGACGACCTGTAGCACGGTCGAGGGGAGGAAGGGATGGAATGGCGAGGAAGGGTGGAGAGGGAGGAAGGAGGAAGGAGGAGAGGTACCTGGGCGGGCGCGGCCGGTCGCCGGAGGGGTCGGGGTCGGGGTTGGCACTACTAGGGAAAACCCTAGTAGTAGCGCTGGTTTTGTGCTCACTAGTAGCGCGGGTAGGCGCGCTACTAATAAGGCGCTACAGCTATTGCTTAGCAGTAACGCGTGCCGCACGCGCTACTGCTAGGACAAATAGCTGCAGCGCTTGTTCACTCCCATGCTGCTGCTAATGTAACTACTGGCAGCGTGTTTTCTTTCCATCGCTACTAGTATTGTTTTTTTATTTTTTTATTTTTAGTGTATTTATGCGCCATCGTACAAATATTGGTACAATACCAGTTATGAGGTTTACATCATTATGTCCATAACAGTGTGTCAAATGAAGGTGGATTAGGTTCTAGTGGAGGCAATATGTGGTGCATGTCAAAAGTATACTACTAATCCAAACTTGATCTAGTTTGGACTAGTAGTACTTTCGATGTGCACCACATGTTCCCTCCACTTGAATCTAATCCGCCAACACAAGCTATTTAATCATCATCATAATCATTAGCACCAACCATATTTATTTAATCACCACTAACACTAGCTAATAATAATCATCAATCATTACCACCAACACTAGCTATTTTATCATCATAGTAATAGTGTAGCACATCATCATCCTCAAACTCATTTCTAGCTAATCACTCCTGCTGCTCTCTCTTAGGTAAAACAACATAAAACATGTGTAGCTCTCCTCCTTGATCAAGTTGGAGCATGCAGATGAACCTGTCTCCTAATTTTGGGTAGCACATCTGTTTGCTGCCCCCTAGTACTTGTCTGCGCTCCCCCATCACATATCTGGTCCAGTCTTGCACTATTAAGCATTCATCACTGATCTTGAATGCACTAAAGTAACATGTAGGATATCTTGGCTGTAAGCTAATAATACTCATGGTACCTTTAGTCTCGATCCCATAAGTCACAACATTCATCGGGAGTCCTTGTTGAAGAACTTCGTATGGTCACATACTTAGCAATGAAGTTCAGCTTCACAAATAATGTATGGAAAAGATGCACTGAGGACAAATAGTAAAAATCTTACCATCCTTCCTAAATAGATGTGACCGTAGTTCATGACGAACACTATTGGTCGCACGTTTTCAGTACTAAGATTTCTAAGTCCAGGAAGAAAATTTGTCTTGACGGTATCAAGATCCTCAAGCCATGAAACATAATGAGTTAGCTCCTCGCAGTTTAGTTCAGCCCCGGGACAGTAGTAGGTCATGTCTACCAAGCGCTGGACATGTTTGCTTGCACCAAAATAAGCTGACAATACAAATTAGTTGTCAACTATTTTTGAATAAACAATATCAAAGACATAAATATGGTTGAGAAACTTACATTTTGGTGTAACTGGAGGCGTCTGCACATCGACCCATATGTCAGTATTACCTTCAATATCATCTTCCGGACGAATATCAAAAGTGATAACCATATCAGGCTGAAATGCATAAGTCTTGCATAGTGCTCGCCATGTTTTGCATCCAAAATAGGTGTAGTCGTCTGAATTGTATAATTTTGCGTGGAAAATATAACCATGCTCGGTCTTCAAATAAACTTTCTTTACCTCCATAATATGACTGAAACCTATCTTATCCAATACAAAAACTCTTGCATGGCAGGGGATACGCTAGTAGAATAGTAAAAAAAATATATCTTCAAGCAAATGAAGCAGATGTCATGCTTAATTACGAAAAAAGACTTGTCGTTGTGACTTACTGTATCCACTTTGAAGTTCTCGTATAGCTTGATGCTGAAGCGCCTATCGTCATCTAGGAAGATTCTGTTGCACAGGCCGCGCTCGTCTTCGCAGTATTTGCAAATACCGAAATCCTTTTTGTCATCAGACATTTCCTATGTTCATAGTTAAAACATTAATTGAAAATTGATAGAAGACAACTACCAGGATACTCAACACACAAATCCGGGGCACTCAATATTTCCTACATATTCTGGCAAAACTCATGCCAAAATTCATGGAAAAATCCGGCATGACCTTTGCTAAAATAGGATATATCGAGCGCCTGAAATTTGCTGGAACGGAAATGAATCAACACTCCGGCAAAACATAGGCCACTCGGAGGTGTAACCTGCAAACATGACCGGCCACTTGGATATTGAGCAACACAAGATATACATTTCAAAATATCTATAACTCAAGTTAGCATGCATTCAATAAGCAAAACTAAATCATCTCATGCGTCCGTACATCGTCGAATATTATCACTAATACATCCCGAATAGTGTCATACATATAACATCACTAGTACAACTAAAACCCTAGCACACGACGGGTATCGGTGCGGGCGGTGGACACCCACAGAGAAGGAACCATCACGGGATCATAGCTCCAGTGAGATCCCTGGAGAACCTGTGCTCCAACGCAAACATGTAGCGACGGACGTGCGCGTCCTCCTCACTGACACGGTGATGCACCACCTCCGCGGAGTCCTCGAGCCTCTGGACCATCACTGGCCCGCGCGACCGCCACCAAAGAAGGTTCGGGTCAACGACAGGTTGGCTCCTCACCAACCTGCGCCCCCCGGTAGGTAGCGCCTCCCAGTACCACCCCGGCGGAGCCCAGTCTCGGACATGGCCATCTGGTCAAGCAGGTGTCGTCCTCCGCTGACTCGACGACGAGGATGCGGGTGCGGGAAAATTGCTTTAACTAAAAAAATAGCAACAAGTTCTTACTAACTAGTTCTATTAATTCAACTAGTTCTTACTAAAAATAAACTTACTATAAATAAAAATATTCTAGTACCTAATTAGTACCTAGTTCTTACTAACTAATTAGTACCTAAGAACTACTGCCCTAATTACCATCTAATTTGATGAACCTATAGGGGTGGAAAGTGGTAGCGGATATTCCAATTATCCAACTATAAAGTGAAATAAGTGGTCAAATTTTACTCGATTTATGATTCATCTTAGAAATTTGATTCGTTTCCACCCTTACATGAACCCTAACTCATTTGAGCCGCAT
Source organism: Triticum urartu (assembly GCF_003073215.2). Classification (NCBI taxonomy): domain Eukaryota; kingdom Viridiplantae; phylum Streptophyta; class Magnoliopsida; order Poales; family Poaceae; genus Triticum; species Triticum urartu. Next base: position 613,270,536 of record NC_053025.1, read on the forward strand.
CCGCATCCGATTCGTTTCCACCCTAACTAATTTGATGGAGGTAGAAACCCTAGGAAGAGGTAGGGGAGAGGGAGGAGCAGGCGTGCTCACCTCGGGTGCCCGCGATGAGGGAGGGGTAGGCGGCGTCGAGGTCGTGGTCGAGGCTCCGGGGCGGCGTTGAGGTCGGGGGGGGGGGGGCGGGGCGGCGTCCGGGCGGCGTTGAGGTCGGGGGCGGGGCCGGCGTTGAATCTGGGGTCGGGGCGGCGTGGGGAGAGCGCGCGGCGGCCGAGGGGCGGCGGCGCGTGAGGCTGAGGGCGGCCTCGGGCGACGGCGGTGAGGAGACGGCGGCGAGGGCGAGGGACGATTTGGGGAAGAATTGGTGGACGGGGGAGGGGTGGGGGGAAACCATTGTTTAAGTGAAACGTAACGTAGCGCGTTTCCGGAAACGCGCTATAGCTAAGTTAGCTATAGCGCGTTTACTGAAACCCGCTACTGCTATTCCTTTCTCCTTTTTTCCCTTTTTTCTTTTATTTTTCTTTACATTTTATTTTTTCCCTTTCTCCTTTTTCTATTTCTTTCATTTTCATTTACTTTTCTACTTGTTTTTCAGTTTATTTTATTTCCAGTTAGCAGCAGCGCTTTACACGTAAGCGCGCTGCAGCTAAGGAGATTACCAGTAGCACTGGGCCATTATACGCGCTACTGCTAGGTTGGGCTAGCCATGTGCGCCCAGTTCAAACATAGCAGCACACTTTTCGCTAGTACGCGCTACTGCTAAAGTCATAGCAGTAGCGCGGTTTATTTACGCACGCTGCTACTAAGTAGCAGCAGCGCTTGATTTTGTACAGCGCTACTGGTAAAATTCTGTGTATAGGCTTTTCCCTAGTAGTGTGGGGTCCGGGTCGGCAGTGGCGCCGGCGTCGAAGGGATGGCTCGAGGGCGTCTGAGCTCGTCCGGGTCCTCGTAGTCGAAGAGGAAGACGGCGGCGGTCCTCCTGGGCGCCTCGGTTGCTCGTGGGGAGGCCGGCGGCCACGTGCTTCGCGGGTCGGCAGCGGTTGTCGTCCTGCACCCCGTGCCTGGACTGAGGTAGAGGCAGCGCAGGGCAGGGGCCAACGCGGGGAGGCTGTCGGCGACAGCGAGGTCGCGGAGGCGTCGGCGATGGTGGAGCTGCAATGGTGGGGGCGCGGGGGCGGCGTGTCACATCCCTGTGTTAGTCATGCTTTAGGGTTGGTTGAACTTGTGCATCATGTTTAAATTCCCAGAAAACTGAAATGGGGATGACAGAACCCCCAGCACCCCCCTGGAACAACTAGGGTTTACTAAAAACTTTTTCAATGAACCTGAAATGCCCTTCTAAAAAGCCCACCCTTTTTGTTTTGGGTTAAAACCTTTGACAAAAATGGTGCACATTTTTCTAGGACATCTTAAGGTCATTGGATTAATTCTTATAGTATTTGCATTTGGGCATTTAAATGCTATAAATATTTAAGTGCTCAAATAATCATAAACTAAAATGTTTGCTGTTGGATATATTCTAAGCAGTAGCCATGATTAATTTTATGATTTATGGAAATGCCTTGGCATTTTTAATAAAGCCCTGAAGCTACAAAAATAATAGAATAAATAAAAACAGAAAGAAAGAGAGAGAGGAACCCACCTGGTGCAGCGCACCTAACCCACCAGCCGGCCCACCTGGCGGCCTAGCACTGTGTTGGCCCGCGCCAGCCAGCTGCTTCTTCCCTGCCAGGCAGGCAGTTAGGTGACGCCGGCGTGCCTGAGCTCGCCACGGCGCCACCTGCTTGCCACCCACGCCCTGGACGCCTGGACGCCTCCACGTCGCACACCGAAGCCCCTAGACACGCCATTCCCCCCTGCCTCTCTCCCTTCGCCGTTCCCCACCATGGCCGACGCCCCTGTCGCCGCACCACCGCCGCCGCCACGCCCTCCGCCATCTCGTTGATTACATCGAGTAGGCCGAGCTCCGAGCGCTCGCTCGCCCCGGAGACGCTGCACCGAGCTCGTCTTCAACTCCGGCCACCGGAGATCCCCTTCGCCGTCCCCGCCGCATCAGCTCATCCCCAACCTCGCCGACTTCCTCGACGTGACCCCCGTGAGCTCAGCCACCTCCCCACCCTCTCCGTTCCCTCTCTCGAGCCCCGTAGCGACTGCACGTAGATCACCTGCGCGCACTGCCGTGGAGCTCATCGCCAACGAGGCTCCGGCCACCCAATGGTCGCGCCACCCTGTCCACTAGCCCTACCGCACCCCCAGGAGCTCAACGCACCAAACCACGCGCCTCCCCGTGCACCCTAGCGACTAGTTCAACCTTACCCGAGCTCCGGCGCCGCCAAACTCGTCGTCGGCGATGTTTCCGGCCACCCCAGCTCCGGCTACTACCACCACTCGACGCGGCTCACTCCCCGCAACACGTAGATGGTCTCCGCCGTCCTTTTGGTTTCCGGAGTGCAAAACCCAAGCCCTCCGCCGCGCCTGGCCTTGCCGGCGGATAAACGCCGGCGAGTTTGACTCTGTTTGACCCTGTGTGGGCCCAGGTTGACTTCCCCCTGAGTCTATGACAGGTGGGGCCGGCCTGCTAATTAGTTTAGGATTAGTTTTGACTAATTTTAATTAGTTTAGTCACTGACATGTGGGCCCAGGTCCCACTAACAGTTAATTAGCACTAACATAATTCTGTTAATTAGCTGAGACACTGACAGACAGGGCCCACCAGTCAGGTTTGACCTGGCCGACCCAGTTGGCCACTGACGTCACACCTATGTCATGCTGACGCATTAATTCAATTGCTGGAATTATTCTTATATAGGAAATTCCAGAAAATAGCCAAAACTTCTAAAAATCATAGAAAATCAACCATAGCTCCAAATCAAACAAGTTATATATGAAAAATGATCAGAAAAATTCAATCTATCCATCTGTAATGGTTTCATGCATGACAAAACAAGTTAACCTTGCTGTTTAAGCAGAATAAGATAATGCACTAATAAGGCTATGTTAAATGAGCTAACATTTGAATCTTTGATTCAAATGAGTTCATCCCCTTCTGTTTTAGCTTGCATTAGGCCAAGACACTTTCATCTTGCCATGTCATAGCATGCATCATATTGTTGCATATTGTCATGTGTTGATTATGTTCGGTGTGTCTTTCGTGGTAGGTTCTGCCTCCGAGGATAACCCCGAGTATCCGTCTGAAGGGCAGTACCCTACTACCACTACACAGGCAAGCAACCCATTGATCATTCCGATACAAACCCATGTTCTCGCTTCTGCTCTTGTTTACTGCATTAAGACAACGCGATTCAAACTGCTGTGTGCTACGGTAGTTGAACCCTTATCCTCTGCATGACCTGTCATTGCCACAGTAACTAGATGAAACCCACTAGCATGTGTAGGAGTTGATTGAGCCATGTATGTGATTCCTACCTTGCTATGCCTGCTATGCTTAGAGTTGTGTCAGGTCTGGTTCATCTGGGTGATGGGCTAGAGTGAAATGATTATGTCGGTAATGTGAGGGATGTGTTGAACATGTTTTGGTAAAGGTATCGATGAGAGGCCATGTAGGAGTACATGGTGGGTTGTTTCATTGAGGCCGTCCCTAAGAACTGAGATCTGTATGTGTGATTTAAGATTCAGTTACTACCATACATTGGGCCCGAAACCAATGGACCCTCTCGGCTTCTTAATCACCCTAGTACTCTGTCCAGGAGTTGCAATAGTTTCTGGTGTTTGTAGGTTATGTGTTGGCGGCCGTGCGTAGCGCTGACCCTAGGGGTGGGCTATGTTGCGGTAGATACACCGTGGCCGGGTATGCCGGGCGCCCGTTTGGCGTCTCGGGACCCTGTTCACATCGTTCGGGGCCAGTATGTGGAAACCTCGGCCGGACTCCCTGCGGATGGAACCTGGATAGGCGATAAACCTGGACTAGAGACTTAAGTGTTTAGGTAGGCCGTGCCGACACCCTCGTTGGGCTTCCGCTTGAAGGTTGCCGAGTACATGTCGTGTAAACGGCGGTAAGTGGTGAAGCGTGTATGAAGAAGTACACCTGCAGGGTTAACATCATCTATTCGAATAGCCGCGTCCGTGGTAAAGGACTACTTGGTTGCCTATACAGTTCATAGACAAGTTAATGGTTACTACTAAAAGACTCAAGATAAGTGTGAGTACCGAGGATGGCCCTCTCGTAGGATGACGAGGGAGGATCCCCGGTGGAGTATTGTGTTGGTGAGTAGTGGACTCGTGTGCGAAAACTATTTTACTAGTGGAGTTCGTAGGATAGCTTAGCCAAGAGTCAAAGCTGGCTTGCTGCAATAACCCCACCACCTTCTTGAGAATGAGCATGTATAGTAGGTTCTGTTGTAAGACTTGCTGAGTACCTTTGTACTCATGTTTGCTTAATTACTGTTTTCAGACGACAACATCGCCCCCTCCGATGGGTTCTACGTAGACCTTGATGTCGACGAGTGACTAGCCACCCAGGTGGTGATCCTGGCCATGGAGGGCCCTATGTAGATAGATAGGCTTCGAGAAGCCTTCTTTCTTTCTAGTGTCTGTACTCAGACTAGTTGCTTCCGTTTGTGCTTGTATGATTGTATGACTTGAGTGTCGGGTCGTGTGACCCCTACCTGTATGAACATGTTTGTGTATGGCTTTCTGGAGCCTTTAAATAAAGTACTTGAGTTGTAGAGTTTTGTTGTGATGCCATGTTGTATGCACTCATATCGGGCATATTGTGTGTATGTTTGAAATGCTCGGTATCCTTGGCAGCCTCTCATATGGGGAAATGTAGTCTAGTCCTTCCTGAGCGATAGTAGTCCGCTACAGCCCGGTTCACCGGAGTCCTGCTAGCCCAGCACTACTGCTCTGGACACCTGACTGGCCGGCATGTGTTTCACCTTGTTCCAATGTCTGTCCCTTCGGGGAAATGTCACGCGGTGACATCCAGAGTCCTGCCTAGCCTGCTACAGCCCGGGTTCCCTGGAGTCCTGTTAGCCTAGTGCTACAGCCCGGATTCACTCGCTGATGACGGACATGTTCGATGTGATTCATGTATGTCTGTCTCCATAGGTCTGTGCCGCTTTGGGTTCACGACTAGCCATGTCGGCCCGGGTTCTCTATCATATGGATGCTAGCGACACTATCATATACGTGAGCCAAAAGGCGCAAACGGTCCCGGGCCATGGTAAGGCGACACCCGTGGGATACCGTGCGTGAGGCCGCAAAGTGATATGAGGTGTTACCGGCTAGATCGATGTGACTTGGAATCGGGGTCCTGACACGGCGGCGCACATAGGGGCGGCGGCGTCGTGGGTCGGGGCAGCGCGCACGGGGGGGGGGGGGGGGGCGGGGGGGGGGGGGGGGGGGGGGGGTGGATCTGGCGAGAGGGAGGGACGAAGGAGTCGGGCAAGTTAGAGCTAGGGGGGAGATTACTAATGGCGCAACCCCAAGCGGTGCGCCATTAGTATGTTTTTTATAGCAGTGGCGCACCCCCTAGCGTTGCGCCATTAGAAATCTTTTTTTAGATAGCAATGGCGCACTACCCGAGTGGTGCGCCATGAGTATGTTATTATTATTATTATTATTTGTTTCTATTTTTAATACTTTTTTATAAAAATAGTAATAGTTTTTTTATGAATATGAAAAAATATCATCAAATTTGTTATTTGAAAATATCATCAAATGGGGGTGCTCGGCGGTGGTGGAGCGGGCCGGGGAGGGTGCGGGGGGTCGGCGGCGGCGGTGGAGCGGGGGAGGGTGCGGTGGGTCGTCAGCGGCGGTGGATCTAGCGGGGGAGGGTGCGGGGGGGGATCGAGATCGAGATGGAGGGGGATAACGATCGAGATGGAGGGGGATAGCGATCGAGATGGAGGGGGATCGAGATCGAGTGTCCTCATGAATATTCAATATTTTTTGATATTGAATATGAAAAGATATCATCACATTTGAAAAAATATTCATGAATTCAAAAAGTTCCCATGAAATTTAAAAATATTCATGAGTTCAAAAAGTGCCCATGAAATAGAATCGAGAAATGAAGACTATGATTTCAATACAATCGATCTTAGCTAGCTATCTGTTCACAATCTTCTTGCCCTTCTTTTTTGCAAATGGAGTTCTTTTGTGGAACGGACGTCCTTTAGGTAGGGTGGTCCTGCTTCTTCTTGTGGTGTATGCTGCTACTTCATCGTCGTCGTCATGTTCCATCTTCGGGTCGCCATACTTGTCGAAGTCTTGCTCATTGGCGACTCCATCCATTCTGATGATCTTCCTTTTGCCTCTCCTCACGACAACACGACTGGGCTTTGATGGGTTGGTAATGAAGAAGCATTGGTCCACTTGGGAAGCCAGTACCCATGGCTCATTTTTCGCGGTGACGTTTGCGCCCACGGTCTTGGATTTGGCTTCGGGTATAACCATGGTGGTGAAATACTGGTCTTCTTTTAGGACGCTCTTGGCCCATCTGACACGGAACATCGGGACCTTCTCTCCAGCGTAGCTCAGCTCCTAGATCTCCTCGATCCTTCCATAGTATCTGTCCTTGTCGTTACCGGTGTAGGATTCCCTCGTTACCCTGGAGTTCTGATAACCATCGCTCTTCATGTCCTTGTCCTCGGTGTAGAATGTGTTGCCGTTGATATCGTACGCCTCATAGGTCATCAGGTTGTGCTCGACGCCCTGTGACAAGGCGAATATGAGTTGTTGTTCCGCAGAAGAATCCTCGTGTAAAGGGTATGACAGAAGCTTCTTCTTGAACCAACGCGTGAAACATGAGTTGTGCTCTTTGATTATATCTCCGTCCGTCCTCTGTTGGCCTCGATCACTGTACGTCTTCTCAATAAAGGTTTTGTGCTCTACCACCCAAGGATCGACCACGTCTATGTGTTGTAGCATGACTAGGTTTGCTCTTTCAAAGTCGGCGAGTCGACCCTTGAAGTCGACATGCATTTCGCGGCGACCCTCATGGTGACCCCATCCAGCGAGCCTGCCGAGGTGCCTGTTGACGGGCAGACCAACGGGGTTCTCGATGCCTAGATAATTCGTGTAGTAGGAGATGCACTCTTCGTTCAGAAAGCCCCTAGCTATGCTTCCCTCTGGACGTGACATGTTGCGAACGTATCCTTTGATGACACCATTCATCCTTTCGAACGGCATCATGCTGTGCAGGAAAGTCGGCCCGAGTTGGATGATATCCTCCACGATATGGACCAGCAGATGCACCATAACGTCGAAGAATGCGGGCGGGAAGTACATCTCAAGCTCGCATAGTATCATCACGATCTTTTCCTGTAGCCTTCTGAGTTGCCTCACGCCAACCGACTTCCGAGAAATGATGTTGAAAACGTTGCATAGGCCAAATAGCGTTTCACGGACGTGCGCGTCCATGATCCCACGGATTGCAACTGGAAGTATCTGCGTCATCAGCACGTGACAGTCGTGAGACTTCAACCCGCTGAACTTCTGCTTCGCTGGGTCTAGGTATCTGCTTATCTTCATTGCGTAACCGTAAGGAAGTTTTACTCCTACGAGGCAGGTGAAAAACTACTCGATCTCCTCCTGACTTAGAGTGAGGCACGTGGGAGGGTAGTCATTTCCGGTATTCTTGGCCTTTTTTCCTTTGCGACGACTTTCTGTTTCCTGCTTCGCCTCATCATCATCATCATTAGCGTGAAGCTCCTCCCTGATGCCCATTGATTTCAAGTCTGCCCTTGCTTTTCGCCCATCTTGGGTCCTCTCTGGCATGTTGAGCAGGGTACCAAGCAGACTCTCGCACACGTTCTTCGTGATATGCATAACATCAAGGCTGTGAGGCACACGGTGGATCTTCCAGTACGGCAAGTCCCAGAAAACAGACCTCGTTTTCCATACCTTCAGCAGCGGCTCTAGCGCCTTTCGCTTCTTTCCCGGCTCTGGCGCCTTTTGCTTCTTTCCTGGCAGTGGGCAATCTTTCCAATTTTTCAACAGCTCGTCTATTTCCTCGCCGCTCCTCATACGCGGGCATCTTCGGGGTTCGGTTTCACCATCAAACAGATCCTTGCGTTTTCTCCACGGGTCATCGTCGCAAAGCCACCTTCGATGTCCCATGAACACGGTTTTCGAAGACCCGGAATCTCTATCTAGTTGGTGATACGTTGTGTCATCCATGCACCTGACGCAACCAGAAAATCCGTGGACCACCTACCCCACGAGATATCCGTAACCGAGATAGTCGTGCACCGTCGTGAGCAGTGCGGCTCTCATAGGGAAATATTCTTTCTCTGCGGCGTCCCATGTATTGGCTGGCGTTTTCCACAGCGTGTCTTGCTCCTCTTTCAGCAGCCCTAGATACAGATTGATGTCGTTCCCTGGTTGTTTCGGCCCTTCAATTAGCATACTCATGTGAATGTACTTCGTCTTCATGCACAACCAGGGGGAAGGTTGTACATCCACACAAACACAGGCCAGGTGCTATGTGTGCTTCTCTGGCTGCCAAACGGATTGACTCCATCGGTGCTCGCGCCCAGCACGATGTTCCTTGGATCGTTCCCAAATTCTGGGTCTTCGAAGTTCAACGCTTGCCACTGGCTCGCATCCTTAGGGTGACTCAGCATCTTGTCTTTTTTATTTATCTCTAGATCATTTCCGTCATCTTCTCGCTTGTTCTCCTCCCTATCCGCGTGCCAGCGTAGGAGCTTTGCTACCTTAGGATCCGCGAAATACCGCTGCAGATGAGGAGTGATCGGAAAGTACCACACCACTTTTCGAGGAGCTTTCTTCCTCTTCTTGTTTCGAGTGACGCCGCACACTGGACATATGGTAGACTCCGCATGCTCGTCCCGATAAATGATGCAATTGTTCATGCACACATGGTATTTCACGTGCGGTAAATCCAGAGGACACACGATTTTCTTCGCCTCCTCGAAACTGGTCGAGCACTTGTTCCCCATGGGAAGACGTTCGTGCCAGAATGACATGTTCTCGTCGAAGCATGTGTCGGTCATTTTGTGTTTTACCTTCATCTCCAGAGCCATGAGCGTTACTTTCAGGCGGGTATCCTCGGGCCTGCATCCTTCATACAATGGAGTAACCGTGTCTATCTCCTGTTGATCCAGCTTGGCTTTCTCTCACGCGGCAGCTCTTGCGTTATCCGTCTGCTTGAGAAGCAGCTCTTGAATATGAGGGTCCTGCACCCAGCCTCCATCGTCGTCTGCTCCGGCATCTTCATCTTCATGATCATGCCCTTCGTCTTGATCTTCCTCATCATCATGTCCGGCATCTTCTACATGATGACTGTGCACAGCATCACCGTCGTGATCATGTGCTAGAGATTCTTCTCTTCTCACCCGCCCTCGCCGTGGTGGTTGTCTTGTTGCCCTTCCTCATTTCTTGCCCGGCCCCCATGGACGACTTCATAGTCATCTTCATCACGTTGCCACCGATAGCCATCCATGAAACCACGCAAGAGCAGGTGGTCCCGCACCTGCCCGGAATCCGGGTCCGCAATAAGGCTCTTCAGCTTGCATCTTTGACACAGACATCTTACCTCCGTCTCGTTCTTTTGAAGCATCTCAGCCTTCACGGAGCTCAAAAACCTATTCACAATGCCTTCGGTCATCGTGCGGACCATGGTCGCCTGCGGGGTAGAGCAAAATGATATTTTAGAACCAAGAAAAAAATTTGGCATGACTTTCCCTAAAAATAGGACCAAAAAGAATGCATAGTACCAAAATTCTCGCCGAAACGGAAATGAATCAACATTCCGGTAAAATATTGGCAACTATCGCATTTAAAATACTGGTACCTGCAAACACAAACATATATGCAACACCACAAACATACATAGATCTAGCAAGGCCATAAAAAGTGCATGTGCACGTTGTTGGAGGGAGAAAAAAGTAGATCAACAACATAAAGATAGCTTTCCCCTTACTTACCTATCAAAAAAGGCAATTTAACCACTTAATTTTGATGAATCTATGGTGCAAATGAGGTGAGGAGGAGGAGGCAGCCGACACAAGCTTGGAGGAGGAGGTGGATAGAACGAATTGGGGAAAGTGAGTGTGTAGGTGTGGCTGTCCAAAATATATAGCTGGTCCCAGGTTACTAATGGCGCACCACCCACAATGGCGCACCACCCTGGTTACTAATGGCGCACCAGCTTGAGGTGCGCCATTAGTAGTTTTGCAAAAAAAAAGTAGTGGCGCACTGTGTTGGAGGTGCGCCATTACTAGTTAAACTAGTAATGGCAAACTCTTCCCTGGTGCGCCATTAGTATTTTTGGAAAAAAAAAAGTGTTACTAATGGCGCACCCTGGGTCTGGTGCGCCATTAGTGTCTACCACACTAATGGCACACCAACTCATGGTGCGCCATTACTATATAGTAGTGGCGCACCACATCTCTGGTGCACCATTAGTGGCCATATCATCTATAGCCCTTTTCCTAGTAGTGTTAGATAGTTACTTGTATAATTTTCTTACTTGTATGATTGTTTGTTATATATAGTGCCATGGTTTTGATATCCGTCCCCATCGGCCCTCGTCTGGTTTATGATTCGGATGTGGTATATTATCTTCTATAACTATTTGTTTCATTTCGTGTTTATGACAATTATGCCCATCAAGTTGACATAGCTATTTTTATCTAGGAGGTATGTGAACCAGAAATTTCAACCGATCCTTTTGTCGAGAAGATAAATTTAGTTGAAGAAGAAAGCGATTATTTGAAAGAAAAATTGAAAAGAATTGAAGAAGAGAAGATGAAATTGGAGTTGTATGTTGCCTATGTCGTCGATGATCACAAGATCAAGATGGACGCAATGCGCTTGAAGATTAGAAAGATTAGAAAATATGTCGTTAACAAAGAGGCTTGGTATCATTATGTTGTTGGATCAATTATTACCTTAGGTGCAATTTTGATGGCATTTGTTGTTGCATTTAAACGCTTTAGCTAGATAGTTTTATGTTGTTTTATGATAATAAGTGTGTATAAAATTTATGTATGAACTTGTATTAATTTGTTTTTTCCGATGTTGTGTAATGAAGATGAGCCGACAATGGATGTACGATTATTGACGCTCTCGCCAGTTCATTAATGGCGTGCATAGTTTTCTGCGTGCGGCTAAGTCAAACAAGCGGAAAGGTTTTTTGTGTTGTCCATGTGGTGTTTGTAAGAATGATAGGAATTACTCTACGTCAAAAATCCTTCACACACCCACCTGCTTCAGTCCGGTTTCATGTCCGGCTATAACTGTTGGACCAAGCACGGAGAAAGAGGGGTTATAATGGAAGACAATGGAGAACAACAGGATGATGACAACTATCCTAGGTTCCCTGAATAAGATGGTACTACAATGGGCGAAGAAGCTGAAGAAGAGGCATCAGATGAGCCCGATGATGATCTTGGTTGGGCCATTGCTGATGCAAAGAGAAAATACGTAAGTGAAAAGGAGAAGTTGAAGTTGTTGCACATGTTAGAGGATCACAAAAATTTATTGTACCCAAATTGCAAATATGACAAGAAAAAGCTGGGTATCACACTAGAATTCTTGCAATGGAAGGAAGAGAATGGTGTATCTAACAAGGGATTTGAAAAGTTGCTGAAAATGTTAAAGAAGATGCTTCCAAAGGACAACGAATTGCCCGACAGTACATATGAAGCAAACAAGGTTGTCTGCCCTCTAGGATTATAGGTGCACAAGGTACATGCATGCCCTAATGACTGCATCCTCTACCGCGGTGAGGAGTACGAGAATTTGAATGCATGTCCGGTATGCGATGCATTGTGATATAAGATCAGGCGCGATGACCCTGGTGATGTTGAGGGCGAGTGCCCCAGTAACAGGATTCCTGCCAAGATGATGTGGTATGCTCCTATAATACCATAGTTGAAACTTTTGTTCCAAAACAAAGAGCATGCCAAGTTGTTGCGATGGCACAAAGAAGACCGTAAGAAAGACAGGATGTTGAGAGTATCCGCTGATGGGTCGCAGTGGAGAAAAATCAAGAGAAAGTGGTCGGAGACTGCAGATGACACCAGGAACTTATGGTTTGGTATAAGTGTAGATGGCATTAATCCTTTTGGGGAGCAGAGCAGCAATCATAGCACCTGGCCTATGAATCTATGTATTTATAACTTTCCTCTTTGGTTGTGCATGAAGCGGAAGTCCAGTATGATGCCAGTGCTCATCCAAGGCGCTAATTAAGAAACCCGACAACGAAATTGATGTGTATCTAAGGCCATTAGTTGAAGAACTTTTACAGTTGTGGGATATAAAAGGCGTACGTGTGTGGGATGAGCACAAACATGAGGAATTTGACCTATGAGCATTGTTGTTTGTAACCATTAAGGATTTTCCTGCTCTTAGTAACCTTTTGGGATAGACAAACAAGGGATACAATGCATGCACACACTGTTTAGATGAGACTAAAAGTATATATTTGGACAAATATAAGAAGAATGTGTGCCTAGGACATTGTCGAATTCTTCCGATCAGGCATCTCCTAAGAAAGAAAGGCAAGCATTTCAAAGGTGCGGCAGATCACTGGAAGAAGCCTGACCACCATACCGGTGATCATATACTTGATAAGGTCAAGGATTTAAAAGTAATCTTTGGAAAGGGTCCTGGCGGATAATCTGTTTCAAATGATGCTGACGGACACGCGCCCATGTGGAAGAAGAACTCTATATTTTGGGACCTACACTATTGGAAAGTCCTATAGGTCAGCTCTACAATCGATGTGATGCATGTGACGAAGAATCTTTGCGTGAACCTGCAAGGTTTCTTGGGCGTGTATGGGACGACAAAAGATACATTGGAGTCATGGGAGGACCAACAACGTATGCACGAAAAATACGACATGCATCCAAAGCAGTATCAAGGTCCTGTCAGCTATGCTCTTACCAAAGAAGAGAAGGAAATATTTTTTGAATGCCTGCTCAGTATGAAGGTCCTGTCTGGCTTCTCATCGAATATAAAGGGAATAATCAATACGCCAGAGAAAAATTGCAAAACCTAAAGTCTCATGATAACCCACAAGTATAGGGGATCAATTGTAGCCTCTTTCGATAAGTAAGAGTGTCGAACCCAACGAGGACCTAAAGGTACAACAAATATTCCCTCAAGTTCTATCGACCACCGATACAACTCTACGCACGCTTAATGTTCGCTTTACCTAGAACAAGTATGAAACTAGAAGTACTTTGTAGGTGTAACGGGATAGGTTTGCAAGAATATAAAGAGCACATAAATAAAAACTAGGGACTGTTTTAGGTAAAGAAGCAATAAAGTTAGTATAGCGAGTGTGGAAAAGTGGTGGTAGGAGTTGCGAAATTGTCCCTAAGCAATTGACTACTTTACTATACCGATAGCAAGTTTTATGTGGGAGAGGCCACTGCTAGCATGTCATCCCTTACTTGGAATTCTATGCACTTATGATTGGAACTATTAGCAAGCATCCACAACTACTAATGTTCATTAAGGTAAAACCCAACCATAACATTAAGATATATTGGTCCCCCTTCAATCCCGTATGCATCAATTTCTATGCTAGGTTGAAGCTTCTGTCACTCTTGCCCTCCAATACATAGTCCTATCAACATATAACTAACCCTATGGTGTGATCCACATGCATGCTCATATGGGCACCAAAGGGCAGCAAGATAACCACAAGCAAATTAAACCAATCACAGCAATTCACCAATTACCGATAGGACAACAAAAATCTACTCATACATCATAGGATGGCAACACATCATTGGATAATAATATGAAGCATAAAGCACCATTTTCAAGTAGAGGGTACATCGGGTTGCGGGAGAGTGGACTGCAGTAGATAGATGGGGGAAGGTGATGAAGATGTTGGTGAAGATGACGGAGCTGTTGGTGTAGATCGCGGTGACGATGATGGCCCCGGTGGCATTCCGGTGCCACCGGAAGAGAGGGGGAGAGGGCCCTCCTGCTTCTTCTTCTTCTTCTTCTTCTTTCTTGACCTTCTCCCTGGATGGGAGAAGGGTTTCCCCTTTGGTACTTGGCTTCCATGGCATGGGAGGGGCGAGAGCCCCTCCGAGATTGGATCTGTCTCTCTGTCTCTCTCTGTTTCTGCGTTTCAGATTCACGCCTTTCACCGTTTCTTATATTCCCGGAGATCCATAACTCCGATTGTGCTGAAATTTTAACACGATTTCTATCCGGATATTGGCTTTCTTGTGGCAAAAGAAGGGCACCAACCGCCTTACAGGGTGTCCACAAGGGCACCCTACCTCATGGCCCCCTCGGGCATCGTCCCGCATTGATTCTTCTTCCCAAAAATCACATATATTCCAAAAAAACTCCGTCAGTTTTTATCCCGTTTGGACTCTGTTTGATATGGATTTTCTGCGAAAAAAAACATGCAACAAACAGGAACTGGCACTAGGCACTAGATCAATATGTTAGTCCCAAAAATAATATAAAAAGTTGCCAAAAGTATATGAAAGTTGTAGAATATTGGCACGGAACAATAAAAAATTAGAGATACGATGGAGACGTATCAGCATCCCCAAGCTAAATTCCAGCTCGTCCTCGAGTAGGTAAATGGTAAAAAAGATAATTTTTGATGTGGAATGCGACCTAGCATAATCTTGATCATGTAATCTAGTCATGGCATGAATATTAAGACACGAGTGATTAAAAGCAATAGTCTATCATTTAACATTAAGACAATAATACTTCAAGCATACTAATATAGCAATCATGTCTTTTCAAAACAACATGGCCAAAGAAAGTTATCCCTACAAAATAATATGGTCTGTCTATGCTCCATCATAGCCACACAAAGCATTCAAATCATGCACAACCCCGATGACAAGCCAAGCAATTGTTTCACACTTTTGATGTTCTCAAACCTTTTCAACTTTCACGCAATACATGAGCATGAGCCATGGATATAGCACTGTAGGTGGAATAGAATATGATGGTCGGGGTTGTGTGGATAAGACAAAAAGGGAGAAAGTCTCACATCAACGCGGCAAATCAACGGGCTATGGAGATTGATAACACACAAGTATAGAGGATCGCAACAGTTTGCGAGGGTAAAGTATTCAACCCAAATTTATTCACAAGTATAACGGGCTATGGAGATTTGACACAAGGGGAGCCAAAGAATATTCTCAAGTACTAGCAGCTGAGTTGTCAATTCAACCACACCTGGAAACTTAGTATCTGCAGCAAAGTATTTAGTAGCAAAGTAATATGATAGTATTGGTAACAGTAGCAAAAGGTAACAGTAGTAAAAGTAATGTTTTTGTTATTTTGTAGTGATGATAGCAATAGCAACGGGAAAGTAAATAAGCGAAGAACAATATATGGAAAGATCGTAGGCAATGGATCGGTGATGGAGAATTATGCCGGATGCAGTTCATCATGTAACAGTCATAACCTAGGGTGACACAGAACTAGCTGCAGTTCATCAATGTAATGTAGGCATGTATTCCGAATATAGTCATACGTGCTTATGGAAAAGAACTTGCATGCCATCTTTTATCCTATCCTCCCGTGGTAGCGGGGTCCTTACGGAAACTAAGGGATATTAAGGCCTCCTTTTAATAGAGTACCAGAACAAAGCATTAACACATAGTGAATACATGAACTCCTCAAACTACGGTCATCACCGGTAACTATCCCGATTATTGTCACTTTGGGGTTAACGGACCATAACACGTAATAGGTGACTATTGACTTGCAAGATAGGATCAAGAACTCCCATATATTGATGAAAACATAATAGGTTCAGATCTGAAATCATGGCACTCGGGCCCTAGTGACAAGCATTAAGCATAGCAAAGTGATAGCAACATCAATCTCAGAACATAGTGGATACTAGGGATCAAACCCTAACAAAACTAACTCGATTACATGATAGATCTCATCAAACCCATCACCGTCCAGCAAGCCTACGATGGAATTACTCACACACGGCAGTGAGCATCATGAAATTGGTGATGGAGGATGGTTGATGATGACGATGGCGACGGATTCCCCTCCCTGGAGCCTCGAACGGACTCCAGATCAACCCTCCCGAGAGGTTTTAGGGCTTGGCGGCAGCTCCGTATCGTAAAACATGATTAATTCTTCTCTCTGATTTTTTTCTCCCCGAAACACAATATATAGAGTTGGAGTTGGAGTCGGAGGAGCTCCAGGCGGCCCACGAGGTAGGGGCGCGTCCCCACCCTCGTGGATAGGTGGTGGGCCCCCTGGCCTTTATCTTTTGCAGGTATTTTTTATATTTTCCAAAAAGTTGCTCCGTGAAGTTTCAGGTCATTCCGAGAACGCTTGTTTCTGCACATAAATAACACCATGGTAATTCTGCTGAAAACGGCGTCAGTCCGGGTTAGTTCCATTCAAATCATGCAAGTTAGAGTCCAAAACAAGGACAAAACTGTTTGGAAAAGTAGGTACGGCGGAGACGTATCAACTCCCCCAAGCTTAAACCTTTGCTTGTCCTCAAGCAATTCAGTTGACAAACTGAAAGTGATAAAGAAAAACTTTTACAAACTCTGTTTGCTCTTGTTGTTGTAAATATGTAAAGCCAGCATTCAAGTTTTCAGCAAAGATTATAACTAACCACATTCGCAATAACGCTTAGGTCTCAAGTTTACTCATATCAATAGCATAATCAACTAGCGAGCAATAATAATAAATCTTGGATGACAACACTTTCTCAAAACAATCATAATATGATATAACAAGATGGTATCTCGCTAGCCCTTTCTGAGACCGCAAAACATAAATGCAGAGCACCTTTAAAGACCAAGGACTGACTAGACATTGTAATTCATGGTAAAAGAGATCCAGTCAAGTCATACTCAATGTAAACTAACAATAATGAATGCAAATGATAGCGGTGCTCTCCAACTAGTGCTTTTAATAAGAGGATGATGACTCCGCATAAAAGTAAATAGATAGGCCCTTCGCAGAGGGAAGCAGGGATTTGTAGAGGTGTCAGAGCTCGGTTTTGAAATAAAGGTGAATAATATTTTGAGCGGTATACTTTCATTGTCAACAGAACAACCAATAGATGGCGATATATTCTATGCTACACACATTATAGGTGGTTCCCAAACAGAATAGTAAAGTTTATACTCCCCCTTCCACCAACAAGAATCAATCCATGGCTTGCTCGAAACAACAAGTGCCTCCAACTAACAAGAGTCCCAGGGCGAGTTTTGTTTGCAATTATTTTGATTTAGTTTGCATAAAGCATGGGACTGGGCATCCCGGTGACCAGCCACTTTCTCGTGAGTGAGGAGCGGAGTCCACTCCTCTTGAGAATAACCCGCCTAACATGGAAGATACAGACAACCCTAGTTGATACATGAGCTATTCGAGCATACAAAACATGATATTTATTTGATGGTTTAGAGTTTGACACATACAAATTTACTTGGAACGGCAGGTAGATACTGCATATAGGTAGGTATAGTGGAATCATGTGGAATAACTTTGGGGTTTAAGGGATTGGATGCACAAGCAGTATTCCCGCTTAGTACAGGTGAAATCTAGCAAAAGACTGGGAAGCGACCAGCTAGAGAGCAACAACAGTCATGAACATGCATTAAAATTAATCAACACCGAATGCAAGTATGAGTAGGATATAATCCACCATGAACATAAATATTGTGAAGGCTATGTTGAGTTTGTTTCAACTACATGCGTGAACATGCGCCAAGTCAAGTCGCTTAAATCATTCAGAGGAGGATACCACCCTATCATACCACATCATAACCATTTCAATAGCATGTTGGCATGCAAGATAAACTATTATAACTCATAGCTAATCAAGCATGGCACAAGAAACTATGATCTCTAGTTGTCATTGCAAACATGTTTATTCATAATAGGCTGAATCAGGAACGATTGTAACATCCTGATTCTCGGAATGTTTAAGAATTTTTTCCAAAAATCAGGGCGAGAAAATTTCATTTGTTTTATTTGTTAACAAAGCTTAAATTGACTTTTTATAAATTCGAAGGATTTAATTTGAACTAATATGAACCTAAATTAAAATTTGCGTTTACCTCTTTTGTTTTAGTCGAGCTTTATTTTGTCATCTTCGGCATATTATAATATGCGCCTTTGAATTTTCTTTGGTAGATTTCGTTCCAAAATCCTTTGATATTTGTTTGAGCTTATGTTCCTTTTCTAGATTTTCCTGAGAGAAAATTAATTTCTTTTTCTCCCTCAAACTCTGGATTGAATTCCCTAGCTGAATCTACCTTCTCTCTTCATCTAACTATATTTGTTTTTCTCACACGAATGGGCCAAGCCCAATTGTGTATTTTTCCATGCTCTCTCTTCTGGGCCAACAGCTAACTTTTCCTTTCTTCTTTCTCTCCCACTTGGACCAAAGCCAAATTGGGCCAATACCCAGCCAAGCCAGCGCCTCCTCTTCGCTCTCTCCCTACGTTTCAATCTACAGAAGAGAAACAACCGCCTACATGTACATAGTAAACTCCTGCATCCTCCTTTAATTCCTCTTTCCTTCCTTATTTCTCTTCACCTTCCATCTTCCAACGCCAACCCAAGCGCTTCTCCTTCCTCACGGCTCCACCCACACTTGAACGTACATGAGCACACGAAGCTGAAACGTACAGGCACTAGCACTCCTGATTTTCTCAAGCATTCTCAAATCCGTGAGTATATATATGTGTGCCCCTTGCTCCTCTTAAAGACCCATATCAACTCCTCCCTTCTCCCTTCCACAATCTCTCCAATACTCTCTCCGGACTGCTGCTACTCCATGGATGCCGGCGCTCATTCCCGGTGGCGTAGACCATCTCCATCAGCACCCTTGCGCCACAAGGTTCCTCTCCACACCACGAATCCATTCAGAGAAGAAAGAACGCGTTCCGTCGACCAGACGCGAACAATTTTGCATGTCCGCCAACACTGTTTGTCGAGTTCTTCGCGTCGTTCTGTCAAACTCAGTGAGCAACTATACAATTCCTTTTGTGCGACTTCAAAACATCATTCAATTTATCTCCTAGACATCATAGTTCCTCCTATTTTTATCGTTGGGCGCGTTGATGCCATCCGTCGCATAAACCGTAGGTCATGGTCACATTTCCATTGTTTTTGTTCATCGTTTGATCTCCCCAGTAGAAGAAACGTTTTATATGGTTGTAGCAATCCTGTAGTGGAGTTAGGTTACTTGTTTGGTTAATCGAGTTTTGTTATAGATTTTTGGTTGTTTATCGGACTATTTATTAATATGTTATTTTCTTGTGTTCTTGATACGCGTAGGAGTGTGTGCTAGCTATCTCATAATTTGTGTGTCTCGCATATATATGATTGCTTGATTTATTTATTTTACCGATAATAGTTATGTGATATTTATTTCGTGGGGTATGTATGATATTACTATGTACCAGTTTCGGCAAATTACTATTATGTGTGGTAGTTGATTAGTGAACTTTTGTGTTGGTTTGATATTTTTTATATGTTCATGACATGCCTAGGAGTCGCTCATAATTATTTCATAATTTTAGATGTTAGATGTGACTGGCTAGATTTATTGTAAGGATTTCTTTTATTATCTATTACATATTTGTAAATTGTCTCATGTGATATTGTTGCATGGCATGTAGCGCTATCTTATGCATGTGTACAATTTTTGTTGAATGTTCGCCATGCTTAAATTCTATAGGATTATTCTAGGCTTTGCTTTGTTCATTGAATCATTAACTACTTCATGTCTTAATTAATTTTAATTGATGCTTAGCATTGATATATCTTAGATATGGTTCACATGTTCATTTCCATCCATGTCACATGTTGTTTTATTAGTTTGAAATCATTGTCATGTCTATGATGGTGTAGGGGAACGTAGTAATTTCAAAAAAATTCCTACGCACACGCAAGATCATGGTGATGCATAGCAACGAGAGGGGAGAGTGTGATCTATGTACCCTTGTAGATCGACGGCGGAAGCGTTTGGTTGATGTAGTCGTACATCTCCACGGCCCAACCGATCAAGCACCGAAACTATGGCACCTCCGAGTTCTAGCACACGTTCAGCTCGATGACGATCCCCGGGCTCCGATCCAGCAAAGCGTCGGGGAGGAGTTCCGTCAGCACGACGGCGTGGTGACGATCTTGATGTTCTACCGTCGCAGGGCTTCGCCTAAGCACCGCTACAATATGACCGAGGTGGAATATGGTGGAGGGGGGCACCGCACACGGCTAAGGAACGATCACGAAGATCAACTTGTGTGTCTAGGGGTGCCCCCTGCCCCTGTATATAAAGGAGCAAGGGGAGGAGGCCGGCCGACCCCTATAGGCGCGCCAGGAGGAGTCCTCCTCCTAGTAGGAGTAGGACTCCTACTAGGAGGGGGAAAGAAGTGGGGAGGGAGAGGGAAAGGGGGGCGCCGCCCCCCCTCTCCTAGTCCAATTCGGACCAGGGGGGAGGAGGCGCGCGGCCCACCTCTGGCAGCCCCTCTCTCTCTCCAATAAGGCCCATATGGCCCATTACTTCTCCCGGGGGGTTCCGGTAACCCTCTGGCTCTCCGGTTTTCTCCGAAATCACCCGGAACACTTCCGGTGTCCGAATATAGCCGTCCAATATATCAATCTTTATGTCTCGACCATTTCGAGACTCCTCATCGTGTCCGTGATCACATCCGGGACTCCGAACTAACTTCGGTACATCAAAACTCATAAACTCATAATATAACTGTCATCGAAACCTTAAGCGTGCGGACCCTACGGGTTCGAGAACAATGTAGACATGACCAAGACACGTCTCCGGTCAATAACCAATAGCGGAACCTGGATGCTCATATTGGCTCCTACATATTCTACGAAGATCTTTATCGGTCAGACCGCATAACAACATACGTTGTTCCCTTTGTCATCGGTATGTTACTTGCCCGAGATTCGATCGTCGGTATCTCAATACCTAGTTCAATCTCGTTACCGGCAAGTCTCTTTACTCGTTCCGTAATACATCATCTCGCAACTAACTCATTAGTTGCAATGCTTGCAAGGCTTATGTGATGTGCATTACCGAGAGGGCCCAGAGATACCTCTCCGACAATCGGAGTGACAAATCCTAATCTCGAAATACGCCAACCCAACATGTACCTTTGGAGACACCTGTAGAGCACCTTTATAATCACCCATTTACGTTGTGACGTTTGGTAGCACACAAAGTGTTCCTCCGGCAAACGGGAGTTGCATAATCTCATAGTCATAGGAACATGTATAAGTCATGAAGAAAGCAATAGCAACATACTAAACGATCGGGTGCTAAGCTAATGGAATGGGTCATGTCAATCAGATCATTCACCTAATGATGTGATCCCGTTAATCAAATAACAACTCTTTGTTCATGGTTAGGAAACATAACCATCTTTGATTAACGAGCTAGTCAAGTAGAGGCATACTAGTGACACTCTGTTTGTCTATGTATTCACACATGTATGATGTTTCCGGTTAATACAATTCTAGCATGAATAATAAACATTTATCATGATATAAGGAAATGAATAATAACTTTATTATTGCCTCTAGGGCATATTTCCTTCACGTAGATGGCAGGACCTTCATACTGCTTTGGAGGCATGCCGTCTTTTTCGTGCAAACGTTGCAGGTCCTCCCATGCCTCAGGTGTATCTTTTGTCTTCCCATACACGCCCAAGAAGCCTAGCAGGTTCATGCAAAGGTTCTTCGTCACGTGCATCACGTCGATTGAGGAGGACCTCTAGGTCTTTCCAGTAGGGTAGGTCCCAAAATATAGATTTCTTCTTCCACATGGGTGTGTGTCCCTCAGCGTCATTCGGAACAGCTAGTCCACCGGGACCCTTTCCAAAGGATTACGTGTAAATCATTGACCATAGCAAGTACGTGATCACCTACGCATGGCGGGCTTCTTTCGGTGATCTGCCTCGCCTTTGAAATGCTTGCCTTTCTTTCGACATTGATGGTTGGTCGGAAGAAATCGATGATGGCCCAGGTACACATTCTTCCTGCATTTGTCCAGGTATATACTTTCAGTGTCATCTAAATAGTGCGTGCATGCGTGGTATCCTTTGTTTGTCTGTCCTGAAAGAAGTTACTGAGAGCGGGCGCCCAATTGATGGTCACGAACAGTAACGCCTTTAGGTTAAATTCCTCCTGTCTGTGCTAATCCCACGTAGGTACACCGTTTCCATTCCACATCTGTAAAAGTTCTTCAACTAATGGCCTTAGGTACACATCAATTTCGTTGCCGGGTTGCTTAGGGCCTTGGATGAGAACTGGCATCATAATGAACTTCCACTTCATGCAAATCCAAGGAGGAAGGTTACACATACATAGAGTCATGGGCCAGGTGATGTGATTGCTGCTCTGCTGCCCGAAAGGATTAATGCCATCCGCGCTTAAAGCAAACCATATGTTCCTTGGGTCCTTTGCAAACTCATCCCAGTACTTTCTCTCGATTTTTCTGCACTGCGACCCGTCAGCAGGTGCTCCCAACTTCCCGTCTTTCTTTCGGTCCTCACCGTGCCATTGCATCAACTTGGCATGCTCTTCGTTTATGAACAGACGTTTCAACCGTGGTATTATAGGAGCGTACCACATCACCTTCGCAGGTACCCTCTTCCCGGGGGGCTCGCCATCAACATCACCAGGGTCATGTTGTCTGATCTTATACTGCAATGCACCGCATACCGGGCATGCGTTCAGATCCTTGTATGCACCGCGGTAGAGGATGCAGTCATTAGGGCATGCATGTATCTTCTCCACCTCCAATCCTAGAGGGCATACGACCTTCTTTGCTGCGTATGTACTGTCGGGCAATTCGTTATCCTTTGGAAGCTTCTTCTTCAATATTTTCAGTAGCTTCTCAAATCCTTTGTCAGCCACAGCATTCTCTGCTTTCCACTGCAGCAATTCTAGTACGGTACCGAGCTTTGTGTTGCCATCTTCGCAATTGGGGTATAACCCTTTTTGTGATCCTCTAACATGCGATCGACTTCAGCTTCTCCTTTTGACTTTCGCATTGCGTCCTTGCATCGACAATGACCGGCGGAGATCATCATCATCGGGCACATCGTCTGGGTTTCTCTTGATCTTCAGCAGCTTCACCGTTGCAGCATCATTGGGCACATCGTCTGGTTCTCTTGGATTCTTCACCAGCTCCCCCCGTTGCAGCATCACCGTATTCAGGCGGCACATAGTTGTCATCGTAGTCTTCTTCTTCGCCGTCTTCCATCATAACCCCTATTTCTCCGTGCCTCGTCCAAACATTATAGTGCATGGACAACACATAAAACCATTCTGCTTGTTTGCCTCAGCTGCATCGAGAAACTCATGCACGCCCTTAATGTACTCGGAGGTGTGTCTGTCACCGTACATCCATTGCCGGTTCATCTGCGTGCATTATATATAATTAAGTGTCCAAATTAATAGAAGTTCATCATCACATTAAAACCAAAGTGCATACATAGTTCTCATCTAACAACATATAGCTCTCCAGAGCATCTAATTAATTAAACCATACATTGAAACTATGTAAAACATTTCAATGCGAAAACAAATGCGATCATAATCGCAACCAAGGTAACAATTGATCCAACGGCATAATGATACCAAGCCTCGGTATGAATGGCATATTTTCTAATCTTTCTAATCTTCAAGCGCATTGCATCCATCTTGATCTTGTGATCATCGACGACATCCGAACATGCAACTCCAATATCATCTTCTCCTCCTCATTTTTTTTTATTTTTTCCTTCAACAAATTGTTCTCTTCTTCAACTAAATTTATCCTCTCGACAATAGGGTCGGTTGGAATTTCCGATTCACATACATCCTACATAAATAAAATCTATGTCACGTTGGTTGGCATAATTTTCATAAACAATAAATGAACCAACAGTTATAAAGATAATATATATACCACATCCAAATCATAGACAGTACGAGGCGACGGGGGCGGATACCAAAACCATCGCACTATATAAGATGCAATAATAAAAGTAAGAAAATAATACAAGTATCTATGTAAACATACAAGTAAGAATATTTTTCCTTTCAGAAAGAAGATAAGAACAAGAGGCTCACCACGGTGGTGCCGGCGATGAGCTCGGCGCGGGTGATCGACGGCGGTGAAGACGGACGGGGCGTGACGGACCGATAAACCTAGACAAATATTAAGAAAATGGAGCTTGGAGGTCGAGCTTGGAGAGGAGAAAGCTTAAGTAGTGTGGCTCGGGCATTCCATCGAACACCTTGTGTGCATAGGAGGTGAGCTAGAGCACCACCAAGCCCTCTCCCCCTCGGCCAGAAAAAACAGAGCAGTGTGCTCTGCTCTTACGCGAGGGGGTATATATAGGCACCTCATTGGTCTCGGTTGGGTGGCATGAACCGGGACTAAAGGCGGAGCTTGGTCACCGGCTTCAAGCCACCAACCAAGGGACCAATGGTTGGGCCAGGAGCGAGGCCATTGGTCCCGGTTCGTCCCACCAACCGGGACCAAGGTCCAGATGAACTGGGACCAATGCCCACGAGGCCGGCCGCACTGGCGCTCACGAACCGGGTCCAATGCCCCCATTGGTCCCGTCTAGACTGAAACCGGCTAATGGGCTACCCGGCCTGGACCCCAAAGCCCTGTTTCTACTAGTGGAAGGAGGCGGGGGCGAGGAGTAAAAATTGAATCATTTTTTTTTCAGTTAGCCATCAGGACTGCGGGTTCATTACCAAAAAGACTTTTCTATGAAAAGGCTGCCACGGTGAACCCAAATTAGTACCAACTCGTTTATATTACGATTTTGTCTATACAAATCATAAAAGGATATTATGACCTGAGAAGAAAGCGTATTGTGATGGTGAACCCGACAAAGTCAATCCGTGCTTTATTATTAGGGAGGATTTAAAAAATATACAATAAATAAAATTTACATACCATCGGGATAAAATGTTTCTAACATTTTAAAAAATATTCACGTGTTTTGGAAAAATGTCCAAGACATTTTTCAAAACTGCTTATACACAAAAATGTTTACAAAATTTTGAAAAATATATTCCATACCCCTTTCAATGGAATTGTTTGGATATTTTTAAAAATGTTCCGGATTACTGATCTTTTTTGACGTGAACAGCAGGAGCTCTGCTTTGGCATTAAAGGAGAATAGAAGTTTTACAGTAGCATTGGAAAGGAAGAACATTCCTAGCCAATCCCCACACCCACATACATCACTTCGAAGCAGCTACCACATGGACAACTACCACGCCCGCAATTATCCCACAGCGTGAATCATCTTGTTGGCCTCATAGAAGGTCTTCACCTCATCCCTAATCAGTCCAACAAAGTGCCATGGCCGTTAACGCTTTTTGGTCGAAGATCCTGCGGTTCCTCTCCTTCCATACATTCCAAACGGTGTAATCCGCCCCGGTGTAACGCCAGGGTTTTCCCAGTCACGACGTTGTAAAACGACGGCCAGTGAATTGTAATACGACTCACTATAGGGCGAATTCGAGCTCGGTACCCGGGGATCTCCTCCTTGGTCTTGTCCTTTGCCCCATGGTCGGAGCATAGCCGTGACCACCAATCCACAATGGATGGCGCTGAGGAAGCCACCATGTCATCCACCCGTTTGGTCCTTGCAGCTGGACGAAATCCTCCTTCATAAAGCAGCAACACAGTGTGATTGGATTCGCGGTCCCGGCTCCTGATCATAAAGACAACACAAGTTGTTATTCGGCCATCCCCGAGCCTGCAGCCGATCCGCGTCTAGTTTCAATTATACAGCAGGAGCCAGACGTAGAACTTGATCTTCTCCTCTATCTTTTCCTTCCACAATCGTGCCAGCACCGACCTTTTGATTCTAGCAACAAACTGGGCGTCATATGCAAAGCAGGCCGAGTAGTTACCGTTGGCAGTTAGCGTCAATTGGATCCGGTCTTTATCCTCCGTTAGGACCACTCCCTGTATCTTTTCCCACAACCATACGAACTGCTAAAGCTGCACTTCATTGATCATTCTCTGTAGCCCTTGAACCACCGACCATTTTGCAACGCATCCTTGACAGTGTTCTTCTTGAATTGGGCCATCTTGAACAACCCTGGTGCCACCGAGGAAGGAGATTCACCGTTGAGCCATCGGTCCCTCCAGAACACAACCACACCACCATCCCCCAATTGAATCTTAGTGCAGCTCGAAAAAAGTTACTTGTCTGCCTCATCGCAAGGCGTCATTGTATCCTTCCATGGTTTGTCCGCCTCATCCCACCTGAACCATTCCCATCGCATACACAT
The DNA here is from genome assembly GCF_003073215.2 of Triticum urartu. NCBI lineage: Eukaryota > Viridiplantae > Streptophyta > Magnoliopsida > Poales > Poaceae > Triticum > Triticum urartu. The sequence goes on from NC_053025.1 coordinate 613,296,783, forward strand.
AGCTCGGCTGAAGCACTCAATGTTTTTAACTCCCAAACCACCATATTTTTTCAGCGAGCAAATCTGGCTCCAATTTATTAGGCTTTTCCCTCCGATGTTCCCATCTTCGGCCTCCCAAAGAAAGTTGATCCGCAGCTTGTCCACTTTTTTGATTAGCCACGTGTTCGGTGGAAAGGCAGTTAAGAAGTATGTTGTTGTTGCCATGACCACCGAGTTGACATAAACCAGCCTTCCCATCCTATTAAGGAGCCTGCCTTTTCTTTGCAACAACTTGCCAGCAATTTTATCGATCAAGGGCTAGGCTTCAGTTCTCTTTGGCTTTCTGACCCCTATAAAGGTAGCTCCAAGTACCGACATGGAAGGTTCCCTTGCAGAATCCCAAACTTTGCCAATATAGGTTGCAATTTCAACTCTGAGCATGAAATAGGGTATGGCACTATCTTTGCCATGTTTGTTTCTAGCCCCGAAGCCTTCCTAGACAGCTCCAGAATGGCATGCAGCACAACAAGGTCCTCCCGCACTAGGTTGATGAAGAGTGCAACATCATCAGCATAAAAGCTCGACCGAAAGCAGGCAATACTTGTCCCAAGAGGCCCCAAAATATTTCTCGCTGTAGCCACCACCAACAATCTCTACAAAGGTTCCATGGCATTGATGAACAACAACGGGGACAAAGGATCACCCTGTTTGAGCCCCCTCCCATGTAGAAATGGGGATCCTAGCACTCCATTCAATATCATTCTGGAAGAGGAGGAGGCCAGAATCAATGAGATCATGTGACATCATCTCTGCCAAAACCCCATAGTCTCCATGACCTACAGCAAGTAGCCCCAACAAACCGACTCAAAAGCCTTGGCCCTGTCAAGCTTTAAGAACACCAGAGGGAATTTTGCAGTGTGCACGGTTTTGATCACATTTTTAACATACAGGAAATTGTCTTGAATAGACCAGCCGTAGATGAAAGCACTCTGATTGTGGGTAACCAGTAGATGAATTTCTGGCACTAGCCTCGATGCAAGCATCTTGCTAACCAACTTTGGAATACTGTTCATAAGACTCACTGGCCTAAAATCACTGGCATCCTGGCCCCCATCCCTCTTAGGTATCAGCACCGCATTTGTCGTATTGAGCATCCCCCAATTTCGCCCACAAAGGTTGTCCACACAATTGACAGGAGCCAGGAAATCCGTCTTGATGGTCAGCCAACATCGCTTGAAAAAGGCCCCCTTAAAACCATCTAGTCCCGGTGCCTTTTTCTCCATGGGACTCCATGACAGCCACAAGCAGCACCTGCTCGATGGAAGCCCTATCGAGGTGATCCAGCTACCTTCTTGGCAATACGAAAGCATCCCAATTCAGCGTAGCAGTTCTCACAAAAGGTGTGCCCATCAACCCCTTGAAATGATCATGCAGAATACCAGCCTTCCCAGCGTGGTCAGAGATTGGCCCATCCCTCCCATTGAGTAGCGGGATGTGGTTCTTACGGTGCCTACCTGCCTTTAGGTGGAAAAAGCGTGTGCTTGCATGTCCCTCTCTTATCTCCGTAAGCCAAGATTTCTGTCTCCACCTCACTCTATCAACCACCCCAAAGCCTAGTAATTTGGCTTTGAGTAGACCGTGCAAGTGCCGCTTCTCGTCCAAGAGAGGTCATCCCTGACATGAAAACTGTCCATTTCATCTTCTTGTTCAACATATTCAGTGCCCTTGTTGTCCTTGCTAGCTTGATGTGCAAGACCCTGATGGGGTCCCTTGATTTGACCTCCTTAGCCCAAGCATGAGCAACCACTGTATAAAAATTTGGGCAGGCGAGCCAATGGTTCTCAAAACAAAAAATGTCTGTGTTGGGAGAGCTCCATCTTTCTTAGCACAAGCAGATAATTGATAAGGTGGGAACGCCGCCTCCCAATCATAGGTTACCAGCACCCCATCAATCTTCATGAGAGTGACATTCTCCGTTTCGCTAGACCAAGTGAAGCGCCTTGCCAGAAGCGGTAAACCGATCATCTCAAAATCCTAAATGGCTGCCCTCAACCGACCCGTATCTAGAGATTTAGGTTGTTGTTGCTCTTGTCACTTGCTCTTTGCAATCATATTGAATCCCCAAGCATCATCCATCATGGGAGCATGTACGTGCTGCTTGATTGTCCTCATCTCATCAATGAAATGGACCTTGTCGGCATCCATCCGAGGCTTGATCGACCAGCAAACCCCATCAGCTCTGCACTTGACAGTCCCTGAAATAGAGAACTCTCCAGCAGCAACCGGAACAACATCTATCTGAAAGTCATCAGTGCAAGCGATAAGAACCCCTCCACTTGCACCCACAGCCAGCTGGGAGATAAAGTTGACATCAAATCTTGCTCCCAATGTTTCTGCAACCAGGCCAGGAGTCAAATCACTGATCTTCATCTCTTGTAGACACATAATGTTGCATTTGAGTTCAGCCACAAAAATCTGTACCGCTCTCCTCTTGGCAGGGTTATTTAATCCCTTCCAATTCAAGACGGAGCAATCCATAAAAGAAACAACCAGTACTCCATCTTTGATACATCTACAAATCGCCCTCATGGGCAAAGATAAACAACAGCACCCCATAGCTCCTAACCCAAAACACCACCACCACACTAGACGACACCCAATACAGAGGAACATGAGCATCACTAACATAGGAAACTAACTGAACACAAACCACATAAGCAATGTTTTGTACATTGCTTGAACTCCGTGAATGCTTGAACTCTGCAGTTAATAATTCCTGTTTATGGTTCCATTAGTAAATCTGACACTTTATAGTTAGTAAATCAGCAGCAGCAATAGTTAGTAAATCAACTGATATCCTCAACAGCTTTGGACTGTCATGTGATTGTTTCCAGAGTAGTACAAGTGTACAACACACATAGCTAGAGCTTTTTTACACACAAATAGAAGCTGGCTTGCAAATTAGGAGTGTACATTCCCTGTGCTTAGCTCTCTTATGCTTCTCTGTTTAATACTTTAATTAGGAGTGTTCCCTTTCCTTGCAAATTACGGAAGCCTTAAATTTTTGATATATCTGGCATTTTTATGCAAAACTCCACATTCAAATATAGCACTCTATAACTTATATAACATCTGGAGAAGGGCGACGCTAAATCTTGTAGTATGCTATTTTTTGAACCTATAACATGATATAGTAATGAAGGAAATATGCCCTAGAGGCAATAATAAAGTTGTTATTTATATTTCCTTATATCATGATAAATGTTTATTATTCATACTAGAATTGTATTAACCAGAAACTTAGTACATGTGTGAATACATAGACAAACAGAGTGTCCCTAGTATGTCTCTACTTGACTAGCTCGTTAATCAAAGATGGTTAAGTTTCCTAGCCATGGACAAAGAGTTGTCATTTGATAAGCGGGATCACATCATTAGAGAATGATGTGATTGACTTGACCCATCCGTTAGCTTAGCACGACGATCATTACAGTTTCATTGCTACTGCTTTCTTCATGACTTATACATGTTCCTCAGACTATGAGATTATGCAACTTCCGAATACCGGAGGAACACCTTGTGTGCTATCAAACGTCACAACATAACGGGTGATTATAAAGATGCTCTACAGGTGTCTCTTATGGTGTTTGTTGAGTTGGCATAGATCAAGATTAGGATTTGTCACTCCGTGTATCGGAGAGGTATCTCTGGGCCCTCTCGGTAATGCACATCACTATAAGCTTTGCAAGCATTGTGACTAATGAGTTAGTTGCGGGATGATGCATTACGGAACGAGTAAAGAGACTTGCCGGTAACGAGATTGAACTAGGTATGAGGATACCGACGATCGAATCTCGGGCAAGTAACATAACAATGACAAAGGGAACAACGTATGTTGTTATGCGGTTTGACCGATAAAGATCTTCGTAGAATATGTAGGAGCCAATATGAGCATCCAGGTTCCGCTATTGGTTATTGACCGAAGATGAGTCTCGGTCATGTCTACATAGTTCTCGAACCCGTAGGGTCCGCACGCTTAACGTTCTGTGACGATTTGTATTATGAGTTATGTGACTTGATGACCGAAGTTTGTTCGGAGTCCCGTATGAGATCGGGGACATGAGGAGGAGTCTCGAAATGGTCGAGACGTAAAGATCGATATATTGGAAGGCTATATTCAGACATCGGAAAGGTTCCGAATGATTCGGGTATTTTTCGGAGTACCGAAGAGTTAAGAGAATTCGTTTTGGGCCCTAATGGGCCATATGGGAAATGAGAGAAAGGCCTCAAGGGTGGCCGCGCCCCTTCCCCATGGACTGGTCCGAATTGGACTAGGGAAAGGGGGCGTCTCCTTCCTTCCTTCTCCTTCTCCCTTCCTTTTTCCTATTCCATGAAGGAGGTGGAATCCTACTAGTACTAGGGAGTCCTAGTAGGACTCGACACTTTGGACGCACCCTATGAGGGTCGGCCTCCTCCTCCCTCCATTTTTTATATACATGGCCAGGAGGCACCCCATAGACACACAAATTGATTATTGATCTCTTAGCCGTGTGCGATGCCCCCCTCTACCATAATCCACCTCGGTCATATCGTAGCGGTGCTTAGGCGAAGCCCTGTTTCGGTAGCATCATCATCACCGTCATCACGCCGTCGTGCTGACAAAGCTCTCCCTCGACACTCTGCTGGATCGTGAGTTTGTGGGACGTCACCGAGCTGAACTTGTGCAGATCACGGAGGTGCCATACTTTCGGTACTAGGATCGTTCAATCGTGAAGACGTACGACTACATCAACCGCGTTGTCATAACGCTTCCGCTTACAGTCGATGAGGGTACGTGGACAACACTCTTCCTCTCTCATTTCTATGCATTACCATGATCTTGCGTGTGCGTAGGATTTTTTTTAAAAATTACTGCATTCCCCAACAAGTAAAACTTCAGATTTTGCAGCATTCTCAGATTTCTGTATGGTTATCACTTTGGATTATTGTTACCTGACCTTATATCGAATAAGTTTAGAAAGATTTTAGTATTGTTTATCTCTTTTTTTTCTCTTTTTTCCCGATTCTAAAGATATGCTGAGCTTATATCAGAACGTCATAAGCAAAACCACAACGTATATCATAGCATACTATTTTTACACCGATTTTTATTGCTGTGTTTTCTCTTGTATTGTGACTATTCTCCTACTAGGTATTGCAATACGGTGGTGAGGTTCCATGTCAGAGCATGCCTCCAAAGAGATTGGCTTTTCATGATAATTTAGTTTTCACGTCACTCTCTTAGGTTATGTCTTTAGAAACACTTGATTCAGTTTTTTTTTCTAGCCGAACTAAGTTTTAGATTGTCTATTCTTTAGCATGCTATTTTTACCCTTAGTGTTGTATATACCTAATACTAGAAAATGTGTTTTTGTATTTTTTTTACTAATAATCATTGGTTGGACACTTGAATTATGTGGTCTTAATCCGTTATCTCTTTGACATGGATATGCTTACAAGCAATGCAGTGATATTTTATTCATGGAGCAGTGGTGTTGTCTCCACTCTACTATTACCTTTTTCTGTTGGTCATCTGGGATGAGTGATGACGATGATGCTTATGGGCATCCTCGACTATTGTTCTCTTCTCAAGTAGTGTGTCCGTGATTATCTATCATACCTTTTCTGTCAATATGCCAACTCTCGGTTCTAGAGACACACGCGATCAGAAGCATAATTTGTTGGTTGGTCATGTATGCACGAATGTGAAGTTGGTGACACCGACACGGTGAATATATAAGATGTGATAGTTTGCAGGTTAAGTTGTATATGAGTTGGTGACAACACATATTGCAAGCGTGCCTTGGAACATGTGAAACTATTGGCATTCCATACCTTGAAGCAGATCATATAGGTTAGGTACTCACACTTGCTAGATTTCTTCAAGATGCTTGATGAAATGTCTGAACCTAAACTTATTCGTAAACTTACTTCCCATGGTACGCTAAACTATTCCTAAATATGATGTTGATTGTGTCCGTGACACAATTCTCGACCCACTCAACCGTGGTTCATGGGAATCAACATTTTCTCCCGTTGCCACCCAGGAGATTAACTATACCTACTCGTATATGATGACTCACCCAGCATATAGAATCAAAACTTCTGTGTAACCGGACTAGTACTAGTTAACCCTTAGCATGCGAACTAACTATTGTACACCTAGCGCTAATTGCACGATACCACGTAGAGCTAGTTTAAACTAATTTGATTATCTTTAACACTGTGTACTCTAGAACAGAACCATGCCAAGGGAAGGGTGCTACAAAATCCAGATAAATTTGAAGAAAAGTTCTTGACAAACTGCGGGTCAACTTTTGCATACCACCTTTTGTTTTTTTGCCTAGTAAGCAAAACATCCCTGTAGTATTGCCTCCTAAACCAGTATCTAAAACCTTGGCGTGATCCAAATTGGAGCCCGTAAATGTGGCCATGGATACAAGCTTGGCCACGCATCGCTAAGTTTCCGCATACTCCTATTCTTGATATCCCATATACCATGATCTTTCCGTAACATTGGACTGTAGTAAGAACAGTCGTCCGTTAGATAGATACAGTTTGGCTCGAAAGCCGGAAAGTCCTTGGTCGGAAGGCACACGACAGAGTTAAGCCCAACGAACAATGCATGTTCTCCAATGTCCCTTAGCTTCACCAGCTTTTGTCTATCGACGTCAACCTTAAAGACTAGGAGCTCATTCGTGGTGACCTCTTCAACAAGCCGATGAGGCAGGTCAATGCCTTCACGAAGCAGTTGCGACGCATCAATCTCTTGGTCATTGGCATCGGCTTCACATGACGAAAAAGGGTTTTCCCCCGCTTTGTATTCCAAATCAACCAACCGATACAACCAAGGATAGGTGCTGGGGCGGAGCAGCACAGTCACGCCTAAAAAAAACGAAAGAGAAACAACAAAAGAAAAGAATGCCGACAACGGCGGTTCGACGGAAACGGAGAAGCTTCACGACCACTGCGCCCACCGAAGATCTCCCACCAAGCTCCAAGGCTCCGAAGCACCGGTACCAATCAGCACCTCCAAGAAGGACCGCGATGAGGACGACGCTGCTGCCAAGGGTTTCCCCCGGTACACGACGAGGCGAGAGGAAGGGTCGCCCCCGACGCCCTCCAGGAAGGTCCGGCGGCACCCACCGGCGTCGCCGCGTCGGTGTCGGACAGGCCAACAGGGGTTTCCCCCGATCCCAACCTTCACCTCAGGTGCTCCAGAGCCTGCCACCAAACCGACCACCATCTTGCGCCACCATGGTCAAGAAGCCTCCACGCCGTCTCACCACGGCACCACGAGGTGAGGTCTGCACGACAAGGGATAGGAGCCGGGACTAGGGGCCGCAGCACCATTGGCACGCGGGAGGGCACAACCTCCGCCGTCAACGACGGTAGCCGACCGGACACACAAGCAGGAGCCTACCAGGCCCATGTGCCCACAGACCCGGCCGGGAACTCCATTCCCGGACAGCTCCCGCCATCGCGCTGCAGCTGGCACGCCATCGGCATCGCCGCCCCCTGTCCGAGCCGCTCCTCCTCCTCACCACATAGACGACGACGAAGCCACGCCAGGGACCGGCCCGCTAGGACCCAGATGGGGCCGGGAAGGTCCAGATCTGGGCCGGGGACGCGCCGCCGGCCACCACGCCGCCCTGCTGCCAAGGGCAGCACCACCACCGCGCCTACCGCCGACGACCGCGCCGGGTCGCCGGGCCGCCGCCAAGCCGAGCGACACCGCCGCCGCCCCCCATCCCGGACCAGGGAGACGCGCGCGCGGGGAAAGGAGGTCCTGCCGCCGCCGGCACCCCCCGGGCTGGAGCCAGGGGCGCCCACCGGCGACGACAGGGGAGAGGGAGGGCGGATCGACGCCGAGAGCAGCGGCGCGGGGGCCGCCCCGGCTGCCTCTCGGGGAGGCGGCGTGGGGGCGGAAGGAGGGGGAGGGGAGGAAGGGCGGGGGGAGGAAGGGCCGGATCCGGGCCGCGCGCCGGCAAGGGAGGCTGGATCCCGCCGGCGACGGGCGGGGAAGGGCAGCGGCGGCTAGGGTTGCGGGAACGGGAGCGGGTCGGGGAACCGGCTTCTTCCAATCCACTACCGCATCGGCTTCACATAGTTCGCCTTCTTCATCGTCTCTATCTTCTGTCTCTAGCTCATCTTGTAGCTTATTGTCGTTGTCATCTTTGTGGGCGAGGTCCACACAATCTTTGTGCATTTTGTTCACGATATCTTGGTAAGTGCCGCGATACTTGAGTAGAGTATCTATGTGACTCCAGTCCCTCTAGACCTGCAGGAGTTCACCCGATGGACCGATGACAGGGTACATGGTATGATATCCTAACGAGCGTAACACGCTGCGCATGATCATGGTTACTGATGGTGAAGGCTCACAAAGATTTAAAGTACCAATAGAGCCATTCGCATACAAAATGTAGAACAAGCCATCCTTGTCATTGTAAAGAACGTTGTCAATGTAGCCTCCATCCTGGGAGACCAGTGTCCACCGGTCGTCTCCCGGCCTGGCAAAAGAGAGTCTCCACTTCGGATTATGCACGATGATCACGGTGCATTCCGTCACATCGGCGGTCGTAGAGATGGCAACCCGAAGGAACACCAGGTGTCGCGCCCAGCTGATGCTGGGTTTCATGATCCCGTTCTCGGGGTCAGCAGGCCAGACATGCTTGCCACCGTCGTCATAGAAATCGTCGTTGTGGTAGATAGTTTTGACCGGAGGGAGCGTGGCCTGGGCGCCGGTGACGGGGTTGAGGAGGTAAGGGTCGCCGACCTCGTCGGTGGTGAACAGCCAGCCGCCGTGGCACGCGAAGGTGAAGCCCCGCTTCTCGTGCGGGGGCCCCGGGAAGGGGACCCGGAAGGTGGCGCCGGTGGCTGGGCAGTAGAGTGCGGCGTCGTTCGGCCCGTACTCCTCGCAGGCGTAGAACAGGCACGGCGCTCGCTCCAGCGCGGGCAGGCAGAAGGCGTTGTGCGCCGTGCGCCAGGACGTGCAGACGGCACCGGCACGCCGGAGGCTGGGGACGTCCAGCGACGACATGATGGTGAACAGGAGGTCGTCCGGCAGGCCGGACCAGTAGTCGTCGTCGGCAGAACTCCGTTGCTGCGCGTAGCTCTCGGTGGCCTGGCTTGCTGCGTGGACGACGGGCGCGTAGGAGGACGGCACGACTGCTCGCATGGATGGCTGGTTGCGTCGAGCGAGAGCGAACGCCATGCATGCAGATACGACAGCGGGCGCCACGATGGCGAGCAAGACGCTGTCCGGCATGTCGATGACGGCATCTGGAGCGATGAATCTCCGCTGTTGCGCGTAGTTCTTGGTCATGCAGCTGGGGGCGTCGACGACGGCGTCGTAGGACGACAGGACTGCTCCCATGGTGTATGCTGGCTGTTGCGTCTCGCACAAGCTGTTGCGTGTGATCGGACCGCCGGATAGGAGGGCGGTGGACGTGCATGTATATTACGAGAGTATAACGAAGCCACAGCGCCACTCCGAGTCGGGCTGGGCTTAATATTAAGTTCTAAACTCGGTCGATTTCCACCTCAAAAAGAAAAAGTCGTCACTCAAACAAAAAACAGTCAATTTCGTAACATCGCGACGAAGATTAGAGCATCTTCAGCCGCGCCACCAATATGCCCCCAGGCCACTTTTTCGGAGTCGGTGCCGAAAAAATGCCCCAGTCGCGCCTTCAGGACGCCGAAATCCGTCGGTTCGGCCCGTTTTTGGGCCGGGCGATCGCAGACTGAACCCGGCGCACTAGGGGGCGCTCGGGGGCTCTAGCGCAAGGGAAATGCACGGCTGGCCCACACCGTCAGGCGAAAAGTCAAGTTTTTCTTCCCCGACTCGCCTCCCACCCCCCGCGTGCTCAGCCGCCAACAGCTGTATCCTGACACCGCCCATCGTCCTTCACCGCTAGATAGCCAATCCCCGTCGGGAAAAGAGCAGAGGTTCGTCGAGGCAGCCCCTCCACCAGCAGCTGGGCGTTTTTCACGGCGTTTCGGGTCGCGGAGGGGCAGTTTAGCGGCGGGTACACGTCCACCGGGCGCAAGGTGTTTGGCGATTTGCCTGCCTCGGCGATGGACTCGGACGACGAGGAAGCGCTCGCCGCGCTGTTAAAGGAGGAAGCCGAGGCCGACGTCCAGGAAGAGGAACATCTCATGGTCCTCGCCGCCCTCGAAGCCCTGCTGTCGAGCAATCAAAAGCCGCAGCGAGGTGGCTCGGCGCCGGGGTGGATGAAAGCAAAGAACCGACATCGTCTCTAAGGCTACTGCATGCTCTACTCCGACTACTTCGCCGACGCTCCACTACACAGCGACAAAACATTTTGGCACTGAGGGAGTCCTGGATTAGGGGGTGTCCGGATAGCCGGACTATACCTTCGGCCGGACTCCTGGACTATGAAGATACAAGATTGAAGACTTCGTCCCGTGTCCGGAAGGGACTTTCCTTGACGTGGAAGGCAAGCTTGGCGATACGGATATGTAGATCTCCTACCATTGTAACCGACTCTGTGTAACCCTAGCCCTCTCCGGTGTCTATATAAACCGGAGAGTTTTAGTCCGTAGGACGAACAACAATCATACCGTAGGCTAGCTTCTAGGGTTTAGCCTCCTTGATCTCGTGGTAGATCTACTCTTGTACTACCCATATCATCAATATTAATCAAGCAGGACGTAGGGTTTTACCTCCATCAAGAGGGCCCGAACCTGGGTAAAACATCGTGTCCCCTGCCTCCTGTTACCATCCGACCTAGACGCACAGTTCGGGACCCCCTACCCGAGATCCGCCGGTTTTGACACTGACATTGGTGCTTTCATTGAGAGTTCCTCTTTGTCGTCACTTTTAGACCCGATGGCTTCTCTGATCATCAACAGCGATGCGATTCAGGGTGAGACTTTTCTCCCCGGACAGATCTTCGTATTCGGCGGCTTTGCACTGCGGGCCAATTCGCTTGGTCATCTGGAGCAGATCGAAAGCTACGCCCCTGGCCATCAGGTCAGATTCAGAAGTTTGAACTACACGGCCAACATCCGCGGAGACTTGATCTTCGATGGATTCGAGCCACAGCCGAGCGCGCCGCACTGTCACGATGGGCATGATTTAGCTCTGCCGCCGAACAGTGCCCTGGAGGCCGCACCTGTGTCCGCTCCGACCCCGAGCTCGGAGCCGATCACACCAACCGAGGATGGGTGGTTAGACACCGCCTCGGGGGCTGCAATCTCTACGGCGATCGAGCCGAGCACCAGCCCTATTCTCTGCAAATCCCGTGACTCCAAGGAGGCGGACTCCTCTCCAGACTCCGAGCCCTCCGCACCCCGATCGATCGAACCCGATTGGGCGCCGATCATGGAGTTCACCGCCGCGGAAATCTTTCAGCACTCGCCCTTCGGCGATATTCTGAATTCACTAAAGTCTCTCTCTTTGTCAGGAGAGCCCTGGCCGGACTATGGTCGACAAGGTTGGGATGCGGATGATGAAGAAATTCAAAGCCCACCCACCACCCACTTCGTAGCCACTGTCGATGATTTAACCGACATGCTCGACTTCGACTCCGAAGACATCGACTGTATGGACGCCGATGCAGGAGGCGATCAAGAACCAGCGCCTATAGGGCACTGGAAAGCCACCTCTTCGTATGATATGTACATGGTGGACACCCCAAAAGAAGGCAATGGCGATGGAACAGCGGAGGATGACCCCTCCAAGAAGCAGCCTAAGCGCCGGCGTCAGCGGCGCCGCTCTAAATCCCGCCAAAACAAAAACGGTGATTCCGGCACGGGGGATAATAACACCCCGGACAGTGCCGAAGACAACCACCTCCAGTAAGATTCAGCACAGGAGGATAGAGAAGCCAGCCCTCATGAGAGAGCGGCAGACAGAGAGGTCGAGGACGATAATTATATGCCTCCCTCCGAAGATGAGGCAAGCCTCGACAACGACGAATTTGTCGTGCCAGAGGATCCCGTCGAACAAGAGCGTTTCAAACGCAGGCTTATGGCCACGGCGAGCAGCTTCAAGAAAAAACAGCAACAGCTTAGAGCTGATCAAGATTTGCTAGCCGACAGATGGACTGAAGTCCTTGCGGCCGAAGAGTATGAACTCGAACGCCCCTCCAAGAGCTACCCAAAGCGCAGGTTGCTACCCCAATTAGAGGAGGAAGCACCTAAACCTACATCACCAACGCATGATGCGGCCGACCGGCCACCCCGTGGCCGCGACAGAGAGGCCTCTCGGCCCTCCACTCAAGCCGCACCCTGGCGCCGCTCAAAAACTACCAAGGCATGGGAAAATGCGCCAGACCTGCGAGATATATTGGAGGACAAGGCAAGGCAAACAAAATCGATCTACGGATCACGTGGGCGCCCCACGACACGAGAGGACACTCGCCACGCCGGATACAGTAAATCCGGCCGGGCCGAACACAGTAGACAAAGCTCGTTTGAGCTGCGTCGTGATGTAGCCCAATACAGAGGCGCCACACACCCACTATGCTTCACAGATGAAGTAATGGATCATCAAATCCCCGAGGGTTTCAAACCCGTGAACATCGAATCATACGATGGCACAAGTATCTTGCGGTATGGATCGAGGACTATCTCCTTCATATCCACATGGCCCGCGGTGATGACCTACACGCCATCAAATACCTCCCACTCAATCTTAAAGGACCAGCCCGGCATTGGCTTAATAGCTTGCCAGCAGAATCAGTTGGTTGTTGAGAGGACCTGGAAGCCGCATTCCTCGATAATTTCCAGGGCACTTACGTGCGACCACCAGACGCCGATGACCTAAGCCACATAATTCAGCAGCCAGAGGAATCGGCCAGACAATTCTGGACACGGTTCCTAACCAAGAAAAATCAAATCGTCGACTGTCCGGACGCAGAGGCCCTAGCAGCCTTCAAGCATAACATCCACGACGAGTGGCTTGCACGGCACCTAGGACAGGAAAAGCCGAAATCTATGGCAGCCCTCACGACACTTATGACCCGCTTTTGCGCGGGAGAAGACAGCTGGCTAGCTCGCAGCAATAACATGACCAAGAGCCCTGGTAATTCGGATACCAAGGACAACAGTGGCAGGTCGTGTCGCAACAAGCAAAAGCGCCGCATTAACGGCGACAATGCTGAGGATATGGCAGTTAATGCCGGATTCAAAGGCTCTAAATCCGGTCAGCGGAAAAAGCCATTCAAAAGAAATACTCCGGGCCCGACCAGTTTGGACCGAATACTCGACCGCTCATGCCAAATACATGGCACCCCCAAAAACCAGCCAATCACACCAACAGGGATTGTTGGGTGTTCAAGCAGGCAGGCAAGTTAAATGCCGAAAGCAGAGACAAGGGACTGTATAGCGATGACGAGGAGGAGCCCCGCCCGCCGAACAATAGTGGACAGAAAGGTTTTCCCCCACAAGTACGGACGGTGAACATGATATACGCAACCCACGTCCCCAAGAGGGAGCGGAAGCGTGTGCTAAGGAAGGTATACGCGATGGAGCCAGTCGCCCCAAAGTTCAATCCATGGTCTTCCTGCCCGATCACTTTTGATCGAAGGGACCACCCCACTAGCATCCATCATGGCGGATTTGCCGCATTGGTTTTAGACCTAATTATTGACGGATTTCACCTCACTAGAGTCCTTATGGACGGCGGCAGCAGCCTGAACCTGCTTTATCAGGATACAGTGCGGAAAATGGGCATCGATCCCTCGAGGATTAAACCCACCAGAACGACCTTTAAAGGCGTCATACCAGGTGTAGAAGCCAACTGTACAGGCTCAGTTACACTTGAAGTAGTCTTCGGATCTCCGGATAATTTCTGAAGCGAGGAGTTAATCTTCGACATAGTCCCGTTCTGCAGTGGCTATCATGCACTACTCGGGCGAACCGCATTTGCCAAGTTCAATGCGGTGCCGCACTACGCATACCTCAAGCTCAAGATGCCAGGCCCTCGAGGCGTCATCACGGTCAATGGAAACACCGAACGCTCTCTCCGAACGGAGGAGCATACGGTGGCTATCGCAGCGGAAGTACAAAGCAGCATCTCAAGGCAATTCTCTAGTCCGGCCATTAAACGTCTGGACACCGTCAAGCGCGCCCGGAGTAACCTACACCAAGACCGCCCGGCACGTTCAGAGCAAGCGTAACAATGCGGCCCCAACCCCAGCCCTCGCGAACTTGCGAAACCAGTGCTGCGCGTACATAACTACGCTCTGGAAATACCATGGGCACAGGGGGAGGGGCACCATCACGGCACGCCCGAAACGCGACTTAAACCGCACTAGGGGCTGCCGATTTCTTAATTTTCTCTTCTTTTCAGGACTCCATTCTTCGGAAGGCTTGTCCGACAGTACAATTGCCGCACAAACGATACAACCAGGGAAGCAGAAAACTACGCCGCACTACGAAACTCTAAGGTGGTCTTTATAACGAGCAGTATACCTGTTTCGCATAACATTCCGCAGCTCGCCCCTGGAAAGGACATATTTGATAGTCCCATCTTTTGCTTATCGCACTCTTTGTGTCGTTCTGCTTTGATCGCAGCTTTTTTAAATAAACAATGCATAGCTTCCGTCTATTATTGCATTACCTCTTTTTTACGAATATATGTTCATTAATGACATGTTGCACCCGTACACTTTGGTACGGCCAATACGCCAGGGGCTTAAGTACCCCACAATATGGTGTGAGAAGTCCGAACACTTTCACAAGTGCGGCACCCCGAACTTATAGCATTATATGCATCGGCTCCGAATCATGTCTTGGGTCAATAGTTGGGTTTGCCCGGCTCCTATGTTTTGGTACCATACGTTCCGTTATATCGGCTAAGGTAGCACTAGGAGAACTACTGCGATTGTGCCCCAGTTGAGCTGGGCTAAGCACCTCAGTAGAGAAAGCTAAAACTCACCGTCATGATGAGGCGAGAGCTGGTCGCTGTTCGAGAGGTTTTCGAGTCCCTAAAGACTTATGCTGCTTAGAGCGAGGAGTCGGCTTTGTCCGGCCTAGGCGTGGATAGCGCCCTGAACTCGGTCTTCCGAACACTAGGGGCTTCGCCGAAATTTAAAATTATAGAATTCTATGGCTAAGTGAGAGTGTTCAAGCATTATAGTCCGATTGCCTTGTTCGTTGTGTTGAGCGCCTCCCTCGAGGGACCCAAGAATGGGAAAAAGAGCGCTCATGTTTATCCCGAACACCCCAGCACTCTGCCATGGGGGCAGAAGCCGACAACTCGCCATCTCTCAAATTTGATAAACGGCCGCACAGAAGGTAATATTTTAAATTCAAAAAGCATTGCTTTGCACACATGAACAAGTTTTCAGCACACAGGACAAAACGAGCGAGTTCACTGAAAAATTACATTCATGGAACATTCATCCACCATAAGGCGGGCACCCTTCAGAACGCCCTCATAATACATCTCGGGCTTGCGATGCTCCTTGCCCGGCGGTGGCCCGTCCTTCACAAACTCCTCAGCATCCAGCTTGCCCCAGTGCACCTTCGCATAAAGAATGCCTTACCCGCCGCTATCTTTTTTATTGCCTCAACCTCCTGGAGGGCCTTCTAGGCTTCGGCCTTGGCAGACTTGGCATCTTCAATGGCCACCGCAAGCTCAGACTCTCGCGTCTCCGAGTCAAGCTCCAAACTCTCATGTTTTCTCATGAGAGCCCGGAGCTCTTGCCGCACCTCGCCAACCTGCGTCTCATGCTTCTCCCGCTCGGTGCGCTCCGTGGCCGCCCTCTTTTCGGCCTCGGACAGCGCTTGCTTAAGGGTCGCCACCTCAGTTGTGGCCCCTATAATAGCCGCGTTAATCCTGTCACTTTTTGCAATTGCACCTTTCACATATTTCAATAAGGTATTCCTTACCTTCCTTCTCCTCGAGCTGCTGCTTGGCTCGGCCGAGCTCTTGCTCGGACCGCTCGAGGTTCTGCTTCAGCGTATCCACCTCCGCAGTCAGTGCGGCAGAGGCCAGCAGCGAAGCCTGCATACGCATATTGACTTGATCATGTTAGACTCCTGCGAATGTTATTAGATCCTCTATTCGGCTTTTCTTTCCGAACGCCGAACAGAGCATCAGGGGCTACTGTCTATGCGGTAATATTTTTACATATTCTTTACTTACCTCAAAGCATGTTAGATGGCTGGCACAAGCTTCAGTCAGTCCGTTCTTGGCGGACTGTACCTTCTGGATCACCGCACTCATAATGGTGCGGTGCTCCTCGTCGATGGAGGCGCCGTTAAGCGTCTCCAGCAAACTGTCCGGTGCCTCCGGTTGGACGGAGGTCACCGGCTCGGTAGGCTTGCTCCTCTTGGAAGGAGGCTGCCTACCGAAGTCCGGAACCGTTGAAGGTTCCGGCGCGGTGTCCGACTCAAGGCCGGATTTGGAGCCCTTGGGGGTTCTATCCCCTTTACGCATGGAGTCCGGGAGGTTGCCTTGCGGCGCCTCCAGCACCACCTCCTCCTGGCTTGGAACCTGTTGGGATGCCACCTCGGCGCCGTCCGTAGGGTGGGGGGAGGAAGCCGTCGGAAGGGAATTCACATCCGACGAATCCAGGGAGCCGCTCGACGACTCGTCGAGCCCGGCCTTGGGCGGACTGCACAATCATGTTCGACGTAAGGAAAAACTGTGCAATGGGGGAATACTATGAATCACTCTGGTATCCGGATACTTACGATCTCGCCAGGGGCTTGGCCCTGTGCGGCCACTCCTCTTCGCCGTCGTCGACGTTGGTGGAGTAGTCCGGAGGAGGGGTCTGCCCCCTCTTGGACCCGTCGGCCTCCCCGATTGGGGCGGCCTTCCTTTTCTTCCCTCCCCCCGCTGGAGGGGGAGAGGTCTCTTCTTCCTCCTCCTCGTCTTCACGGGAGGAGTGCGCCTTGGAGTCGTTGGATGATGAATCCGACACCTCCTGGCGCTGGGCACTCTTTCGAGTCTCCGTGGCCTTCTTCTTGGCCTTCTTCTCCGGCACCATGTAGGGTGCCGGAACCAGCAGCTTCGCCAAGCGAGCATCCACTGGGCCTTCGGGCAAAGGAGCCGGACAGTTGATCTGTCCGGACGTCTCCTGCCAATCTTGTCAAAGGTAAGGGAGCTTAGATCCTGCATGGAGTCAAACTATAAAAAACTAATACCCTGTAAAAGGTAAAAACAGCTTACCGCACGAGCGTGACGCCGCGTGCTGAATCCGCGATCCTCGGTAGCGGATGTGGGGGCCTCGGCGCCCTTGAAAAGCACCTTCCAGGCATCTTCGTACGTCGTGTCGAAGAGCCTGCTCAGAGTTCGGTGCCGCGCCGGGTCGAACTCCCA
The DNA here is from genome assembly GCF_003073215.2 of Triticum urartu. Classification (NCBI taxonomy): domain Eukaryota; kingdom Viridiplantae; phylum Streptophyta; class Magnoliopsida; order Poales; family Poaceae; genus Triticum; species Triticum urartu. Next base: position 613,314,103 of record NC_053025.1, read on the forward strand.
CAGGTTGAAAGCTCGTTGTTGACACGGGAGGATCCGGCGGATGGGCATAACCTGGACTACGTTGACAAGTTTGAGCTTCTTGTCCACCAGGGTTTGGACGCATGTTTGGAGTCCGGTCAGCTCTCCTTTTTTTTACCCCACGACAGGCCCGTCTCTTTCCAGGAGGCGAGCCGCGTAGGGGGTCCGGATCGGAACTCGGGGGCTGCGACCCATTCAGGGTCGCGCGGCTCGGTGATGTAAAACCACCCCGACTGCCACCCATTTAGGGACTCCACGAACCCGACTGCCACCCCTTTAGGGACTCCACGAAAGAGCCCTCGAACCATAGGACGTTGGGCATCTTGCCCACCATGCCGCCTCCGCACTCCGCTTGGGTGCCGCGCACCACCTTCGATCGGCTTGACATTGAAAGTCTTGAGCCATAGGCCGAAATGGGGGCGGATGCGGAAGAAAGCCTCGCACACGACGATAAACGCCGAGATGCCGAGGACAAAGTTCGGGGCCAGATCGTGGAAATCCAGGCCATAGTAGAACATGAGCCCCTGGACAAATGGGTGGAGAGGGAAGCCCAGTCCGCGGAGGAAATGGGGAAGGAACACCACCCTCTCATGGGGCCTAGGGGTGGGGATGAGCTGCCCCTCTTCGGGAAGCCGGTGCGGAATGTCGTTAGACAAGTATCCGGCCTTCCTCAGTCTTTTGATATGTCCCTCCGTGAGGGAGGAGACCATCCACTTGCCTCCCGCTCTGGACATGGCTGGAGAAGGTTGAGGTGGGGTGTGCGGACTTGGGTGCTGGAGCTCGAGTGCGCGGAAATGGATAGGCAAAGGAGGAAGAAGGCGTGGATGAAAAGGTGGATCCTTATCCCCTTATATGGGCGGACGGGACTATGCGCCCCCACCAGCCTGGTAAAACTCGCTTATCTCCCAAGCGCCGTAGTCAATGACGCGGTTGGGTTACCCACACCCGTATTGATGAGAATCCCGGAATAAGGGGACACGATCTCTGCTTTAACAAGACGTGCCAAGGAAACCGCCTCGCTAAACGCGCTGAGGTGGGACAGTAAAACGATTCGAATAAAGACTTGGCCGTGGTGTGATGTCACGCTACGGAATACATCAGCAGATTAGATTTGTGTAAATATTATTCTCTCTATGGCAATATGTGGAAACTTATTTTGCAGAGCCGGACACTACCTTTGTGTTCAAAATCTTCTATGAAGTACTTGGAGGAGGAACCCGCCTTGCAATGCCGAAGACAATCTGCGCGCCGGACTCGTCGTCATTGAAGCCTGGTTCAGGGGCTACTGATGGAGTCCTGGATTAGGGGTTGTCCGGATGGCCGGACTATACCTTCGGCCGGACTCCTGGACTATGAAGATACAAGATTGAAGACTTCGTCCCGTCGGAAGGGACTTTCCTTGGCGTGGAAGGCAAGCTTGGCGATACGGATATGTAGATCTCCTACCATTGTAACCGACTCTGTGTAACCCTAGCCCTCTCCGGTGTCTATATAAACCGAAGAGTTTTAGTCCGTAGGACGAACAACAATCATACCATAGGCTAGCTTCTAGGGTTTAGCCTCCTTGATCTCGTGGTAGATCTACTCTTGTACTACCCATATCATCAATATTAATCAAGCAGGACGTAGGGTTTTACCTCCATCAAGAGGGCCCGAACCTGGGTAAAACATCGTGTCCCCTGCCTCCTGTTACCATCCGACCTAGACGCACAGTTCGGGACCCCCTACCCGAGATCCGCCGGTTTTGACACCGACAGACACCGTTATCGGATGAGCAGAAAACTTTTCCTCAGGATTGTGAATTCGATCCGGGAGTTTGACAGCTACTTCAAGTGCAAGAAGGATTGCATCGGCAAACATGGATTCACCTCGATCCAGAAGTGCACGGCAGCGGATACGATGCTTGCATACGGAGCTCCCGGTGATTCGCTCGACGACTATGAGAGCATGGCCGAGTCCACCACCATTAAGTGTTTCTGCAAGTTTTATCGGGCAGCCGCGGCAGTGTTTGGACCGCAATACTTGCGAATACCCAATGGGGAAGACACTGCTCGGATCCTAGCACAAAATGCAGCAAGATGATTTCCTGGGATACTTGGAAGCATCGACAGCATGCATTGGAAATGGAAGAACTGCCCACTTGTTTGGCAGGGGATGTACAAAGGCGCCAAAGATGGTTGCAGTGTGGTACTTGAGGCGGTGGCCACACATGACCTCTGGATTTGGCACTCCTTCTTTGGTATTCTAGGAAATCACAATGACATCAACGTGCTGAAGTGCTCCCCTGTCTTTGCCAAGCTTGTTGAAGGTCATTCTCCTCCGATGAACTTCGAGGTCAATGGGCGGCACTACAACAAGGGGTACTACCTAGCTGATGGCATCTATCCGAGATGGTCTACATTTGTGAAGACTATCTCAAACGCTGTGCCAGGAGGCAAGAAGTCCTACTTTGCCAAGGTGCAGGAGGCTTGCAGGAAGGATGTCGAGCGGGCTTTTGGTGTGCTTCAATCTCGATTTGCTGTTGCCCGCTACCCTGCTCAGACCTGGTCGAAAGATCAAATGTGGGAGATCATGACTTGCCATGTCATCTTGCACAACATGATCATCGAGAGCGAGCAGGAAGAGCCAGTGTTTGACACTGAACCATACTACAGGCAGGGTGCTCTAGCCGAAGTTGATCACCAGCTACCGGTGTTTGACACGAGAAATAATAAAAATAGCGTAGGTTATTGTATTATTATCTCTCTACGCACCAGGGGAAATAAAACATTGCGGGCGTGCCAGTGTACTAAGTACACAAATAAACATAGGGAAACATGCATTTTATTAATCTCTCATCGGAGAAACAAAACTACAAGTTCCCTTTACATATGCGCTCCATGGCCTAGTAGCGAGGCCAGCCTGACTGTAACGATTGCGGTCTCTGGTTCCCGGGGCCTCGGAAGGCTCCTGGTTAATTACTCCTGTGGGCTACTCCACGGGATACCTCCGATTAAGCCGTGTGGTCGTCTTCATCATCTTCGCTTTGGGTTCTCCATGCATGATGATAGTGGTGTGTGGGTAGCGGCAGAGCTCATGTCCTCGTCGGTACACGCGCCGCTCAAAACATGGCTTTGTGCTAGCCACGTCTTCCCTCGCCGTCACGCCTCGTCGATCTTGGCGGCAATGATGTAGTTGGGGTTGAATTTGCATGGGTCCTGCTCGGTTTGGAGTTCTAGACGACCTAGCGGACTTGTCGGGGTATGCAAGGGGTGTGCCTCGTGGGAGTAAGTTGTTTAGGAGACCAGCGTCGGTGTAAAACCGTCGCACGCTCACATCGGCATGACCGGTGTGGTTAGCGCCTCGTCCCGGCTAGACGCCGAGTTTACGACGGTTCGCCAAGACAATGACGCCGCCTCAGAGGACCGTGGAAAGTGGTGTCGCAGAGACCGCGTCGCCTTGGTTGGTGCTACGCCAAAGGGTGACCTGAACGCCGGCAACGCCATGGACCTGTACGCCAAGAATCTGGCCGCCGTGATAAGTGCGCCTCACTTGATTGGACGCCAAGTTTATGACAGTTCGGTATATCTGAGGGCACCACTTGGCGAACTTGTGGATAGATGATCAAACTGGTTGCGGCGCCTTGTATCAGTTGGACCCCGTATTGGTTGGTCTGCTAGGATAAGGGCGCCCCCCCTAAGGGGTCAACGAATGGTGGCCGCATCACCTTGTGTGGGTGCAACACCAAAAGGGGTGACCTGTACGCCAACGACCGATGGACCTGTAGACTGGACCCTTTTCGCCAAGGACCTGTGCGTCGTGACCTGTGCACCATGATTGGAACATCATAGACCTATGCATCAGAGACATGTTCGCCATGACCTGTGCGTCGCGACCTGTTCGTCGGGGGCATGTAGGCCGCCATGGTAGAGCACCGGGGCCAGCGGTTGGGCTGCGTCGTTGGTGAACTCCGACTACTCCGCGCCGTCTCCTCCGGTAAGCAAGACCACCGACCTGTTCGCCGCGATCGGGACGCCAAAGACTTGTGCATCATAGAGACCTATTCGTTGCGATCGGGACGCCAAAGACTTATGCACCGAAATAGACCTGTTTGCCGTGATCAGGACGTCAAGGACTTGTGCACCGAAGAGACCTGTTCGCCATGGACTTGACTCGGGCTACGTCGTCGCGAGCTCCGGTTCCGCCACGCCGTCTCCTTCAGTAAGCAAGACCAATGACCTATTCGCCGTGATCGGGACGCCAAGGACTTGTGCACCGGAGAGACTTGTTCGCCATGGACTTGACTCGGGCTACATCGTCGCGAGCTCCGGTTCTGCTACGCCGTCTCCTTCAATAAGCAAGACCAATGACCTGTTCGCCGCGATCGGGACGCCAAGGACTTGTGCACCGGAAGACTTGTTCGCCATGGACTTGACTCGGGCTACATCATCGCGAGCTCCGGTTCCGCCACGTCGTCTCCTCCTAGAAGCATGGTGCAAAACCTATACGCCGGCGTCCTGTTCACCATGAACCTGTTCACCATGGACCTGTTCGTCGTGGTCCTGTGCACTTACATCGTAGACCTGCAAAGGAGCTAGAGGCTGGGCTATGTTGTTGGCAAGCTCCGGCTGCTCCCGAGTTATCTCCACTGGGCGCGCCATCCACCGCCTCCGTTGCACTTGGTAGAAGACGATCATCGCGTCGTCCGCTGCCATCTCTGTTGGATGTGTTGTCCACCACCTCCACACCTGTACATAAAAAAGAAGAAAAGGACGGGCTGCTTCCTCCTCATCCATACGCGTGTGTGCGAGGGCGCCGTCGCGCTCCCCTGGTTTGCACCACTAGGCGCGTCGTCTTTTTCTTGAAGCAGCCACCAAGGGCGGCTCTCCTTCGTGCGTGAGGTCCTTGGATGGATGTTCATCACCTGATAGATAAAATACACAATAGCAAATAAAATTAGTCAGTGAGGCTTGATCAGCTCGTGTTTCTTTATCTCCTCGGGCGCCTGCATCCTCGCCGTGGGCAGGCCGCCACTGTGACCGGCGTCTCTTCCTTCTGGGCTCATCACATCTGGTGCATGGTTTGCAAACGCGCGGTCGTGGACGCGCCGTCGTCTCCTCGGCTGTGTTTGTTGTTGCGTCGGCTATCCTCGTTTCGTCTGCCTCCGGTCTTTGCCTGGCCCCCTTCCTCTGTTCTTTCGGTGCGTGGTCTCATGTATTTATATAGGGGAGCCTGGTCACGCATCAACCCCTCCTCCAAGTTGATTCTGGATCCAACGACGGTTGCATCTCTTTCCAATCTTGATACTTGCCTATTATGTGTTGTATTTCTTTCCAAGTTTAATGCTTGCCGGTTGGTTACAATTTTTTCCAATTTGATATTGCGCCTCGTCCTGGTTGATCGACTACTTGATCTGGAAGGCCTGCAAAACAAAACCAACAAAAGGAAACATACCTGATGGGGTTTACTTGCCAGCTCCCAGGCTCGTACGTGTGTAGGTGTAGCTCACACCCAATGCTAATACATGCCTATATTTCATGTACGTATATATTTCAGTTTGCAGGTATTTGGGTATATACGCACGCTAGCTTGCCGGCCGAGACACCCGAATACGTACACATAATGTACACATACCAAGTCAAGGCAAAGCTTGTCACGTGCATGAAAAACCCTTTTTTTAACGTGCATGCATAAGCTATGTGCTGAGTACGTGGGCATTTGCCATGCGTGCATGCGCCACGATAATAAAATTTGTCTTTGGATTATAACTTGTCTTTCCTCGCATAGCCTGCATCAAAAAAATTATTACAATATATATACTTTTTATGCAATATTGCACAAAAACTCGTCGAACAAATGCCCCCTCGTCAAGTTGAGGTTGAGTGCGAAGCAAATCGAGCTTGACTCGACGAAAATTTCTCTCTGTTTTCTTGGCGCATGATTCAGATGCAGCCTGAAGAACCGGTTCAAAGTTCACATCTCCGTGACGACAACGTGCGCTCCATTCCGAAGATGATTGATTAGTAACGACATGTCTTAGTGTAGGTATGTCCATCCAGAAGTGTGTTCTTTAGGGAGCTCATCGGATCGTATAACAAGCATGATGCCAGTCAACGAGGCAACTCTGTCTCGTCTTCATTCCATGGCGAAATAACATGCCTTGTCCTGAAAACGAAAAGAAAACTTTACCAATCTCGCCGCGACCGTCTAGCTGCTACGGTGCCAACCGACTTGATTGGAGGGTTTCACAGATTCACGCTGGCCGCACTGGCGCGGTGCACTGCTCCCATAATCTCATTGTGTTGATGTAGGCAAGGCATCGGTATAGATCGTCGATAGCTCCCCTTCATTGAGTGAATCGCCACACCAATCATGGTGTGACAATTCTGGTGGTACGCCGGGATGCCATCGGCCTTGTCAATGATTGAGGGGTTGATGTTGCCCCCATGCTTCATTGTTGTTGGAGACAGGGTTGCGGAGACGAATCAGCTCCACCTTCGTGAGTGCAGGTGTTGCCTTCTGTCGCCCATCATATGTGTTGGTATAGACCATTGGTTGTCAGGCTGTTATCGGTGTTGTCAGGGATGCATGTGTACTGCTGCACCCAAACACCCAGGACGTAGTTCGATGTAGTGGTTGTCGTCAGAATGCCGTCGATGATGACAGGGAGTGTCTCTCCATGGCTGCAAAGATGTTGGAGGAGCACAACTAGAAACACCAAACAAAAACAGGCGGAAGAAAAAACATTTTTTAATGTTGGCTTTCCTGTTATACACCAGCTACTAGGCGTGATATCCGAGAAGGCTATCGAAGGAACTTGTCATTGGGAACCGTCGAAAGACCTTGACGATTGCAACTCAACAACTTAAATAGCTTCGGTGTACGTGTATGAAGACGCCGTGTTTCGGGATGCTTCCGAGAGGCAACAGAAATTCATACTATAGCCCATCATCATACTGAGGGCTCCCACAGCTCAACATGCCCCCTGCACACGCCTCATGAACCCAGAGACTTGGGTGTGAGAAGTTCATGTTGGGGAACGTAGTAATTTCAAAAAATTTCCTACGCACACGCAAGATCATGGTGATGCATAGCAACGAGAGGGGAGAGTGTGATCTACATACCCTTGTAGATCAACAACGGAAGCGTTTAGTTGATGTAGTCGTACGTCTCCACGGCCCGACCGATCAAGCACCGAAACTAGAGCACCTCCGAGTTCTAGCACACGTTCAGCCCGATGACGATCCCCGGGCTCCGATCCAGCAAAGCGTCGGGGAGCAGTTCCGTTAGCACGACGGCGTGGTGACGATCTTGATGTTCTACCATCGCAGGGCTTCGCCTAAGCACCGCTACAATATGACCGAGGTGGAATATGGTGGAGGGGGGCACCGCACACGGCTAAGGAACGATCACGAAGATCAACTTGTGTGTCTAGGGGTGCCCCCTGCCCCCGTATATAAAGGAGCAAGGGGAGGAGGCCGGCCGACCCCTATAGGCGCGCCAGGAGGAGTCCTCCTCCTAGTAGGAGTAGGACTCCTACTAGGAAGGGGAAAGAAGTGGGGAGGGAGAGGGAAAGGGGGGCGCTGCCCCCCCTCTCCTAGTCCAATTCGGACCAGGGGGGAGGAGGCAAGCGGCCCACCTCTGGCAGCCCCTCTCTCTCTCCACTAAGGCCCATATGGCCCATTACTTCTCCCGGAGGGGTTCCGGTAACCCTCCGGCTCTCCGGTTTTCTCCGAAATCACCCGGAACACTTCCGGTGTCCGAATATAGCCGTCCAATATATCAATCTTTATGTCTCGACCATTTCGAGACTCCTCGTCATGTCCGTGATCACATCCGGGACTCCGAACTAACTTCGGTACATCAAAACTCATAAACTCATAATATAACTGTCATCGAAACCTTAAGCGTGCGGACCCTACGGGTTCGAGAACAATGTACACATGACCGAGACATGTCTCCGGTCAATAACCAATAGCGGAACCTGGATGCTCATATTGGCTCCTACATATTCTACGAAGATCTTTATCGGTCAGACCGCATAACAACATACGTTGTTCCCTTTGTCATCGGTATGTTACTTGCCCGAGATTCGATCGTCGGTATCTCAATACCTAGTTCAATCTCTTTACCAGCAAGTCTCTTTACTCGTTCCGTAATACATCATCTCGCAACTAACTCATTAGCTGCAATGCTTGCAAGGCTTATGTGATGTGCATTACCGAGAGGGCCCAGAGATACCTCTTCGACAATCGGAGTGACAAATCCTAATCTCGAAATACGCCAACCCAACATGTACCTTTGGAGACACCTGTAGAGCACCTTTATAATCACCCATTTACATTGTGACGTTTGGTAGCACACAAAGTGTTCCTCCGGCAAACGGGAGTTGCATAATCTCATAGTCATAGGAACATGTATCCAGTCCGTAAATGGATCGCTGGAGCTTGCACACTTTGTTAGCTCCCTTTGGATCGACAAAACCTTCCGGTTGCATCATATGCAACTCTTCTAGAAATCCATTCAGGAATGCAGTTTTGACATCCATCTGCCAAATTTCATAATCATAAAATGCGGCAATCGCTAACATGATTCGGACGGACTTAAGCATCGCTACGGGTGAGAAGGTCTCATCGTAGTCAATCCCTTGAACTTGCCGAAAACCTTTTGCGACAAGTCGAGCTTTATAGATAGTAACATTACCATCAGCGTCAGTCTTCTTCTTAAAGATCCATTTATTCTCAATTGCTTGCCGATCATCGGGCAAGTCAACCAAAGTCCATACTTTGTTCTCATACATGGATCCCATCTCAGATTTCATGGCTTCAAGCCATTTTGCGGAATCTGGGCTCACCATCGCTTCTTCATAGTTCGTAGGTTCATCATGATCTAGTAGCATGACTTCCAGAACAGGATTACCGTACCACTCTGGCGCGGATCTCACTCTGGTTGATCTATGAGGTTCAGTAGTATCTTGTTCTGAAGTTTCATGATCATCATCATTAGCTTCCTCACTAACTGGTGTAGGTGTCACTGAAACAGTTTTCTATGATGCACTACTTTCCAATAAGGGAGCAGGTACAGTTACCTCGTCAAGTTCTACTTTCCTCCCACTCACTTCTTTCGAGAGAAACTCCTTCTCCAGAAAGTTTCCGAATTTAGCAACAAAATTCTTGCCTTCGGATCTGTGATAGAAGGTGTATCCAATAGTTTCCTTTGGATATCCTATGAAGACACATTTCTCCGATTTGGGTTTGAGCTTATCAGGTTGAAGCTTTTTCACATAAGCATCGCAGCCCCAAACTTTCAGAAACGACAACTTTGGTTTCTTGCCAAACCACAGTTCATAAGGCGTCGTCTCAACGGATTTTGATGGTGCCCTATTTAACGTGAATGCGGCCGTCTCTAGAGCGTATCCCCAAAACGATAGCGATAAATCAGTAAGAGACATCATAGATCGCACCATATCTAGTAAAGTACGATTACGACGTTCGGACACACCATTACGTTGTGGTGTTCCGGGTGGCATGAGTTGTGAAACTATTCCACAATTTTTCAAATGTACACCAAACTCGTAACTCAAATATTCTCCTCCACGATCAGATCATAAGAATTTTATTTTCTTGTTATGATGATTTTCTACTTCACTCTGAAATTCTTTGAACTTTTCAAATGTTTCAGACTTGTGTTTCATTAAGTAGATATACCCATATCTGCTTAAGTCATCTGTGAAGGTGAGAAAATAACGATATCCGCCACGAGCCTCAATATTCATCGGACCACATACATCTGTATGTATGATTTCCAACAAATCTATTGCTCTCTCCATAGTACCGGAGAATGGTGTTTTAGTCATCTTGCCCATGAGGCACGGTTCGCAAGTACCAAGTGATTCATAATCAAGTGGTTCCAAAAGTCCATCAGTATGGAGTTTCTTCATGCGCTTTACACCGATATGACCTAAACGGCAGTGCCACAAATAAGTTGCACTATCATTATTAACTCTGCATCTTTTGGCTTCAACACTATGATTATGTGTGTCACTACTATCGAGATTCATCAAAAATAGACCACTCTTTAAGGGTGCATGACCATAAAAGATATTACTCATATAAATAGAACAACCATTATTCTCAGATTTAAATGAATAACCGTCTCGCATCAAACAAGATCCAGATATAATGTTCATGCTTAACGCTGGCACCAAATAACAATTATTTAGGTCTAATATTAATCCCGAAGGTAGATGTAGAGGTAGCGTGCCGACTGTGATCACATCGACTTTGGAACCGTTTCCCACGCGCATCGTCACCTCGTCCTTAGCCAATCTTTGCTTAATATGTAGTCCCTGTTTCGAGTTGCAAATATTAGCAACAGAACCAGTATCAAATACCCAGGTGCTACTGCGAGCATTAGTAAGGTACACATCAATAACATGTATATCACATATACCTTTGTTCACCTTGCCATCCTTCTTATCCGCCAAATATTTGGGGCAGTTCCGCTTCCAGTGACTAGTCTGCTTGCAGTAGAAGCACTCAGTTTCAGGCTTAGGTCCAGGTTTGGGTTCTTCTCTTGAGTAGCAACTTGCTTGCCGTTCTTTTTGAAGTTCCCCTTCTTCTTCCCTTTGCCCTTTTTCTTGAAACTAGTGGTCTTGTTGACCATCAACACTTGATGCTCCTTCTTGATTTCTACCTCCGCAGCTTTCAGCATTGCGAAGAGCTCGGGAATAGTCTTATTCATCCCTTGCATATTATAGTTCATCATGAAGCTCTTGTAGCTTGGTGGCAGTGATTGGAGAATTCTTTCGATGACGCAATCATCTGGAAGATTAACTCCCAATTGAATCAAGTGATTATTATACCCAGACATTTTGAGTATATCCTCACTGACAGAACTGTTCTCCTCCATCTTGCAGCTATAGAACTTATTGGAGACTTCATATCTCTCAATCCGGGCATTTGCTTGAAATATTAACTTCAACTCCTAGAACATCGCATATGCTCCATGACGTTCAAAACGTCGTTGAAGTCCCGATTCTAAGCCGTAAAGCATGGCACACTGAACTATCGAGTAGTCATCAGCTTTGCTCTGCCAGACGTTCATAACATCTGGTGTCGCTCCAGCAGCAGGCCTGGCACCCAGCGGTGCTTCCAGGACGTAATTCTTCTGTGCAGCAATGAGGATAATCCTCAAGTTACGGACCCAGTCCGTGTAATTTCTACCATCATCTTTCAACTTTGCTTTCTCAAGGAACGCATTAAAATTCAACGGAACAACAGCATGAGCCATCTATCTACATTCAAGCATAAACAAGCAAGATACTATCAGGTACTAAGTTTCATGATAAATTTAGGTTCAATTAATTTACTTAAAGAACTCCCACTTAGATAGACATCCCTCTAATCCTCTAAGTGATTACGTGATCCAAATCAACTAAACCATGCCCGATCATCACGTGAGATGGAGTAGTTTCATTGGTGAACATCACTATGTTGATCATATCTACTATATGATTCACGCTCTACCTTTCGGTCTCCGTGTTCCGAGGCCATATCTGTATATGCTTGGCTCGTCAAGTATAACCTGAGTATTCCGCGTGTGCAACTGTTTTGCACCCGTTGTATTTGAACGTAGAGCCTATCACACCTGATCATCAAGTGGTGTCTCGGCACGAAGAACTTTCGCAACTGTGCATACTCAGGGAGAACACTTCTTGATAATTAGTGAGAGATCATCTTATAATGCTACCGTCAATCAAAGCAAGATAAGATGCATAAAAGATAAACATCACATGCAATCAATATAAGTGATATGATATGGCCATCATCATCTTCTGCTTGCGATCTCCATCTTCGAAGCACCGTCGTGATCACCATCGTCACCGGCGCGACACCTTGATCTCCATCGTAGCATCGTTGTCGTCTCGCCAATCTTATGCTTCCACGACTATCGCTACCGCTTAGTGATAAATTAAAGCATTACAGCGTGATTGCATTGCATACAATAAAACGACAACCATATGGCTCCTGCCAGTTGCCGATAACTAGGTTACAAAACATGATCATCTCATACAATAAAATTTAGCACCATGTCTTAACCATATCACATCACAACATGCCCTGCAAAAACAAGTTAGACGTCCTCTACTTTGTTGTTGCAAGTTTTACGTGGCTGCTACGGGCTTAAGCAAGAACCAATCTTACCTACGCATCAAAACCACAACGATAGATTGTCAAGTTGGTGCTGTTTTAACCTTCACAAGGACCGGGCGTAGCCACACTCGGTTCAACTAAAGTTGGAGAAACTGTCACCCGCAAGCCACCTATGTCCAAAGCACGTCCGGAGAACCGATCTCGCGTAAGCGTATGCGTAATGTCGGTCCGGGCCGCTTCGTCCAACAATACCGCCGAACCAAAGTATGACATGCTGGTAAGCAGTATGACTTATATCGCCCACAACTCACTTGTGTTCTACTCGTGCATACAACATCAATATATAAAACCTAGGCTCGGATGCCACTATTGGGGAACGTAGTAATTTCAAAGAATTTCCTACGCACACGCAAGATCATGGTGATGCATAGCAACGAGAGGGGAGAGTGTGATCTACGTACCCTTGTAGATCGACAACGGAAGCGTTTGGTTGATGTAGTCGTACATCTCCACGGCCCGACCGATCAAGCACCGAAACTACGGCACCTCCGAGTTCTAGCACACGTTCAACTCGATGACGATCCCCGGGCTCTGATCCAGCAAAGCATCGGGGAGGAGTTCCATCAGCACGACGGCGTGGTGACGATCTTGATGTTCTACCGTCGCAGGGCTTCGCCTAAGCACCGCTACAATATGACCGAGGTGGAATATGGTGGAGGGGGGCACCGCACACGGCTAAGGAACGATCACAAAGATCAACTTGTGTGTCTAGGGGTGCCCCCCTGCCCCCGTATATAAAGGAGCAAGGGGAGGAGGCCGGCCGGCCCCTATAGGCGCGCCAGGAGGGAGAGGGAAAGGGGGGTGCCGCCCCCCCCCTCTCCTAGTCCAATTCGGACCAGAGGGGAGGAGGCGCGCGGCCCACCTCTGGCAGCCCCTCTCTCTCTCCACTAAGGCCCATATGGCCCATTACTTCTCCCGGGGGGGGTTCCGGTAACCCTCCGGCTCTCCGGTTTTCTCCGAAATCACCCGGAACACTTCCGGTGTCCGAATATATTCGTCCAATATATCAATCTTTATGTCTCGACCATTTCGAGACTCCTCTTCATGTTCGTGATCACATCCGGGACTCCGAACTAACTTCGGTACATCAAAACTCATAAACTCATAATATAATTGTCATCGAAACCTTAAGCGTGCGGACCCTACGGGTTCGAGAACAATGTAGACATGACTGAGACACGTCTCCGGTCAATAACCAATAGAGGAACCTGGATGCTCATATTGGCTCCTACATATTCTACGAAGATCTTTATCGGTCAGACCGCATAACAACATACGTTGTTCCCTTTGTCATCGGTATGTTACTTGCCCGAGATTCGATCGTCGGTATCTCAATACCTAGTTCAATCTCGTTACCGGCAAGTCTCTTTACTCGTTCCATAATACATCATCTCGCAACTAACTCATTAGTTGCAATGCTTGCAAGGCTTATGTGATGTGCATTACCGAGAGGGCCCAGAGATACCTCTTCGACAATCGGAGTGACAAATCCTAATCTCAAAATACGCCAACCCAACATGTACCTTTGGAGACACCTGTAGAGCACCTTTATAATCACCCATTTACGTTGTGACGTTTGGTAGCACACAAAGTGTTCCTCCGGCAAACAGGAGTTGCATAACCTCATAGTCATAGGAACATGTATAAGTCATGAAGAAAGCAATAGCAACATACTAAACGATCGGGTGCTAAGCTAATGGAATGGGTCATGTCAATCAGATCATTCACCTAATGATGTGATCCCGTTAATCAAATAACAACTCTTTGTTCATGGTTAGGAAACATAACCATCTTTGATTAACGAGCTAGTCAAGTAGAGGCATACTAGTGACACTCTGTTTGTCTATTTATTCACACATGTATTATGTTTCCGGTTAATACAATTCTAGCATGAATAATAAACATTTATCATGATATAAGGAAATTAATAATAACTTTATTATTGCCTCTAGGGCATATTTCCTTCACTTTAATTTGTAAATCTACAGTTCTAGCCACATTTAGGATAAGTTGTTGTATATATTGTCATAAAGTTCAGCAAAGGTCGTGATGATTTGTAAAGCTGGGTTTTATCTCCGACCATCGTGTCGTGATGATTTTGTAGGTACCCTGAGAGGCCCTTGAGTTTGCTGGAATGTCGATTAACTTCCGTTCCGGCATATTCGGGTACTCCATATGTCCTATTTTCAGCAAAGGTCATGCTGAAATTTTCCATGAATTTTAGCATGACTTTGCTAAAAATATGACATATGGGGTACTTGTGACTAATGCATGGGCCGGGGTCTTAGTACTTAATTAAGTAGGATCAACTGCCCCTTTATTCTTGCTGCATTAAACCATAGGTTTTGGGGTGCCTCAGTGTCAATAAGAACCTAAATGATGAAAGCTTAGGCTTTTAGGGTGCCTCGGCATCGACAAACCCTAAATGATAAAAGCTTAGCTTTTAGGATGCCTCGGTGTCGACAAACCCTAAATGATGAGACCATGATCTTGTTCCTTGACAATAACCAACTTTTTGACCAAACTTTTTTCCTATTTAGAGTGAAACATGGCCCACAACGATGAGGTCAGCGGTTCGGGCGACAAGCAATTCTGGGAGCTGTCCCAGGAGATGGAGGAACAACCTCACCTCTATGAGGACGCCGCGGAAGACACCGATCCTGACTACACAACCCCTAGTGGCGTCGAGGATGACACCACTGATGGTGCCATCGAGGATGCCACCACTGATGATGGCAGCGCACGCACATATGGCAGCCAATCGAAGAGGCAACGGAAGGACCGGCGCCAGAACATGCTCCGCACCGTCAAGGAGGAATTTACTCAAGTGAACTCCGACGGGCATCCAACGGCGCCCAAAGAATTAGTAAAGGGGTACTCGCTTCAGGTCGGGTGCATTCTCCGGAGCACCGTCTCGATCAACACCGAGAACCTAAGGCATAAGGACCGAGGGAATTTGCGCAACCTCCTCTTCACAAAGCTGCACGAACGATACAAGTTCCCCGCTGACTTTGTAAACACATGCCTCTCAGGGAATAAAGTGAACAGTGCCGCACTCACGACGATGAGCACGGCCATGTCTACTTGGAGAAGCGCGGTGAAGAGAATGATTGACAAAGGTGATAGTTATGAGAAGATCAAGGAGAAAAATCCTTCGATCAGCGAAGATGACTACAAGGAGTTCAAGATCAAGTGCGAGAGCAGCGCAACCTCCGAATCAAGTCAGTGGGGGAAAGAAATGCGGGAGTTGAACTTAGGGGAACACAAACTCGGTCCCGGCGGTTACAGAGTGGCGGAGCCTATATGGGACAAGGAGGACGCGGAGCGTGCCGAGCAAGGCCTACCGCCCCGCTTCGAGAAATACCGTGACAAGAAGACCAGGAACTATGTCAGGGCCCGGTACAAGGAGGGCCCGGTAGCAAAGGAGCTTTCCACGGATCCGAAGACCAGGGCGCTTGAGCTTGTTCTGGCGCAGGAGACTGAAAGCAGTAGCATGGGGTCGTCTCAGAGCACCCCTTGGGACAACACTCTAAATAGGGCGTTGAACGTAATGAAAAACAAGGATAAGCTCAGTAAGCCGTCGTCAGCTGGTCGTGTGGCCGGCAAAGGCTTGTCCACAAAATGGTCGTCATACTATAACGCTGGTGGGCGAAAGGAGAGAAAGACCAGCTCGGAAAGCCAGTCGCACGAGGTTCAAGAACTCAAGGCACAAGTGGCACGGATTCCAGAGATTGTCCAAGAGCAAGTGCAACAACAACTGGGATCGACGCTCACTGGCATTATGCCTACCTTGATTCATGGGCTGACGACGTGGATTGCAGGCGGCCCCCGATTCCCAGCTTCACGGCCAGCAACTCGCACAACGTGCAGGCGGCGCCATTGGTGTCTCCGGTGGAGGCGGTATTGGTGTCTCCGACGCCGGCACGGGCATTGGAGCTTAATGCACCCGGTGTACGCCGGCTGGCACCTCGGCAGCAAGCGGCCCCTCCGTCAGTTGCACGCCCGTCGTTGGTGGTGCCTCAACATTAGCCGAGCTCGACGCCATCATCACAGTAACTAATTAAGCCTCTTGGCCGAGGACTTCATCTCCTTGCCTTTGACTAGGCATCCCTGACGCCCTACATGTTTTTGCAGGGCGCCGCCGACATTCCGTGCACTCTCCTGCACTTCGTGAACGACGAGTTGATCGATGTCGCCAAGGGCAAAATCATTCAACCGGGCAACCCCGTGTTCCACAGTAATCTGATGCCACCCAACATGTATAGGGTTCAACTGGTTCGGGTGCTGCCAGGCTGCGACGAGTTGTTACCTCCGATTCGACCCACCGGGGCCTACGAAGATGATGTGATGACCCTCAGCGCCTGCCTAAGCTGGCCCCTGCTTTGGGCGAAGAGCTAGATTTGTTTGGGGGCAGGGGACACCACCCCAAAGACAACACGGCCAGTCGTGCCGGCGCCAAGCCATGGCAAGACCGCCGCAACGCTACCGGACATGCCGGACATCCCTATGGCACAGGATCCGAACATGCATATGGCACAGGATCCGGACGACGACGGTACATTTACCAACGTCGATAAGTACTTGCCGAACATGGGTACGATGAAAAATTCTTGGGGCCTCCTTCTCAAGGACCCAACCCTACAAAAGACGATCGCGATCTAGCTGGTACCGCAGAGAAACCCAATTGCAACAGGCGTCGGCTGGCGTTCAGTTCTTAGGAGACGCCTCCAGCTGCCGACTTCACCGAGCCTCAGATAGCCGAGGTGCGAAATATTATCAGCCCCAACACACTCAAGAAGGCGGTCTGTGAGCAGAACTCGGTCCCATTACAACAAAAGAAGAAGAAGGCACGGAAAATAAAGAGTAACAAGGGTGCGAGCCAGCCAACACCGAGTACGATCCGTGCTCAGGCGGGCCACCTTCACCTAAGGATATCTCGAGGAGGGTGCATGTGGCGGGTAGGCTGATGCTACCGACTAATATGCTCAATGCTGCAACCGGTGCTATGCGGAGTCTGCATGACAGTGTTCTTTCTTTGGAGAAGCGGCGTCTCAGAGAGAATGACATGGCATACCCGGTTTTCATGGCCAAGGTGCCAGAGGGCAAGGGCTTTGTGGATAACTCCACCGGGGGTACGATCGTCCTGCGGTTTGATGACATCTTCGCTATGTTTAACCTTCATCAGCTGCACTACACCTTCGTTCGCCTATTTCCGCTGAGTATGGAGATGCGGATCATTAGAGACAAGACCCTGGACATCGTGATAGTCGACCCATTCTACATGCGTGCCAAGATCTTGGGCAGCACTGGGGACTCGCAAGTCGCGAGTTCTTACCTCGAAGGCATCATTCTGGCAAACCCAGATAAGGATAACTTCCTTGTGCCTTACTTTCCCGAGTAAGTCGTCCCCTCAACCGCCCCATAACATATGATTTCTTAGATTTCGATCATTTTTTTCTAACATTCCGTGTTTTGTGCAGTGACACACATTGCACACTCATCCTCTTAAGCCCGAAATATTCCATGGCCACGTATTTCAACTCGGACCGTTAGTCGAAGAAAGACTACACAAATATCAAGAAAGTTCTTGATGATGTTCTCCCTGGCTACGCCAAATCTGGAGGCACCTTCACCAGGCCAGTTCGTAAGTACGGCAAGCATGCGTTCGCCCACAATACGATGTTCTGCTGCGTCAGGCAGCCGCCTGGCGGTCAGAAGGATGCCTACTACGCCCTCCATCACATGCGGGCGATCGTACGGGACCATAATCACCTTCTTCTACCAAATAATCTCAAAGATTGGGCCGCGAGCTTGTCGGCAATCCAGGACGCAGACATCAGACAAGAATTCTTTCGCATCCAGTCGGAGTTTCCGGAAATCATCCATCAAGATGTCCTTCGTACCTCGGGGCAGTTAAACCTCAGAAATCAACCGTCCAACAGTGAGATAGACACAACGCTACAAATGCAGGCTGACAACGCCCGCGATTTCATGACCATCACAAGAGACGGCGGCTTCATCCATGCTCCGGTCCCTTGAGTCGAGTCGAAAGTAGTGATGCTATGTGTAGTTCTGAAACATCGATTGGCTCATGTTGTAATTAAACTTTACTTGTATGTCTCTTTGGTTTGGACAGTCGTTCAACTTAGATGTAATCGATGCTATTAATGTGTTGCTTTTCTCTTTCGATCCTTTTGTTGCATACTTATATATTGCTTATGTATTGTCTGTGAATTGTTACTAACATTTTGTTTGGCAAGTGCATAGAGATGACGTCGTATGTCGTGTACAAGGGTATGGTTCCCGGAGTCTACGACGACTTGGAGGAGTGTCGGAGACAGGTTCACCGTTTCAGCGGTAACAGTTACAAAGGGTACACCACTAGGGCGGAGGCGGAAGTTAGATACGCTCCCTATCTAGCGGGAGAGAGGAGGGAGCGTTGGAGGAACCGGATGAAGACCAGTTTCATCGCGATTATGCTCAACGTGATGACCGCAGCTCTCTTCTATGTGATGGTAGTTTAGATCATCGATATCGACTTGTAATGTGAAGACAAACTCGCTACTCGCGGTTTTGAGACTTGTAATGTTCTAACTTTGTTCGGTATTTTAAATTCGGAGACTAATATGATGAATTGTATTCAGAGACTAATCTTCTATTGTATTCGATGAATCTGCTGTTGCTGTGTGGTGCTAGCTATATTCTGTCCAATAATATATTTTGTAACCTGTGAAAATATCAGAAAAGAAAAAATCCCTAATATTCATACTAGTGGCGCACCACCACATAGTGCGCCATTAGTAAGCCAGAGGATACTAATGGCACATCATCCACCAGTGCGCCATTAGTATGCCAAAACACATGGGTAAATATGGCCCCCTGGGAGGCATACTAATGGCGCACCATGGGCTATACTAATGGCGCACTGCATGGTGCGCCATTAGTATACCAGATACTAATGGCGCACCACAGGTGCGCCATTAGTAAAAAATACTAATGGCGTGATACTAGTGGCTCACCTGTAGTGCGCCATTAGTAGGCAAAACAGGTGCGCCACTAGTAGGCCTTTTCCTAGTAGTGTAAATCATACAAATAAGATTTTTTTTTTACAAAAAGGATAAGAACAAGAGGCTCAACAAGGTGGTGCCGGCGATGGGACTGCGCGGGCGATCGACGGCGGTGAGGACGGGGACGGGAAGGCACTAAGTAAACCACACTTACACATATGCAAACTAAGAAGTTAATTTAAACTCAAATTGCATATAAATCAAATAAACTCCCACATAATTACTCCCAAAATAAAACCTACAAATCACTATACTTATAGAGCATGAAACGAGCTAAACTAGCAATGAGAGATGGAAGGATGAAGTTGCTAACCTTCTAGTGCCGTTGGATAGATGGGTTGCCTCCAATCTTGACAAATCTTGGCAAAAATGGAGGAGAGCTCGAGCTAGGGGGAGGAAACAGAGAGAAGAGAAAGGAGTGCTTGCGCTCGGGCTGGACAAAGCATCTATATATAGGGAAATCTTTAGTCCCGGTTGGGGAAACTAACCGGGACTAAAGGTCCATCTCTTGTCCCGGTTGGTGATGCCAACTGGGACTAAAGGTGGTCGTAGGGGGCCCATCCTGCTGCCACCCCTTTAGTCCCGGTTGGTATCACCAATCGGGACTAGAGGTCCCATTTGAACCGGGACTAGAGGTGGTCGTGCCCCCGTCCGCTCCTAGCCGTTGGAACCGGGACTAATGATCACATTAGTCCCAGGCCCAAACCTGGCCAGGACTAACGCTCCGGATCAAAGGTATGTTTTCTACTAGTGATCAGATGGGCATGGTGGAAAATTAAGTAGGCATCAAATTAGCAATGTGTGATTTTTAACTAAATACCAATGAAAAAAATAGCATGCTATAAGATTTAGTGCCGCCCTTCTCCAAATGATATACAAGTTATAGCGTGCTAATAACATGCTATATTTCAAAATAGCAACATAAAAATATCAAAAATATCATAAAATTTAAGGCTTTTCGCATAATTTGCAAGGAAATGGAACACTCCAAATTAAACATAGAAGCATAGAGAGCTAGGTTCGGGGCATGTGCACTCCTAATTTGTAAGAAAGAGAACACTCCTAATTAAACAGAGAAGGATCGGTGGCTCACTTGTCAGCGTCGATGGCATGGATGACTTCAGTGCTGCCTTGCTGGAGTTGAAGCTATGGCCGACGCCGCTACTTGGAGGGAGGGAGGGGGAGAGAAGCTGCTGTCACTCACGAACTGCCACCGCTGCCTTCGCTCACAGGTTACGATCGCCCTCATCATCGCTGCACTCTGTCACGAGTTGGCGGGAAATTGATGACAAGTTGGCTAGGTTAATTGGGTTGTATGCATTACGTTTGCGTCTAAAAGAGTGAGTGTGAGTTCGGCCAATGCAATGTGGCGATGGCTAATGCGTTATTGTGTGGTACATGCTAAAACGCTACAACGTTATTTTGTTTAGCGTCAAAATAGGGTGCTATAGCGCGAATAGCACCATAGTAAGGAAATTAGCTAAAACGTAATGTAGCCATTCCAAATATGCTATAGCGATGCTATAACATCGAAATGGTGTGCTATTTTTTCATTGCTAAATACAGTAGACAGCAGCAACAACGATAATAGCTGTCTTGAGATAAAAATGATGGCAGAATCAGCAATGTAAATTAAAAAAGGTGATACAGACAGAAGGAACGATGAGGACGATGGCAGAAGGATGGGGGAAACCACGTGACACATTTGGTAAGAAATTAAAACTATTTATGAAAAAAGAAGGGTGGGGGAAAAGGGGACCTGGCTACCCGGGACACACGCCGGCGGACGACGGGACAGGGTACTAAGAGCATCTCCAGCTGGTTGCCCCCCAGGAGGCATAAAAATCGCCCCCTGGGGGCGAGCTGGCGATACAATCGGCGCTGGGGCGTTTGGGCATCCAGTCGTCGCCCCCAGGCGCCGAGTGATAACCCATAATTATAGGGGATCGCCACAGTTTTCGAGGGTAGAGTATTCAACCCAAATTTATTGATTCGACACAAGGGGAGCCAAAGAATATTCTTAAGTATTAGCAGCTAAGTTGCCAATTCAACCACACCTGGAAACTTAATATCTGCAGCAAAGCGTTTAGTAGCAAAGTAATATGATAGTAGTGGTAACGATAGAAAAAGGTAACAATAGTGAAAGTAATGTTTTTGGCATTTTGTAATGATGATAGCAATAGCAACGGGAAAGTAAATAAACGAAGAATAATATATGGAAAGCTCGTAGGAAATGGATCAGTGATGGATAATTATGCCGGATGCGGTTCATCATGTAACAGTCATAACCTAGGGTGACACAGAACTAGCTCCAGTTCATTGATATAATGTAGGCATGTATTCCGAACATAGTCATACGTGCTTATGGAAAAGAACTTGCATGACATCTTTTGTCCTACCCTCCCATGGCAGCGGGGTCCTTACGGAAACTAAGGGATATTAAGGCCTCCTTTTAATAGAGTACCGGAACAAAGCATTAATACATAGTGAATACATGAACTCCTCAAACTACGGTCATCATCGGTAAGTATCCCGATTATTGTCACTTCGGGGTTAACGGATCATAACACATAATAGGTGACTATAGACTTGCAAGATAGGATCAAGAACACTCATATATTGATGAAAACAAAATAGGTTCAGATCTCAAATCATGGCACTTGGGCCCTAGTGACAAGCATTAAGCATAGCAAAGTCATAGCAACATCAATCTCAGAACATAGTGGATACTAGGGATCAAACCCTAACAAAACTAACTCAATTACATGATAGATCCCATCTAGCCCATCACTGTCCAGCAAGCCTACGATGGAATTACTCACGCACGGCGGTGAGCATCATGAAATTGGTTGATGATGACGATGGCGATGGATTCCCCTCTTCGGAGCCCCGAACGGACTCCAGATCAGCCCTCCCGAGAGGTTTTAGGGCTTGGCGGTGGCTCCGTATCGTAAAACGTGATGATTTCTTCTCTCTGATTTTTTCTCTCCCCAAAACACAATATATAGAGTTGGAGTTGGAGTCGAAGAGGCAACAGGGGGCCCACGAGGTAGGGGGGCGCGCCCTAGGGGGGCAGGCGCGCCCCCCACCCTCGTGGAGAGGTGGAGGGCCCCCTGGCCTTCATCTTTTGCAGGTATTTTTCATATTTTCTGAAAAGTTGCTCCGTGAAGTTTCAGGTCATTTCGAGAACGTTTGCTCCTGCACATAAATAACACCATGGTAATTCTGCTGAAAACAGCGTCAGTACGGGTTAGCTCCATTCAAATCATGCAAGTTAGAGTCCAAAACAAGGGCAAAAGTATTTGGAAAAGTAGATACGACCGAGGCGTATCAACTCCCCCAAGCTTAAACCTTTGCTTGTCCTCAAGCAATTCAGTTGACAAACTGAAAGTGATAAAGAAAAACTTTTACAAACTTTGTTTGCTCTTGTTGTTGTAAATATGTAAAGCCAGCATTCAAGTTTTCAGCAAAGATTATAACTAACCACATTCGCAATAACGCTTAGGTCTCAAGTTTACTCATATCAATAGCATAATCAACTAGCCAGCCATAATAATAAATCTCAGATGACAACACTTTCTCAAAACAATCATAATATGATATAACAAGGTGGTATCTCGCTAGCCCTTTCTGAGACCGCCAAACATAAATGCAGAGCACCTTTAAAGACCAAGGACTGACTAGACATTGTAATTCATGGTAAAAGAGATCCAGTCAAGTCATACTTGATGTAAACTAACAGTAATGAATGCAAATGACAGCGGAGCTCTCCAACTGGTGCTTTTTTATAAGAGGATGATGACTCAGCATAAAAGTAAATAGATAGGCCCTTCGCAGAGGGAAGTAGGGATTTGTAGAGGTGCCAGAGCTCGGTTTTGAAATAGAGGTGAATAATATTTTGAGTGGTATACTTTCATTGTCAACATAACAACCAAGAGATGGCGATATCTTCCATGCTACACACATTATAGGCGGTTCCCAAACAGAATGGTAAAGTTTATACTCCCCCTTCCACCAACAAGCATCAATCCATGGCTTGCTCGAAACAACGAGTGCCTCCAACTAACAAGAGTCCCAGGGGGAGTTTTGTTTGCAATTATTTTGATTTAGTTTGCATAAAGCATGGGACTGGGCATCCCAGTGACCAGCCATTTATCTCGTGAGTGAGGAGCGGAGTCCACTCCTCTTGAGAATAACCCGCCTAACATGGAAGATACAGACAGCCCTAGTTGATACATGAGCTATTCGAGCATACAAAACAGGATATTTGTTTGAAGGTTTAGAGTTTGGCACATACAAATTTACTTGGAACGGCAGGTAGATACCGTATATAGGTAGGTATAGTGGACTCATGTGGAATAACTTTGGGGTTTAAGGTGTTTGGATACAGAAGCAGCATTCCCGCTTAGTACAAGTGAAGGCTAGCAAAAGACTAGGAAGCGACCAGCTAGAGAGCGACAACAGTCATGAACATGCATTAAAATTAATCAACACCGAATGCAAGCATGAGTAGGATATAATCCACCATGAACATAAATATCATGAAGGCTATGTTGATTTTGTTTCAACTACATGCGTGAACATGTGCCAAGTCAAGTCACTTAAATCATTCAGAGGAGGATACCACCCTATCATACCACATCATAACTATCTCAGTAGCATGTTGGCACGCAAGGTAAATCATTATAACTCATAGATAATCAAGCATGGCACAAGAAACTATGATCTCTAGTTGTCATTGCAAACATGTTTATTCATAATAGCCTGAATCATGAATGATGAACTAATCATATTTACAAAAACAAAATAGGTCGAGTTCATACCAGCTTTTCTCATCTCAGTCAGTCCATCATATATCGTCATAATTGCCTTTCACTTACACGACCGAATAGTGTGAATAATAATAATAGTGCACGTGCATTGGACTAAGCTGGAATCTGCAGGCATTCAATAAACGGGAGAAGACAAGGCAATATGGGCTCTTTTGTCAGATCAACAAGTATGCATATAAGAGCCACTTCAACAATTTAATTATGGTCTTCTCCTATCGACCCCCAAAGAAAAGAAAAGAAAAGAAATAAAACTATTTACACGGGAAAGCTCCCAACAAGCAAAAGAAGAACATGAAATCTTTTTGGGTTTTTTTTAATTACTACTACAAGCATGGAAATTAAACTGATTAAAAGCTACAACTAATTTTTTTGTTTTTTCTTAAGATTTATTAAACACACAAGAAGAAAGCATAAAAAGGGAAATAAACTAGCATGGATGATACAATGAAAAAGTATGAGCACCGACATCTAGCAATGAGTGTGTGAACATAAATGTAATGTCGGTGAGAAATACGTACTCCCCCAAGCTTAGGATTTTGGCCTAAGTTGGTCTATGGCCACGGATGGCCTGGCGGATATCCATAATAGTAGTTGGGGTCGTACTGAGAAGATGAAGAGGAAGACTCCGATTGCCACTGGCTGACAATCATCTTCGGACCCCACTGGTAATTAGACTGTCGTGAAGGATCAACTTGTGGTTCTAGCTCTGGCTCCACGGCTGGTGCAGGGTTCCGGTAGGCGTGAATAGCCTTCAACGGAACAAGGTACGTGCCTGAAGATATATCAAACAAAGGAGGAGCAGGCAGGGTAATAATCTCAGGATGATGTTTATTAAAGAACAATTGGTATTTAAGCTCTCCTTCCCTATTCTTAACAATAAAATCATGTGCCACCATGCTTTTATAATCTATATAAGCACGAGGCAGCACCTTTTCTTCCTTCTCATAATGCCTAACAGGTATGTTAAAATGTGCAGCTAGGCGTGAAGCATAGATGCCTCCAAAGATGGGGCCCTTGGTACGGTTCAAACTTACCCGCTTAGCAATAGTGCCGCCCATACTAAAAGTGTTATCACTGTATAAACCATGGAGCAAAATAATAATATCAGGGATACTAAGGTTTCCACAGTTCTCACGACCAATTAAACAACGACAAGCAAATAATGCAAAATAGCGTAAAACAGGAAAATGTATGCTAGTGATTCGTGCATCGGAAACCTTCCTTGTTTCCCCTACAGTGATAGTATCAATAAACCCATCCACATCATCGCGATGTGGTTCTTCTGTCTTGCCCTCAAAAGGGACTAAACAAATCCAACAAAAATCATAAAGTGACATCTCCTTATGATCATCATATAAATGAAACTCCACCGTAGGTGGCGAGTTCCTAGAATGGAAATGAAAGTTTTGCACAAAGGTATTTGTGAGTAAGAGATATTGATCGCATTGGTCGTGGAGGAAAGCGGTGAGGCCTGCATTCTTAGCCAACTCATGAAAATCTTCATAAATACCGGCTGCTCTCAAGAAATCATCGGAAGGCCATTCACACACCCGAACCTTCGTGGTGCGCGGCAGATTATACTTAGGCTTTGGTGCCTTTTCCTTCGAGCTTTGGCTCGATGAGCCCCTCAAAAGCCTCCACATCATTTTCTGAAAAAATCTGAAATTTTTAGTAACTTCAAAATAAAAGTAAACCAAACTCAATAATATTGATAGCAACTACTCCTACAAGTGCCTAGGGCCTCTATCATGCATCAAAACTACTTTTGACCATATAAATTTGACATGCAAGCTCAAGAATAGCGTCACCTAAGCAGCAAAAATTTGCAATGAATAAAGCACTAGAACAAAAACTAATTGGACCAATGGAGGAGTCACATACCAAGGAACAATCTCCCCAAGCAGTTTTGTGAGAGGTGATTTGAGCAAGGAGATCGAAAATGGCAGCAAAACGAGCTTGCGCTCGGGTTTGAGCTGGTTATTCGTGTTTGTGGGAGGAAGAAGAAGTGTGTGGGTGAAAGAATAAGTGGAGGAGGGACACCATGGGCCCACGAGGCAGGGGGCGCGCCCAGGGGGGTAGGGTGCGCCCTCCACCCTCGTGGGTAGGTGGTTGAACCCCCCCTGTTGTGTTCTCAGTGCCAAATATTCTCAAATATTCTAGAAAAAATCATATTTAAATTTCAGGGCATTTGGAGAACTTTTATTTTCGAGGTATTTTTATATTGCACGGATAATCAGATAACAGACAGAAAAATATTTATTTTTATTTTATTTAATATAACTAACAGAAAGTAAAAGTGGGGTACAGAGGGTTGTGTCTTCTAGTTTCACCCATCTCATGATCATCAAAAGGAATCCACTAACAAGGTTGATCAAGTCTTGTTAACGAACTCATTCCGAATAACATGGAACCGGAGAAATTTCGAATGACACTATGTTACCTCAACGGGGATATGCACATCCCCAATAATAAGGATATCATATTTCTTCTTGATAGTAGGAAGAGGAAATTCAAAACCTCCAAATATAATCGATGGAATTTTTCCAATAGAGTTGACACTATGAACTTGAGGTTGTTTCCTCGGAAAGTGTACCGTATGCTCATTGCCATTAACATGAAAAGTGACATTGCTTTAGTGCAATCAATAACAGCCCCTAGAGTATTCAAAAAGGGTCTTCCAAGAATGATATACATACTATCGTCCTCGGGAATATCAAGAATAACAACGTCTGTTAAAATAGTAACGTTTGCAACTATAACAGGCACATCCTCACAAATACCGACAGGTATAGCAGTTGATTTATCAGCCATTTGCAAAGATATTTCAGTAGGTGTCAACTTATTCAAATCAAGTCTACGATATAAAGAGAGGCATAACACTAACACCGGCTCCAAGATCATATAAAGCAGTTTTAACATAGTTTCTTTTAATAGAGCATGGTATAGTGGGTACTCCTGGATCTCCAGGTTTCTTTGGTATTCCACCCTTAAAAGTAAAATTAGCAAGCATGGTGGAAATTTCAGCTTCCGGTATCTTTCTTTTATTTGTAATAATATCTTTCATGTACTTAGCATAAGGATTGGTTTTGAGCATATCAGTTAATCGCATACGCAAAAAGATAGGTCTAATCATTTCAGCAAAGCGCTCAAAATCCTCATCATCCTTTTTCTTGGATGGTTTGGGAGGAAAAGGCATGGGTTTCTGAACCCATGGCTCTCTTTCTTTACCATGTTTCCTAGCAACAAAGTCCTTTTTATCATAACGTTGATTCTTTGATTATGGGTTATCAAGATCAACAGCTGGTTCAATTTCTATGTCATTATCATTACTAGGTTGAGCATCATTATGAACATTATCATTAACATTACCACTAGTTTCAGGTTCATTACCAGATTGTGTTTCAGCATCAGAAATAGAAATATGATTTGGATTCTCAGGTGTTTCAACAATAGGATCACTAGAAGCATGCAAAGTCCAATCATTTTTCTTTTTCTTCTTTTTAGAAGAACTAGGTACATCTATATTATTTCTCTGAGAATCTTGCTCAATTCTCTTAGGGTGGCCTTCAGGATACAAAGGTTCCTGAGTCATTCTACCAGTTCTAGTAGCCACTATAACAGCATTATCATTATCTTTACTATTCACTTCATTGAGGAAATCATTTTGAGCTTTAAGTACTTGTTCTACTTGAGTGGTAACCATAGAAGCATGTTTACTAATAATTTTAAGTTCACTTTTAACATTAGCCATATAATCACCCAAGTGTTCAAGCATATTTGAATTGTATTTCAATTGTCTACCAAAATAAGCATTAAAGTCTTCTTGCTTAGCCATAAATTTATCAAACTCATCTAAGCATGGGCTAGCAAATTTAGTAAATGGGATTTCAGCTTTATCATATCTATAGAGAGAATTTACATTTACTGCCTGTGTCGGGTTATCAAGACCATGAGTTTCTTCAATAGGAGAAGGATTTGGATTATATGTTTCTTCAACAGGCGGTAAATTAAGACCATGTATTTCTTCAATAGGAGGTAAATTCTTAACATCTTCAGCTTTAATACCCTTTTCTTTCATAGATTTCTTTGCCTCTTGCCTATCTTCAGGACTGAGAAATAGAATACCCCTCTTCTTCGGAGTTGCTTTAGGAATAGGCTCAAGAATTAGCTCTAGAGGTGTCCAATCATTTTCATTTGTCAACACATTATTCAATAAAATTTCAGCTTCATCCGGTGTTCTTTCCCTGAAAACAGAACCAGCACAATTATCCAGATAATCTCTGGAGGCATCGGTTTGTCCATTATAAAAGATATCAAGTATTTCATTTTTCTTAAGAGGATGATCAGGCAAAGCATTAAGTAATTGGAGAAGCCTCCCCCAAGCTTGTGGGAGACTCTCTTCTTCAATTTGCACAAAATTATATATATCCCTTAAAGCAGCTTGTTTCTTATGAGCAGGGAAATATTTACGAGAGAAGTAATAAATCATATCCTAGGTACTACGCACACAACCAGGATCAAGAGAATTAAACCATATCTTAGCATCACCCTTTAATGAGAACGGAAATATTTTAAGAATGTAAAAGTAACGAGTTCTCTCATCTTTAGTGAACAGGGTGGCTATATCATTCAACTTAGTAAGATGTGCCACAATAGTTTCCGATTCATAACCATGAAAAGGATCAGATTCAACCAAAGTAATTATATCAGGGTCAACAGAGAATTCATAATCCTTATCAGTAACAAAGATAGGTGAAGTAGCAAAAGCAGGGTCAGGTTTCATTCTAGCATTTAGAGATTGCTTACTCCATTTAGCTAATAACCTTTTGAGTTCATTTCTATTTTTGCAAGCTAAAATAGCGAAAGAAGCTTCTTGATCAAAAACATAACCCTTAGGAAAACAAGTGATTCTTCATCATCACTTTCATCAGTATCATCAGATTCAATATTTTTAATTTCTCTAGCCCTAGCAAGTTGTTCATCAAGAAAATCACTAAGTGGCATAGTAGTATCAGGCATAGAGGTAGTTTCATCATAAGTATCATGCATAGCAGAAGTGGCATCATCAATAACATGCGACATATCAGAACGAATAGCAGAAGCAGGTGTAGGTGTCGCAAGCTTACTCAAAACAGAAGGTGAATCAAGTGCAGAGCTAGATGGCAGTTCCTTACCTCCCCTCGTAGTTGAGGGATAGATCTTGGTTTTTGAATCTCTTAAGTTCTTCATAATGATAAGCAGATATATATCCCAAGTGACTCAAAGAATAGAGCTATGCTCCCCGGCAACGGCGCCAGAAAATAGTCTTGATAACCCACAAGTATAGGGGATCGCAACAGTTTTCGATGGTAGAGTATTCAACCCAAATTTATTGATCCGACACATGGGGAGCCAAAGAATATTCTCAAGTATTAGCAGTTGAGTTGTCAATTCAACCACACCTGAAAACTTAATATCTGTAGAAAAGTGTTTAGTAGCAAAGTAATATGATAGTAGTGGTAACGGTAGCAAAAGGTAACAATAGTGAAAGTAATGTTTTGGGTATTTTGTAATGATGATAGCAATAGCAACAGGAAAGTAAATAAGCGAAGAACAATATATGGAAAGCTCGTAGAAAATGGGTCAGTGATGGAGAATTATGCCGGATGCGGTTCATCATGTAACAGTCATAACCTAGGGTGACACAGAACTAGCTCCAGTTCATTGATATAATGTAGGCATGTATTCCGAACAGTCATACGTGCTTATGAAAAAGAACTTGCATGACATCTTTTATCCTACCCTCCCGTGGCAGCGGGATCCTTACGGAAACTAAGGGATATTAAGGCCTCCTTTTAATAGAGAACCGGAACAAAGCATTAACACATAGTGAATACATGAACTCCTCAAACTACGGTCATCACCGGTAAGTATCCCGATTATTGTCACTTCGGGGTTAACGGATCATAACACATAATAGGTGACTATAGACTTGCAAGATAGGATCAAGAACACTCATATATTGATGAAAACATAATATGTTCATATCTGAAATCATGGCACTCGGGCCCTAGTGACAAGCATTAAGCATAGTAAAGTCATAGCAACATCAATCTCAGAACATAGTGGATATTAGGGACCAAACCCTAACAAAACTAACTCGATTACATGATAGATCCCATCCAACACATCACCGTCCAGCAAGGCTACAATGGAATTACTCACGTACGGCGGTGAGCATCATGAAATTGGTGATGGAGAATGGTTGATGATGACGATGGCGACGAATTCCCCTCTCCGGAGCCCCGAACGGACTCCAGATCAGCCCTCCCGAGAGGTTTTAGGGCTTGGCGGCGGCTCCGTATCGTAAAATGCGATGATTTCTTCTCTCTAATTTTTTTCTCCTCGAAACACAATATATAGAGTTGGAGTTAGAGTCGGAGAGGCAACAGGGGGCCCACGAGGTAGGGGGGCGCGCCCCCCACCCTCGTGGAGAGGTGGTGGGCCTCCTGGCCTTCATCTTTTGCAGGTATTTTTCATATTTTCTGAAAAGTTGCTCCGTGAAGTTTCAGGTCATTCCGAGAACGTTTGCTCCTGCACATAAATAACACCATGGTAATTCTACTGAAAACAACGTCAGTTCGGATTAGTTCCATTCAAATCATGCAAGTTAGAGTTCAAAACAAGGGCGAAAGTGTTTGAAAAAGTAGATACGACGGAGGCGTATCACCAAGATTGGCCCAGTTTTCGGGCCACTTTCGGCGAATAAAGGCTCCATATGGGCGAAAATCGGCCCATGTTCGGCGTGGTTCATCGTGGCTCGGCGTTCAATTATGAACATAAATATTTTTTATCACATAGTTAATCACAGAAAATCAAATAGTTCAACAAAATAGTGCAACAACAAATAGTTCAATACAAATTATATAGTTCAACAAATAAAAACTCATATTTCGTCACACATCGAGCCCGATGTCGCCCTTGAGCCTCCATAGGTGCTCAACCAGATCCTGCTGCGGTTTATGATGCACCTGCGGGTTTCGGATCTCCTGACGCATACTAAGGTAGGCAGTCCAGGTTGCCGGTTGTTCGACGAGTTTATGTGCAATATTGCATAAAATATATATATATATATATTGATGCAGGCTATGCGAGGAAAGACAAGTTATAATCCAAAGACAAATTTTATTATCGTGGCGCATGCACGCATGGCAAATGCCCACGTACTCAGCACATAGCTTATGCATGCACGTTAAAAAAAGGGTTTTTCATGCCCGTGACAAGCTTTGCCTTGCCTTGGTATGTGTACATTATGTGTGCGTATTCGGGTGTCTCGGCCGGCAAGCTAGCGTGCGTATATACCCAAATACCTGCAAACTGAAATATATACGTACATGAAATATAGGCATGTATTAGCATTGGGTGTGAGCTACACCTACACACGTACGAGCCTGGGAGCTGGCAAGTAAACCCCATCAGGTATGTTTCCTTTTGTTGGTTTTGTTTTGCAGGCCTTCCAGATCAAGTAGTCGATCAACCAGGACGAGGCGCAATATCAAATTGGAAAAAATTGTAACCAACCGGCAAGCATTAAACTTGGAAAGAAATACAACACATAATAGGCAAGTATCAAGATTGGAAAGAGATGCAACCGTCGTTGGATCCAGAATCAACTTGGAGGAGGGGTTGATGCGTGACCAGGCTCCCCTATATAAATACATGAGACCACGCACCGAAAGAACAGAGGAAGGGGGCCAGGCAAAGACCGGAGGCAGACGAAACGAGGATAGCCGACGCAACAACAAACACAGCCGAGGAGACGACGGCGCGTCCACGACCGCGCGTTTGCAAACCATGCACCAGATGTGATGAGCCCAGAAGGAAGAGACGCCGGTCACAGTGGCGGCCTGCCCACGGCGAGGATGCAGGCGCCCGAGGAGATAAAGAAACACGAGCTGATCAAGCCTCACTGACTAATTTTATTTGCTATTGTGTATTTTATCTATCAGGTGATGAACATCCATCCAAGGACCTCACGCACGAAGGAGAGCCGCCCTTGGTGGCTGCTTCAAGAAAAAGACGACGCGCCTAGTGGTGCAAACCAGGGGAGCGCGACGGCGCCCTCGCACACACGCGTATGGATGAGGAGGAAGCAGCCCGTCCTTTTCTTCTTTTTTATGTACAGGTGTGGAGGTGGTGGACAACACATCCAACAGAGATGGCAGCGGACGACGCGATGATCGTCTTCTACCAAGTGCAACGGAGGCGGTGGATGGCGCGCCCAGTGGAGATAACTCGGGAGCAGCCGGAGCTTGCCAACAACATAGCCCAGCCTCTAGCTCCTTTGCAGGTCTACGATGTAAGTGCACAGGACCACGACGAACAGGTCCATGGTGAACAGGTTCATGGTGAACGGGACGCCGGCGTATAGGTTTTGCACCATGCTTCTAGGAGGAGACGACGTGGCGGAACCGGAGCTCGCGATGATGTAGCCCGAGTCAAGTCCATGGCGAACAAGTCTTCCGGTGCACAAGTCCTTGGCGTCCCGATCGCGGCGAACAGGTCATTGGTCTTGCTTATTGAAGGAGACGGCGTAGCAGAACCGGAGCTCGCGACGATGTAGCCCGAGTCAAGTCCATGGCGAACAAGTCTCTCCGGTGCACAAGTCCTTGGCGTCCCGATCACGGCGAATAGGTCATTGGTCTTGCTTACTGAAGGAGACGGCGTGGCGGAACCGGAGCTCGCGACGACGTAGCCCGAGTCAAGTCCATGGCGAACAGGTCTCTTCGGTGCACAAGTCCTTGGCGTCCTGATCATGGCAAACAGGTCTCTTCGGTGTAGTCTTTGGCATCCCGATCGCAACGAATAGGTCTCTTTGATGCACAACTCTTTGGCGTCCCGATCGCGGCGAACAGGTCGGTGGTCTTGCTTACCGGAGGAGACGGCGCGGAGTAGTCAGAGTTCACCAACGACGCAGCCCAACCGCTGGCCCCGGTGCTCTACCACGGCGGCCTACATGCCCCCGACGAACAGGTCGCGACGCACAGGTCATGGCGAACATGTCTCTGATGCACAGGTCTATGATGTTCCAATCATGGTGCACAGGTCACGACGCACAGGTCCTTGGCGAAAAGGGTCCAGTCTACAGGTCCATCGGTCGCTGGCGTACAGGTCACCCCTTTTGGTGTTGCACCCACACAAGGTGATGCGGCCACCATTCGTTGACCCCTTAGGGGGGGTGCCCTTGTCCTAGCAGACCAACCAATACGGGGTCCAACTGATACAAGGCGCCGCAACCAGTTTGATCATCTATCCACAAGTTCGCCAAGTGGTGCCCTCGGATATAGCAAACTGTCATAAACTTGGCGTTCAATCAAGTGAGGCGCACTTATCACGGCGGCCAGATTCTTGGCGTACGGTCCATGGCGTCGCCGGCGTTCAAGTCACCCTTTGGCATAACACCAACCAAGGCGACGCGGTCTCCGCGACACCACTTTCCACGGTCCTCTGAGGCGGCGCCATTGTCTTGGCGGACCGTCGTAAACTCGGCGTCTAGCCGGGACGAGGCGCTAACCACACCGGTCATGCCGATGTGAGCGTGCGACGGTTTTACACCGACGCCGGTCTCCTAAACAACTTACTCCCGCGAGGCATACCCCTTGCATACCCCGACGAGTCCGCTAGGTCGTCTAGAACTCCAAGTCGAGCAGGACCCATGCAAATTCAACCCCAACTACATCATTGCCGCCAAGATCGGCGAGGCGTGACGGCGAGGGAAGATGTGGCTAGCACAAAGCCATGTTTTGAGCGGCGCGTGTACCGACGAGGACACGGGCTCTGCCGCTACCCACACACCACTATCATCATGCATGGAGAACGCAAAGCGAAGATGAAGAAAACGACCACACGGCTTAATCGGAGGTATCCCGTGGAGTAGCCCACAGGAGTAATTAACCGGGAGCCTTCCGAGGCCCTGGGAACTAGAGACCGCAATCGTTACAGTCAGGCTGGCCGCGCTAGTAGGCCACGGAGCGCGTATGTAAAGGGAACTTGTACTACTATTTTGTTTCTCCGATGAGAGATTAACACTGGTAGAAAAAGGGCCTTTAGTCCCGGTTCTGGAACCGGGACTAAAGGGTCGGTACTAATGCCCTGACCCTTTAGTCCCGGTTCAATCCACAACCGGGACTAAAGGAAATTTTTTGATTTTTTTTTTTGAAATTTTTTTTTGAATTTTTTTATTTTCAAATTTCTGAATTATTTTAACCTCTAATCTCTAATCACCCCTCATCACTGCTCAATTTAATCTCTAATCACTCCTCATCATTCCAAATCATCTAACTTCCCGAACGGTCACCCATCCTCTCACTACTCCAGCCTGAGCACGCTTAACTTCCGGGTTTTATTCTCCCTTGTTTCCAAGTCTGCACTTGTTGTTTTCCTGACAATAGTAAGATTTCAATCCTATTAACCATCAGGAATTTAGCTTGAGCATGAAGTCACATATTTCACTGTTTGAGTTTGAAACTATTGTTCTAAAAAATAATAATTTTTTAGTAACACTAATATTTCTTGAATAAGTAGTTTGACCATTGTTTGACCACAGTTTGACCATAGTTTGACCAGATTTGACCAAAATTCAAAAAAGATGAAATAATTATTTAATAACACTAATATTCTTGAATAATTATTTAGTAACACTAATACTTCTTGAATAAGTAGTTTGACCATAGTTTGACCAGATTTACTGAAAATTTAAAAAAACTGAAATTTGAGCATAACTTTTTTCCTTTTGGAATTTGAGGATTCTACAAATTTGCAAACAGGCCGTAGGCGGTCTCCATCGGATGTAACTTTTTGACTAGATGATTTTTCATATAAAAAACTTTTTAATCCGAGTTCGTATGCAAAAGTTATGCCCATTTTACAAATTCTAGAGAGATTTTGTAAATAAAGTCAAAATTCATATTTGTAAATTTTCCCAACAACTAGACCACATATCACATGGGAAACTTATTTTATTTTATTTTTATTGACATTTCCATCATTTTATTTTGTTTTTTTTAAAACTGAAAAGGTGGTCCACGGTGGGGGGTGGGGGGGGGGGGGGGAGAGTTTGAAAATGGGACCTTTAGTACCGGTTCGTGCCATGAACCGGTACTAATGCCTCAAAGCCCATTAGTCCCGGTTGGTGGCACCAACCGGGACTAAAGGTCTAACCTTTAGTACCGGTTGGTGCCATCAACCGGGACCAATGGGCATCGCACCCTTTAGTCCCGGTTCGTGGCACGAACCGGGACTAAAGGGCCCAGGTGAACCGGGACTAATGCCTTAGCCGCAAAACCGGGATAAATGCACCAATTGGTCCCGGTTCTGGACTGAACCGGGACTAATGGGCTTACCCGGCCTGGACCAAAGCCCCCTTTTCTACTAGTGTAATAAAACTAGTCGTCAACCCGTGCGTCTGCACGGGCTAGCATTAAAAAAGATGCATAATAGTTAGACTTCAAGTATGTTCCTTTTTACAAATGTTTTTCCGTAAGAATATAGGAAAATATATTCAAACATTTATTATTGAGACATATTAAGTTATCAAGTACTTTCCATGGGACAAAATGACTATAGTCTTTCACGAAGTTCCTTATTACCGACATTATATAGCGTAACTTGGTGACCTTTGAATTACATTGTACTATGCACAAATTGACAAAAATAGCGGTTACACTTTAGTATTTATGACAAACTACAACTTGACAACTTACTGATTTGACGTTGATAGAAATATATGAAAATTTGGATCCTAAAATACAATACTAAAAGTTAAGTATTGGCCGATAAACAAATAATTTTCATAAGTGTTAGAACTTATTACCACTTTGCTCCTGCAGATATGTTTTCAAATTTATAATTAACAATATGTAAATATATGAATATTATTTAAAACCATCACAACCTCAAGGCTTTTGATTTCTTCTACGATCACAAAAATACATATAGCCATAAATGAAATCCATGTACAGATATATTAATGTGAGATATAACACGTACAATTGTACTTACAAAACAAAAACAAATATGTGTATAGTTTTGCCTTGTCATATTTAGTTATAACGGTGAACCATCAAGCAAAAGGTAGTGTGATTTTATTTGCTCTGCACTATTCTTCTCACATGTGATAATTTCTTATTTTGAACCAAATACAATTCCATTCCACAAACAGCAAGAGCAGATGGGTGCTGAAGAAGCAAAACATGTTGTATGAAGTTACATTAGATGGCATGTACGGCATGAAATGTTTGATCACATCGAAAATAGTATGTTGGAGAAGCTAAGCAACCTCTAGTTGTGGTAATGACAAAAAAATAAATTATTAAAGACGTATTATAATGAATATGCAAAGATGACATATAGTGTTGTACGCTTATGAGGATTATTACAATTTGGCAGAGTATAGATTTGTGTCCTCTTAGTGAAGTATGACTAGGAAAATAGTAGTACATGAACTATTTGTCATAGCTAGGTCTGAACATTAGGATTTCCACAGATTTTCTCGAAATGGATAGAACAGTATAAAACCCGAGGCATAGGGCATGAAGATTTAATTTACGTAGTTGACAAAATCAACCTATAAGATATAGGAGAAAGAAGCATGGTCCTTTCTGGAACAAAGTTCTTGTCAAGATTCTAAAGATTTCTTATATTGCATTAGATATGTATAATATACGTATATAATGAATGACACACGTATGCAGAGAACATGATTAATTAGTTGTTCCTAGTTCGATCAAACTTTCATTAAGAAAAGTATATATTAGGCCTAAAAGTTGCAGGTTTCCACCTGAAATATACATATAGAGAAATATTCTTTCATATATCTAAGATGAAGTTTTCACAAAAGCGGTACATTCCTCAGATTAAAGCTAGTAGTTGGCAAAAAATTCAGTGGCTGCCATGGCCTTTCCCCATTTTGTCTGTTCTCCACAAAGGAAATAATATTTTCAAGTACTGTAGGCTTATCACTTCATTTTATCCCCAATAAAATGGCTGTAAAGCTCTAATGGTACAAAGACAAACCAGTGATTAGGCACATACTCCAATTCGGAAAATAGTCAATATGTTATGACCGGCTTGGTCTATTTTAGGAAGAGGCCCACCGGGCATTAGTATTAGGGGCTTGGCCCACAAGTTATTTTAGGCAAGTTATCTTAGAAAAGTTATCTTAGGCTAAAATTATAAATACTCATGTAAGACATCGTTTTGAGGCAAGCAATAAAGACTATTATTATCTTTTGTTGCCCGGCTCCTAGAGGAGCCGGAAACCCTAGCCGCCGCAGCCAAGCCGCCGCCGCCCTCAACCCTAGCCGTGACGGCGCCCTGCCGCCGGCGTGCCCGTTCCTCGCCGCGTCCACTCCCTCCTTGCCCCTACAACCTACGCAGTAGAGCCGGTAGGAACCCTAGTCCTACCAATTTGGTATCCAGAGACACCAGGTCGATCATGTCACAATCTCAAAACCGCCGCCACTACCATCCACCTCCACCCCGCTCTCGCTGCCGCCGGCCACTTCCACCGCGATGGCGGAGATCGCATCCGGCACCACCATCACCACCGCGACAGCGCCCATCACCATCACGGCGGACCCGCCTCCGCTCCTCTCGCCCGAGGAGGTGTCGGGCACCCTACGGGAGCTTGTCCAGGCAGTCAGGGCTATTACCCTCTACCTCGCCGGGAACCAGCCCCCACCACCGAGGCCGGCACCACCGCCTACGGACCGCCGCCGCTACAGTGGCCCGCCCCGGCCTTCTAGGCGCCCTACGGAGGGGCGTCCCAGCCGCCGCACTACTCGGTTGCGGGACAGCCGTGGCCAGCATGGCCGTCCTCCACCGCGCCGCTGGGGGGCCCGATCCAGCAGCTTCTTCCGGCGCCCCGCCGGCCCCCACGCCACAGGCGCCGGTGCAGCAGCTCCACCAGGCGCCGCCGCCATCGACAGTACCACCACCCGCGCCTAGGGCTACGGGTCGGCCCCTGCACCAGGTGCAGTTTCCACCGTCACCATCGCCGATCCCCGCTTGGGCGACCGGCTCGTCTCCGGGCCCGGTCTACTCCACGGCGCCGGAACACCCGACGCCCTCCCTGCGGTTTGATCACCCCTCCAGCTCGGCGAACTACGCCCCGGCGCTTCCCGACCCAGCATACGCGCCGGCGGCGACTGCGGCCGCCCCCGGGCACGGCGGGCCGACACCCCCTCGCTTCGCCAAACTGGACTTCGCCACCTACGAGGGCACGGAGGACCCCCTCAACTGGCTCAACCAGTGCGAGCAATTCTTTCGAGGGCAGCGGACGCTCGCTTCAGATCATACCTGGCTTGCGTCCTATCATCTTCAGGCGCAACGCAGACCTGGTACTACGCCCTCGAGCGGGACGAGGGCGGCATGCCACCTTGGGAGCGCTTCCGGGAGCTCTGTCTCCTCCGTTTTGGGCCTCCTATCCGCGGGAGCCGACTGGCGGCCCTCGGCCGTTTACCGTTCACATCTATGGTGCAGGACTACGCCGACCGCTTCCAGGCCCTGGCGTGCCACGCGCCGGGCGTCTCCGCGACCCAGCGCGCCGAGCTCTTTGTGCGCGGTCTGCCGGACCATATCCGCGTGGACGTCGAGCTCCAGGATCCCCCCGACCTCCAGACGGCCATGTACTACGCCCGGGCCTTCGAGCAGCGGGCCCAGGCACTGCAGCAGCCACTCGGACGGAGCAGCCGCCAGCCCATTCGGCCAGCACCGACTTCCTCAACCCCGGGTCGGCCTCTTCCAGCCGCGACGGCCACACCCCCGGCCGCCACACGACCCTTCCGTCGGCTGTCACCGGCCGAGCAGCAGGAGCGTCACCGTCAGGGTCTCTGCTTCAACTGCGATGAGCCCTACACGCCGACCCATGTCTGCCCCCGCCTCTTTTATTTAGAGACGGTCGACTACATCGAGGAGGACGACTCGCACGACCCGTTACATCCGCCTGCGGCAACCGAGGACGCGGCCGCGGATTCCGCAGCGACGACGTGTGTCGTCTCCCTTCACGCCCTGGCCGGCATCCGGGGCGAGCGGACCATGCTGCTGCCCGTGACGATCCATGGCGAGCGACTGGTGGCCCTGCTAGATATGGGCTCCACACACAACTTTCTGCCCGAGTCGACCATGTGTCGGCTAGCCCTCCCGACGACGGGCGGGGAGCGCCTGCGGATCACAGTGGCGAACGGCGATCTCCTCCGGTGCCATGGGCTAGCCCGCGACGTTCCCATCTCCATCGGCGGCGAACACTTTTCCATCACCTGTGCAGGGATCGATCTGGGCTGCTTCGACTTCATCCTCAGGGTGGAATTTCTCCGGACCCTCGGCCCCATCCTGTGGGATTTCGACGCGCTAACGATGACATTCTGGCGGCAGGGCCGCCGCATCCGGTGGGAGGGCATTGGGGGCGCCGCGCCTGCCGTGCCACACCTCCAGCTGGCTGCCGCGTCCTTGGAGGCCGAGCACCCCCTGCTGGATTCTCTTCTGCAGTAGCACAGCGACATCTTCGACGATCCGCGGGGTGTTCCGCCTGCCCGGGTGTACGACCATCATATTCACCTCGTACCAGGTTCCACTCCGGTGGCGGTGCGGCCCTACCGCTACCCCCAGCTGCAGAAGGATGAGTTGGAGCGCCAGTGTTCCCTGATGCTCGCCGCAGGCATCATCCGGATCTCCACGTCGCCCTTCACGGCGCCGGTGCTTCTCGTCCGTAAGTCAGACGACACATGGCGCTTCTGCATCGACTACCGCGCCCTCAACGCACTCACGCTCAAGGACAAGTTCCCTATACCGGTGGTCGATGAGCTCTTGGATGAGCTCCATGGGGCACGCTTCTTCACCAAGCTCGATCTCCGGTCGGGCTATCATCAGGTGCGCATGCATCCGGACGACATCGCCAAGACGGTGTTTCGCACCCACCATGGCCACTTCGAGTTCTTGGTGATGCCTTTCGGCCTCGCCAACGCCCCAGCGACGTTCCAGGCCCTGATGAACGACGTCCTTCGACCCTACTTATGGCGGATTGTGCTTGTTTTCTTTGATGACATTCTTATCTACAGCGCCACCTGGGCCGAACATCTCCAGCACATCGCCATCGTCTTCAACGAGCTTCGGGCGCACCACCTCCACCTTAAGCGCTCGAAGTGCTCGTTCGGGACACCTATCGTCGCCTACCTCGGCCATGTCATATCGGCCGACGGGGTGGCTATGGACGCCGATAAGGTGGCGGCCATCTCCGCCTGTCCGACGCCTCACTCGCCGCGGGCTCTCCGCGGGTTCCTCGGACTCGCCGGCTACTACCAGAAATTTATCCGGGAGTTCGGACTCATCGCGGCGCCCCTCACGCGGTTGCTTCGCCGCGACGCCTTCGCCTGGGACGACGAGGCGACGACGGCGTTCGAGGCCCTCAAGGGGGCCCTCACGACAGGCCCCGTCCTCCAGATGCCCGACTTCGACCGCCCGATCGTGGTGGACTGCGACGCCTCGGGCGCCGGGTTCGGCACCGTACTTCATCAGGGCGATGGGCCCCTCCCTTTATTCAACCGGCCTTTCGCTCCGCGCCATCTTAAGTTGGCAGCTTACGAGCGGGAGCTCATTGGCCTCGTCTAGGCCGTGCGTCATTGGCGGCCATACTTGTGGGGGCGGACCTTCCACATTCGCACGGACCACTACAGCCTGAAGTTCTTGCTGTATCAACGGCTGTCGACCGTCCCGCAGCACTAGTGGATCAGCAAGCTCTTCGGCTTCGACTTCTCTGTCGAGTATCGGCCAGGCCGTCTTAACACCGTGGCCGACACGCTGTCCCGTCGCGATTCCGACCTCGCGCCACCCGCCGACGCGTCCGCCAGGACGGCCCTGTGCATCCGCTCCGGGCCATCGTTCGGTCTCTTCACCGACATTCGATGCGCCACTGCGACGGCAGATGACGCCGCACTTCTTCAGCAGCAGCTCGCGGCCGGCGACTTGGAGGAGCCCTGGCGCTTCTCTGACGGACTGCTCCTCCATGGGCGCCGGATCTTTGTTCCGGCGCATGATGATCTCCGTCACCAGGTGTTGCAGCTCGCCCACTCGGCGGGCCATGAGGGTGTGCAGAAAACCCTCCATCGTCTTCGCGCCGACTTCTACATCCCTGGCGATCGTGCCCTGGTCCGCGACTGGGTTCGGTCTTGTCAGACTTGCCAGCGCAACAAGACAGAGACCCTGAGGCCGGCGGGGCTCCTTCAGCCCTTGGAGGTGCCGTCTCAGGTTTGGGCGGATATCTCCTTGGACTTCATCGAGGGCCTTCCCAAGGTGGGGGGCAAGTCGGTCATCCTCACGGTGGTCGATCGCTTCTCTAAGTACGCCCACTTCATCACGCTGGGCCATCCGTACACGGCGACGTCCGTGGCCCGGGCCTTCTTCGACGGCATAGTCCGTCTACACGGGTTCCCGACATCGATCGTCAATGATCGGGACCCAGTCTTCACGGGCCATGTCTGGCGCGACCTCTTCAGGATGGCGGGTGTCCAGCTCCGCCTGAGTATGGCGTTCCATCCTCAGACGAACGGTCAGTCTGAGGTGGTTAACAAGGTCATTGCCATGTATTTGTGTTGTGTGACAGGTGATCGGCCTCGCGCTTGGGTGGACTGGCTCTCTTGGGCGGAGTACTGCTACAACACTTCTTATCACTCCGCCCTGCGCGCGACGCCATTTGAGGTGGTCTATGGTCGACCACCCCCTCCTATACTTCCGGTCGACCCGGAGACGGCTCGGACGGCGGTTGTGGGTGACCTTATCCGCACCCGTGATGAGATGCTGGCTGAGGTCCGTCAGCGTCTCCTTCAGGCCCAGCAGACGGCCAAGCACTACTACGACGATCATCATCGTGAGGCGGAGTTCGCAGTGGGTGACTGGGTGTGGCTGCGTCTTCTCCACCGCTCTACGCAGTGACTGGACCCGCGCGCGAAGCACAAGCTTGGCCCTCGCTACGCCGGGCCCTTCCCTGTCGTGGAGCGCATTGGGAAGGTGGCCTATCGTCTTCAGCTTCCAGCCCGCGCCCGCATCCACGACGTGTTCCATGTGGGGCTGCTCAAGCCTTTCCGTGGCGAGCCACCAGCGGCTCCTCCGGCGCTTCCTCCAACCGCCGATGGTCGCATTCTTCCAGAGCCAGCAAAGGTGTTGCAGGCCCAGCTCCGTCGTGCTGTCTGGTTCGTCCTAATTCAGTGGGCGGGCCTTCCGGAGGCCCACCAGGCATTAGTATTAGGGGCTTGGCCCACAAGTTATCTTAGGCAAGTTATCTTAGGAAAGTTATCTTAGGCTAAAATTATAAATACTCATGTAAGACATCGTTTTGAGACAAGCAATAAAGACTATTATTATCTTTTGTTGCCCGGCTCCTAGAGGAGCCGGAAACCATAGCCGCCGCAGCCAAGCCGCCGCCGCCCTCAACCCTAGCCGCGACGGCGCCCTGCCGCCGGCGCGCCCGTTCCTCGCCGCGTCCACTCCCTCCTTGCCCCTACAACCTACGCAGTAGAGCCGGTAGGAACCCTAGTCCTACAATAGCAGGGAATTGATGAGTTTCTGTTACAATGATCAGAATAAATTTCCAATAGTCACCTCATATTTTCTACCAACAACCCTGATCTCTGATGAAGCATCCCCTTGTAGCCGTAACCCCACAACAAAGTGTGCCTGACCCAAGTAAATCCATCCTTATATCCACATAGAATATGAAGTCGGTAACTCCACATGCCAAATAAAAAAGGTAAAGAATAGGATCCATGCACTTCTGATATATTCTTTTTATAGAGCTTAAAATTCATCTTGTAGCTGTCATGGTTTTGCCTAGCAACCTAATACATGAGAAAGGAAATGTTGTGGTGTAAACCCATAGTTTGACGATGTGATGAATGTACCGTTTCATAAAAAAAGTGCAGTTAAAATGCAAAGACTATAGTAGAAAGTAAAGAAACAGTGGAAGAAGAAACAGTTCAGTTCTTTCTAATTGGTAAGAAATTGTTAGCTAATCACTATGTTGAAATGCAAAGACAATCAAGAAAAGTTGGTGGGTTGAAAGCCATACAACATTCGCATTATCTCGTGATGTTCAGGACATAGTACACAGATTTATCCGCTGGAGGAAGCATTCTCAGCCGAAAAATAAATGCTATTTAGTGTGCTTACCAAGTTCTGTCATCAACGAAAGGCGAGGATGCCAATAGTAAGCACACTATGATTTCTGTACAAATTATGTAATGGAAGCTTTTTTTTATGACTTCAGCAGAAGTACTATGATATTTCTACACATTATGCAATGGACGGGAAGCAATTTTCAACCAAAGAAGAAAACACATTGAATACCATAGTGGATTATTAGATGCTATCGTATTTCTCTTCAATGTAGTAACAATTGAACTCCAGAAGTAATTCACTTGTGTGTAGGAAGTTGATCCTGCAAGGCATGAGATATATTCAATATAAAGGAAAAATTTATCTGAACATAAGGTACATTTGATACTTGGAAGTGGAACTACCCCTCTACAATATGCTACAAATAGGCATACTTCTAATTTCAGTCATTTACTGAACAACATTTTCAAATGCTCTGTACACAGAATGATTATGATCAACTTCAGTTATAAAGATCACATAATTTGAACTAACACTATGAAATTTAGAAATCATCTTAAGGGCTTGAACTTACTCGACGGCAAAAAATCTGTGTGCTGGCCCGTAACATATATATACATAGCAGCCAACTCTTGCAGATCGCTCCTCTCTAGTGAAGTACCTAAATAAAAAAATCTCAGCTAAAAAACAAACAGTAGAGACCTTTTGGAAATAGGAAGCAAACAAACCGAAGGATACTCTTTGGAAATTTTTAATGATTAGGACA
The DNA here is from genome assembly GCF_003073215.2 of Triticum urartu. Classification (NCBI taxonomy): domain Eukaryota; kingdom Viridiplantae; phylum Streptophyta; class Magnoliopsida; order Poales; family Poaceae; genus Triticum; species Triticum urartu. The sequence goes on from NC_053025.1 coordinate 613,358,123, forward strand.
ACTGTTGCATATATCATACTGCACTATATTATTAAGATAAGTAGAGTTCTACTTCATCTTCCTGGTGGAATGCGAACAACATAAAAACTTATGGTGAAATAACTCATTTTTAGATGAGAGGGTAGAGTTAGAAGAAAGACACAATTTGAAACTTGAAATTGTGTTATACTTCGACTGTCCACGTGCAATTAGTATGCAGTTTAGTTGCAAACCGTACCTCATACAACGAAAGCGCCAGTGCTGGTTCAAAATATGAATGTCCTTAGTGAATACAAATGCAGTTTTGGAACACAGTACATGAAAGACTTAACAAATTCGTTAGGAAAAGTCTTCTATATGAATTCAACTATTGGCAACTTAACAATTCATCAAACACTTCCAACGCATTGTAAAATAGAAAGAAATAATTCAGATTCAGACTCGTGGAGGAAAGGCCATGCGAAGAGAAAAGACATTGTTTGCTGGACAGAGTTCCATAACACCAGTTCGATCTCACCATTGTCGACCGATACGCCTAGGTCCGGCCACTTGCAGGACATGTGTGTGCTGCTTGTCTCACAATGTAGCTCCTCATTGATCGGCACCGCCCCAACACCGCATCTGTTTGACTATTTCCTCTAAAGAATAAACGACCTCGCATTTAGAGAAAGAAGTGGTGACAATCTTAGAAGAAAGACACAATTTGAAACTTGAAATTGTGTTATACTTCGACTGTCCAGGTGCAATCAGTATGCAGTTTAGTTACAAACCGTACGTCATACAACTAAAGCGCTAGTGCTGGTTGAAAACATGAATGTCCTTAGTGAATACAAATGCAGTTTTGAAACACAGTACATGAAAGACTTAACAAATTCGTTAGTAAGACTCTTCTATATGAATTCAACTATTGGCAACTTAACAATTCATCAAACACTTCCAACGCATTGTAAAATAGAAAGACATAATTCAGATGCGAAGAGAAAATACGTTGTTTGCTGGACAGAGTTCCATAACACCAGTTTGATCTCACCATTGTCGACCGATACGCATAGGTCCGGTCACTTGCAGGACATGTGTGTGCTGCGTGTCTCACACCATGTAGCTCCTCATTGATCAGCACCGCCCCAACACCGCATCTGTTTGACTATTTCCTCTAAAGAATAAACGACCTCGCATTTAGAGAAAGAAGTGGCGACAATCACGCGACGGAGAAGCAAAATAGGTCACGGTACATGAAGCTACCAGGCACTCTCCCAGGATTTCCATCCAAACACGCTTGGGCTGTTGGACCTCCAAAATATCAGAAGGTCTCAATAGATTGAACGTGGAGTTTGTTATGTGAGAATAAAATAGATTGGACGTGCGGGCCGTAAATTGAACATGTAGTTCTCCCTTGATTGAACGTGGAGAAGTTTTCCATAGATTTAACATGGAGTTTGTAAGAAAAAAAAAAGGTTGGATCTTGCGGGCGATAAATTGGACGTCGAGTTCTCCCTGGACGTGGGGAACTTTTTTATAGATTGAACGTGGACTTTTTCTAAAAAAACAAAAGATTGGGCATGATTTAACATGGAGTTTGTAAGAAAAAAAAAAGGTTGGATCTTGCGGGCCATAAATTGGACGTGGAGTTCTCCCTAGACGTGGGGAACTTTTTTATAGATTGAACGTGGAGTTTTTCTAAAAAAACAAAAGATTGGGCATGCGGGTCATAAATTGAACGTGGAGTCATCCTGAGATTGAACGTGGAGTTTGTCAAAAAAAGATTATACATGGAGTTTGTGTAAAAAAAAGATTCTACATGGAGTTTGTTCCAAAAAAAATATTGAACCTGGAGTTAATCTACACCGTAATTATTAGGTCCCACCAGATTAACGGCTTGTAAAATCTAATTAGCGTGGGAATTTTTAGGAAGTCTAGAATTAGTATAGGTATAGGTATAGATAGATAGATATAGATAGATAGATAGATAGATAGATAGATAGATATAGATATAGATAGATAGATAGATAGATGCATGTTTCCCTATGTTTATTCGTGTACTTAGTACACTGGCACGCCCGCAATATTTTATTTTCCCTGGTGCGTAGAGAGATAATAATACAATAACCTACGTTATTTTTATTATTTCTCGTGTCAAACAAATTGGCACGCCCGGTGGGACATGGTTCTCCTCCCATCTCTGCTTAACTGTGGTCGTCAGAATCGTCTTCGCCCGTCTCCCAGTCCACACAGCATGCTGCATGACAAGGCATCGATGAGGATTTCCGTTGATCGAGATCCCTTTCTTGGAGGTGGACTCTCACACGGAAGCAACTCGGAGCTAGCGATGATCCATTTTGGATCATTCCCGCCCCTAGTCGTCATCGAGCTTGGTGACAAGGTTTACATGCACGAAGCTCAAGATCATGCGCAGTTCCAAACTATGCAGTCGAAGAAGGCGCAAAGGCGGGAGGCCGCCAAGGCGAAGAAGGAGCGTCGCGAGCTAATGCTCGAGGCATGTGCCCTGTTGAAGGAGTCAACAAGGGCGGATATGAAAGGAGACGTGGAAGCTGCTCAACGTCTTCGCGCTAAGGGCGCCAACAGACACGAAGGAGCGGCGTCCCATCACGCCCCTACCCCATTTCCGCACCCTGAGCCTTCACGACCAACTCCATGACGCACTGAGGTTGAGTTGCTCGAGGGTTTGGAGGCCATCTCCCAGAACCTGCAGAAGCTCATGGCGAACTCGCGTTTGCCGGAAAGCCCACATCCTCTTCGGAACTACAGGAGGAAGTATCGCAAGGTACAACTACTCCACCAATAGATTACCTCCCACATTGCACAGAGCACGATGCCGGAGGAGGATTGGTCCCTTGGGGCATGGGAGTTCACTTACCGGAGCACCTTGACCTCTCCATATGACTTGTTCCCCAACGATTGGGCATACGAGCCAACCAAGGTCAAGCTCCTGGTGAGGCGAGCTATTATGAAGGATTTTTGGAAGCGGCGTTCACACAAGGAGCCTGTTCTACAAAGCCCTACGTTCTCCATCAACCTTGAAGATACTCGGTGGGGTGTGTGGGCTCCATGCCTTCATACTTCAGCGGTCGACGACCGGTCTCTCCCCAACGACAGCAGGTTTTTTGTCCTTCGCCATGAAGCACCCGCCCCACATGATGAAGACCTGCGGCGAGAATTTCGTCAACTCCAAGAGCAGATGAACAACATCTAGAGGCGGCTGCATGATCCATTGGCGCCAAGTACATCATCAACACAAGCTTCATGTAGGATGAAGCATCAAGCCCCAAATCATCGTCCTAAACATGGGCGCCAGACTTTGGCGCCTCGTCGAAAAACTTCACCAACCCGACACTTCCAGCAATGGGGGCATCCTAACATGCCTCACATTGGAACTGGTGGTCAAGACAGCAAGACGAAGAAAGGAACCCTCGGCCTACTCAACGGTGGTGACCATGGGAGCCACCATGGCCGACACTTCACCCAACATTTCTTGTTAACAACACTCTGTGAACAGCAAGCCAAGTGAGTAGAAGAGCTCGTCAACATGTCAGCATCACAAGAGCTAGAAGACGGGGGGATGGACCAAGCCAGGAGAGGACGCGCCTGCGGTGTGGCAGCGTCAAGCAAGGGAAATCGAGGAGGCGATAGTGCGCCAGCTACGACGTGCACGACGCGTGCGCCCGAGACGGCAACACAAGCGATGAGGTGGAGAACTCCCTCGTGGCCGTTCTAAGGATGCCAAGTCTGGTGCAAGACGCTCGCAGAAGCACCGTGCCAGAGCCGTCGCTGGCCACGTCCTGGATGGGTGCTTGAAGACACGCCTGTGTCGGTAGCAAGGACACAAATACACTATGGCACCACAGAAGAAGAGCGCGCTGGTTGTAACCGTGCCGGCGACAGCAAGTTGCCGATGATCCGACGTTGGCCTGCGCAAGGCAAGCAGACGCCCGGCGAGCCCAAGAAAGGGGAGCAATGCAAGCCCCACTAACTAACTTTTCATGATATATGTATATCTTCCATCTATCAGGAGACAAAATTCAATGCGTAAGGGAAGGGCCACCCAGCCAAGAGAAGATGCGCCTGCGGCGGCAGTGTTGAGGACGGTGACGAAAGCCATACACAAGGGCAGAGGGGGCACCCGCTCGGCCAGGGGACCGAGGTAGAAGGAAGGACGCACCCTTGACGGTGGCGCACTCACCGTTCAGCACACGCGTGCTCTGTCCTGTCCGGCGGCTGCGCTTGCACCAAGGAGGACGTGCAGCATCAAGGCAGAACATGCTAGTGGCGTCCCGGCATGCGTGCAGTAACGCCAGCATGCACCACCAGTTTCGTGGAGCCAAGCATGCATCACTAGCTTCATGGAGATGAGCATACTATCGTAGGTCAGCACAATATTTAACATCCATCCATCTCTCGTGTGTATCCTGGCATGATAATTACAAGTATCATGAGCATCCGGGAGCATCATCATCCGGTACATGGAGAAGGTAAACGCGTGGGCGCCATTGCAGCAGCGCCTCCATCCTACGAGTCTAGTCCAGCCGACCGGTGGGCTGGTCACAAAAACGATACGTGAGAACTCACACACATAGAAGACCCGAAGGGCCTGTGAGATGCAAGACGCAGATCATCTGGCCGGAGCCGTGGGCGGCGGCGACGGCGACTCACTTGAAGCAAATCCATCCAACAAGGCCACATATCCATAAAACTCCCAAGCCCGAGCGAGGAGGAGAGACCCAGGTGGAGACGCACCCACGGCGGTAGTGTCAACGAGGAAAGGGAGCCGCACTCGCACTTGGTGCACTTGCACCCAAGGCAGCCGTGGACGACGTGCCGATGATTGCAACTCCATGGACGTATCACGACAGCAACGACCGGTCACCGGACAGCTCGCCAGTGGTGTCTTCTTCCATTTATGCTTCCATGATGACAGCGGCGAGGCTGCAGGTGAGTAGCACGGCACCAAACTCCGCCTTGGCGATGACATCGGAAGGGTTGCCGGCGTGCGGCCCCAGTGCCATCTACACCGCCGCGACAACGTCGGAGCTGCTAGCCTGCAGCCCGGCGCCATCTTCGCCATGCCGGTGTGCGGCCCGACGCCATCTACACCACTTACGGCCATGTTGGAGCCGTCGCCCTCGACCTCCGGCTCGACCAGGAAGACTGCTTCGTCGATAGGATGCCAAGACCTTCATCGGCTTCTCACCCGGCAAGGTAGCTAACTACCTCGACCACGCTGATGCCATCGCCACCAATCTCCGGCTCGGCAAGGAAGCTGCTTCATCGAGACAATGTCGACACCTTCATCGACTTCACATCCGCTCGCGGGTGCTAACTACCTCGACAAGCCACCTTGTACCTACATGGACATAACGTCGACACCTTCATCAACTTCTCATCCGGCAAGGACGCTGACCACCTCGGTGCACCGCACCTACACCGACATGGGATCGCCGACTTCATCAACTCTTCATCTGCCGAGGACGCGGTCTATAGCATCTCTTCCGAACGCCTACATGATTTCGCCATCTTCACTGGCTTATTACCCGGCAACGACACAGACTGCACCGGCACACCGCCATTCTTCTACATCAACTGTCTACACCGAGCGAAGGTTGTCCCTGTAACTGTGACGCCCCAAGGTCTACATCGACGAGATAGTATTATCGTCATCTTTAAGCACCGCTATCATGCGGCGACACGCAAGTCTTCTCCAACTTTTACATCAACACGCTTCCCCGACATCGTCCAAGCTCCGACGAGGCAAAGCTATACTCTATCGGCATGTCTTTTTCCAATGAAGCAATCCATATCTTGTCAGGCACCGACGAGGCGAAGGCAAGTCATCCAGTCCGACACCGACAAGGCGGACACCACCAGGCCAGGCACCGATGAGGCGAAGGCCGCCCACTTCATCAAGGACAATTGATAAGACGAAAGTATATGGCTAAGCATGGCCGGAGCGATGGGCGTACCGCTCTCCCCTTCACTTCATCACCACATCCCCACCATCTACACCAAGCCAACGGTGCAATCGGAGCCTTCGACAAGACACTCGGCAGATACTCAAGAAGACGGTGACAAGGCACAAGGGAGACTCACATGATCGTTTCTTCGAGTCCTTATAGGCGTAATGTGTTACAGTCTGTACCCCCAACAAAGGCGACTTGGTTTTCTCTCGTTTACGGGAGTGAGGCGGTCCTTCCACTGGAGGTCCAGCTACCCTCTTTGAGGGTGGCTATCCAAGATGAGATCGCCCAAGACGAACAGGTGCAACTGCAGTTTCAGGAGCTCGACACCCTTGAAGAGGGGCGACTTCGTGCCCTACAGAACCTAGAGCTTTACCGCCAGAATATGGTGAGAGCTTACGACAAGCTCATCAAGCAACGCGTCTTCTGAAAAGGAGAGTTGGTTCTCGTGCTCAGGCGACCCATCTTCGTGACGCACAAGACGAAGGGCAAGTTCGATCAAAAGTGGGAAGGGCCATACGTCATCGAGCAAGTCTACGACGGGGGAGCATACCGTCTTGTAGATTCCCAGGAGTCCGACCTATGCCCCCAATCAACGGAAGGTTCCCCAAAAAATATTTTTCTTAAAATTTTGCCTCTTTTGTTGCCTTTTGGTTCTTCATTGGGGAAATTTTTCCCGTGGGCTTTTGGATCCATGATGCATTATCCTTTGCATTTCCGGGATATATCTAGTTTTCCCCAATTTTTACGGACTAAGTCCAACAAAAAAATGGCTTTCCCCTATCGCACTACGCTGTTGGTTGAAATTTCGGCTACCCTAGGACTTGTTGGAGGGCGGCACAATGTGTCGATTTGCAGGTGGAGCGGCTCCTACACCCACAATGCACGACACGTACCAGGTGTATGCTTCCGGAGGCAGCTGAGATGATTACTTGGGCACTTCTGAGTATTGAGACCCCGCACTCTTCATGTTTCCCGGCGTGCCTCGTGTTCACAGAGGCTCGCACTCCAGGGAAGACTATAGGAAAAGATCATGGAGGGCTACCTGACCCAACACAAGTTGGTTTGGTGCATAGTCACATGGCAACCCTGGGGTGCGCTACCAGAAGCCCCAGATAAAGTGCTAGAGGGTTTTTCCTAGTCCATAGAGGTGAACAGTTCCCTTCCAAGTTCCCAAGGTGGTGTTGGAAATATGCCCCTAGAGGCAATAAGAAATTGGTTATTATTATATTTCCTTGTTCATGATAATCGTTTATTATCCATGCTAGAATTGTATTGATAGGAAACTCAGATACATGTGTGGATACATAGACAACACCATGTACCTAGTAAGCCTCTAGTTGACTAGCTCGTTAATCAATAGATGGTAACGCTTTCCTGACCATGGACATTGGATGTCGTTGATAACGGGATCACATCATTAGGAGAATGATGTGATGGACAAGACCCAATCCTAAGCCTAGCACAAGATCATGTAGTTCGTATGCTAAAGCTTTTCTAATGCCAAGTATCATTTCCTTAAACCATGAGATTGTGCAACTCCCGGATACCGTAGGAGTGCTTTGGGTGTGCCAAACGTCACAACGTAACTGGGTGGCTATAAAGGTACACTACAGGTATCTCCGAAAGTGTCTGTTGGGTTGGCACGAATCGAGACTGGGATTTGTCACTCCGTGTAAACGGAGAGGTATCTCTGGGCCCACTCGGTAGGACATCATCATAATGTGCACAGTGTGATCAAGGAGTTGATCACGGGATGATGTGTTACGAAATGAGTAAAGAGACTTGCCGGTAACGAGATTGAACAAGGTATCGGGATACCGACGATCGAATCTCGGGCAAGTATCGTACCGCTAGACAAAGGGAATTGTATACAGGATTGATTAAGTCCTTGACATCGTGGTTCATCCGATGAGATCATCGTGGAACATGTGGGAGCCAACATGGGTATCCAGATCCCGCTGTTGGTTATTGACCGGAGAGTCATCTCGGTCATGTCTGCATGTCTCCCGAACCCGTAGGGTCTACACACTTAACGTTCGGTGACGCTAGGGTTAAAGAGATATTAGTATGCGGTAACCTGAAAGTTGTTCGGAGTCCCGGATGAGATCCCGGACGTCAGAGGAGTTCCGGAATGGTCCGGAGGTAAAGATTTATATATAGGAAGTGCTATTTCGGCTATCGGGACAAGTTTCGGGGTCACCAGTATTGTACCGGGACCACCGGAAGGGTCCCGGGGGTCCACCGGGTGGGGCCACCTACCCCGGGGGGGCACATGGGCTGTAGGGGGTGCGCCTTGGCCTGTATGGGCCAAGGGCACCAGCCCCAAGAGGCCCATGCGCCAAGAGATAAGGGAAAGAAAGAGTCCTAAAGGGGGAAGGCACCTCCTAGGTGCCTTGGGGAGGATGGACTCCTCCCTGGCCGCACCCTTCCTTGGAGGAAGGGCCAAGGCTGCGCCCCCCCTCCTCTCCCTTGGCCCTATATATAGTGGGGGGAAGGGAGGGCAGCAACACCTAAGCCCTGGCGCCTCCCTCTCCCTCCCATGACACATCTCCCTCCTCCCGCAGCGCTTGGCGAAGCCCTGTTGGAATCCCGCTACTTCCACCACCACGCCGTCGTGCTGCTGGATCTCCATCAACCTCTCCTTCCCCTTGCTGGATCAAGAAGGAGGAGACGTCACTGCTCCGTACGTGTGTTGAACGCGGAGGTGCCGTCCGTTCGGCGCTAGGATCATCGGTGATTTGGATCACGACGAGTACGACTCCATCAACCCCGTTCTCTTGAACGCTTCCGCGCGTGATCTACAAGGGTATGTAGATCCACTCCTCCCTCGTTGCTAGATGACTCCATAGATTGATCTTGGTGATACGTAGAAAATTTTGAATTATTGCTACGTTCCCCTACAGTGGCATCATGATCTAGGTCTATGCGTAGTTTCTATGCACGAGTAGAACACAAAGTAGTTATGGGCATTGATTTTGTTCAATATCCTTACCGTTACTAGTCCAATCCTGATTCGGCGGCATTGTGGGATGAAGCGGCCCGGACCGACCTTACACGTACTCTTACGTGAGACTGGTTCCACCGACTGACATGCACTAGTTGCATAAGGTGGCTAGCGGGTGTCTGTCTCTCCCACTTTAGTCGGATCGGATTCGATGAAAAGGGTCCTTATGAAGGGTAAATAGCAATTGGCATATCACGTTGTGGTTTTTGCGTAGGTAAGAAACGTTCTTGCTAGAAACCCATAGCAGCCACGTAAAACATGCAAACAACAATTAGAGGACGTCTAACTTGTTTTTGCAGGGTACGCTATGTGATGTGATATGGCCAAAAGGATGTGATGAATGATATATGTGATGTATGAGATTGATCATGTTCTTGTAATAGGAATCACGACTTGCATGTCGATGAGTATGACAACCGGCAGGAGCCATAGGAGTTGTCTTAATTTATTTATGACCTGCGTGTCAACATAAACGTCATGTAATTACTTTACTTTATTGCTAACCGTTAGCTGTAGTAGTAGAAGTAATAGTTGACGAGACAACTTCATGAAGACACGATGATAGAGATCATGATGATGGAGATCATGGTGTCATGCCGGTGACGATGATGATCATGGAGCCCCGAAGATGGAGATCAAGAGGAGCAAAGTGATGATGGCCATATCATGTCACTATTTGATTGCATGTGATGTTTATCATGTTTATGCATCTTGTTTACTTAGAACGACGGTAGTAAATAAGATGATCCCTCATAATAATTTCAAGAAAGTGTTCCCCCTAACTGTGCACCGTTGCGACAGTTCGTTGTTTCGAAGCACCACGTGATGATCGGGTGTTAGATTCTAACGTTCACATGCAACGGGTGTAAGACAGATTTACACACGCGAAATACTTAGGTTGACTTGACGAGCCTAGCATGTACAGACATGGCCTCAGAACACAAGAGACCGAAAGGTTGAGCATGAGTCGTATGGTAGATACGATCAATATGAAGATGTTCACCGATGATGACTAGTCCGTCTCACGTGATGATCGGACACGGCCTAGTTGACTCGGATGATGTAATCACTTAGATGACTAGAGGGATGTCTATCTGAGTGGGAGTTCACAAGATGAACTTAATTATCCTGAACATAGTCAAAAGGTCTTCGCAAATTATGTCGTAGCTCGCGCTTCAGTTCTACTGTTTAGATATGTTCCTAGAGAAAATTTAGTTGAAAGTTGATAGTAGTAATTATGCGGACTAGGTCCGTAAACTGAGGTTTGTCCTCATTGCTTCATAGAAGGCTTATGTCCTTAATGCACCGCTCAGTGTGCTGAACCTCGAACGTCGTCTGTGGATGTTACGAACATATGACATACACGTTTTGATGACTACATGATAGTTCAGTGCGTAATGCTAAATGGTTTAGAATTGAGGCACCAAAGACGTTTTTGAAACATCGCAGAACATATGAGATGTTCCAAGGACTGAAATTGGGATTTCAGGCTCGTGCCCACGTCAAGAGGTATAAGACCTCTGACGATTTTCTTAGCCTGCAAACTAATGGAGAAAAGCTCAATTGTTGAGCTTCTGCTCAGATTGTCTGAGTACAACAATCATTTGAATCGAGTGGGAGTTGATCTTCCAGATGAGATAGTGATGTTTCTCCGAAGTCATTACCACCAAGCTGCTAGAGCTTCGTGATGAACTATAATATATCAGGGACATATATGATGATCCTTGAGATATTCGCGATGTTTGACACCACAAAAGTAGAAATCAAGAAGGAGCATCAATTGTTGATGGTTGGTGAAACCACTAGTTTCAAGAAGGGCAAGGGCAAGAAGGGATACTTCATGAAACGGCAAATCAGCTGCTGCTCTAGTGAAGAAACCCAAGGTTGAACCCAAACCCGAGACTAAGTACTTCTGTAATAAGGGGAACAGCCACTGGAGCAGAATTACCCTAGATACTTGGTAGATGAGAAGGCTGGCAAGGTCGATAGAAGTATATTGGATATACATTGTGTTAATGTGTACTTTACTAGTACTCCTAGTAGCACCAGGGTATTAGATACTGGTTCGTTTGCTAAGTGTTAGTAACTCGAAATAAAAGCTACGGAATAAATGGAGACTAGCTAAAGGTGAGATGACGATATGTGTTGGAAGTATTTCCAAGGTTGATCAAATATCGTACGTTCCCTCTACCATCGAGATTGGTGTTTGCGTTGACCATAGACATGATTGGATTATGTCTATCGCAATACGGTTATTCATTTAAAGAGAATAATGGTTATTCTGTTTATTTGAATAATACCTTCAATGGTCTTACACCTGAAATGAATGGTTTATTGAATCTCGATCGTAGTGATACACATGTTCATGCCAAAAGATAGTAATGATAGTACCACCTACTTGTGGCACTACCACGTAAGTCATATCGGTATAAAACGCATGAAGAAGCTCCATGTTGATGGATCTTTGGGCTCACTTGTTTTGAAAGGTTTGAGACATGCGAACCATGTCTATTGGTGTATATGCATGAAGAAACTCCATGCAAATGGACCGTTTGGACTCACTTGATTTTGAATCACTTGAGACATGCAAATCATACCACATGGGCAAGATGACTGAAAGCCTCGTTTTCAGTAAAATGGAACTAGAAAGCAACTTGTTGGAAGTAATACATTTTGATGTGTGCAATCCAATGAGTGCTGAGGCATGTAGTGGATATCGTTATCTTCTTACTTCACAGATGATTTTGAGTAGTTGTTGAGTATATTTACTTGATGAATCACGAGTCTGAATTATTGAAAGGTTCAAGTAATTTCAGGGTGAAGTTGAAAGATCGTCGTGACAGGAGGATAAAATATCTATGATATGATCATAGAGATGAATATCTGAATTACGAGTTTGGCACAGAATTAAGACATTGCGGAAATTGTTTCACAACTAATACAGCCTGGAACAGCATAGTGTGATGGTGTGTCCAAACATCATAACTGCACCCTATTGGATATGATGCATACCATGATGTCTCTTATCGAATTACCACGATAGTTTATGGGTTAGGCATTAAAGACAACCACATTCACTTTAAATAGGGCACCACGTAATTCCAATGAGATGACACTGTATGAACTATGGTTTAGAGAAACCTAAGCTGTCATTTCTTAAAAGTTTGGGGCTGCGACGCTTATGTGAAAAAGTTTCAGGCTGATAAGCTCGAACCCAAAGCGGATAAATGCATCTTCATAGGACACCCAAAACAGTTGGGTATACCTCCTGTCTCAGATCCGAAAGCAATAAGGGATTGTTTCTAGAATCGGGTCCTTTCTCGAGGAAAAGTTTCTCTCGAAAGAATTGAGTGGGAGGATGGTGGAGACTTGATGAGGTTATTGAACCGTCTCTTCAACTAGTGTGTGGCAGGGCACAGGAGTTGTTCCTGTGGCACCCACACCAATTGAAGTGGAAGCTTATGATAGTGATCATGAAACTTCAGATCAAGTCACTACCAAACCTCGTGGGATGACAAGACTGCGTACTACTTCAGAGTGGTACGTAATCCTGTCTTGGAAGTCATGTTGCTGGACAACAATGAACCTACGAGCCATGGAGAAGCGATGGTGGGCCCGGATTCCGATAAATGGCTCGAGGCCATAAAATCCGAGATAGGATCCATGTATGAAAACAAAGTGTAGACTTTGGAAGAACTACTTGATGGTCGTAAGGCTGTTAGGTACATATGGATTTTAAAAGGAAGACGGACAATGATGGTAAGTATCACCATTAAGAAAGCTCGACTTGTCGTTAAGATGTTTTCCGACAAGTTCAAGGAGTTGACTACGATGAGACTTTCTCACTCGTAGCGATGCTAAGAGTCAGTTGGAATTATATTAGCGATTACTGCATTATTTATGAAATCTTGCAGATAGGATGTCAAAACATTGTTTCCTAGACGTTTTTTTGAGGAAAGGTTGTATGTGATACAAACCGGAAGGTTTTGTCAATCCTGAAAGATGCTAATAAGTATGCAAAGCTCCAGCAATCCTTCTAAGGACTGGAGTAAGCATCTCGGAGTTGGAATGTACGCTTTGATGAGATGATCAAAGATTTTGGGTTTATACAAAGTTTATGAGAAACTTGTATTTCCAAAGAAGTGAGTGGGAGCACTATAGAATTTCTGATGAGTATATGTTGTTGACATATTATGGATCAGAAATGACGTAGAATTTCTGGAAAGCATATAGGGTTATTTGGAAAGTGTTTTTCAATGGAAAGCCTGGATTAAGCTACTTGAACATTGAGCATCAAGATCTATAAGGATAGATCAAAACGCTTAATGGTACTTTCAAATGAGCACATACCTTGACATGATCTTGAAGGTGTTCAAGATGGATCAGTCAAAGAAGGAGTTCTTGCCTGAGTTGTAAGGTATGAAGTTAAGACTTAAAGCTCGACCACGGCAGAATAGAGAGAAAGGACGAAGGTCGTCCCCTATGCTTAAGACATAGGCCCTACAGTATGCTATGCTGTGTACCGCACCTGAAATGTGCCTTGCCATGAGTCAGTCAAGGGGTACAAGAGTGATCCAAGAATGGATCACAAGACAGCGGTCAAAGTTATCCTTAGTAACTAGTGGACTAAGGAATTTTCTCGATTATGGAGGTGGTAAAAGAGTTCGTCGTAAAGGGTTACGCCGATGCAAACTTTGACACTAATCCAGATTATTCTGAGTAGTAAACTGGATTCGTATAGTAGAACAGTTATTTGGAATAGCTCCAAATGTAGCGTAGTAGTTGCATCTACAAGATGACATAGAAATTTGTGAAGTACATACAGATCTGAAAGATTCAGACCCGTTGACTATAACATCTCTCACAAGCATAACATGATCAAACCCAGAACTCATCGAGTGTTAATCACATGGTAATGTGAACTAGATTATTGATTCTAGTAAACTCTTTGGGTGTTAGTCACATGGGGATGTGACCTTGAGTGTTAGTCACATAGCGATGTGAACTGGATTATTGACTCTAGTGCAAGTGGGAGACTGTTGGAAATATGCCCTAGAGGCAATAATAAATTGGTTATTATTATATTTCCTTGTTCATGATAATCGTTTATTATCCATGCTAGAATTGTATTGATAGGAAACTCAGATACATGTGTGGATACATGGACAACACCATGTCCCTAGTAAGCCTCTAGTTGACTAGCTCATTGATCAATAGATGGTTACGGTTTCCTGACCATGGACATTGGATGTCGTTGATAACGGGATCACATCATTAGGAGAATGATGTGATGGACAAGACCCAATCCTAAGCCTAGCACAATATCATGTAGTTCGTATGCTAAAGCTTTTCTAATGTCAAGTATCATTTCCTTAGACCATAAGATTGTGCAACTCCCGGATACCGTAGGAGTGCTTTGGGTGTGCCAAACGTCACAACATAACTGGGTGGCTATAAAGGTACACTACAGGTATCTCCGAAAGTGTCTGTTGGGTTGGCACGAATCGAGACTGGGATTTGTCACTCCGTGTAAACGGAGAGGTATCTCTGGGCCCACTCGGTAGGACATCATCATAATGTGCACAGTGTGATCAAGGAGTTGATCACGGGATGATGTGTTACGAAACGAGTAAGAAATGAGTAAAGAGACTTGCTGCTAACGAGATTGAACAAGGTATCGGGATACCGACGATCGAATCTCGGGCAAGTATCGTACCGCTAGACAAAGGGAATTGTATACGGGATTGATTAAGTCCTTGACATCGTGGTTCATCCGATGAGATCATCGTGGAACATGTGGGAGCCAACATGGGTATCCAGATCCCGCTGTTGGTTATTGACCGGAGAGTCATCTCGGTCATGTCTGCATGTCTCCCGAACCCGTAGGGTCTACACACTTGAGGTTCGGTGACGCTAGGGTTATAGAGATATTAGTATGCGGTAACCCGAAAGTTGTTGGGAGTCCCGGATGAGATCCTGGACGTCACGAGGAGTTCCGGAATGGTCCGGAGGTAAAGATTTATATATAGGAAGTGCTATTTCGGCTATCGGGACAAGTTTCGGGGTCACCGGTATTGTACCGGGACCACCGGAAGGGTCCCGGGGGTCCACCGGGTGGGGCCACCTGCCCCGGGGGGCCACATGGGCTGTAGGGGGTGCGCCTTGGCCTGTATGGTCCAAGGGCACCAGCCCCAAGAGGCCCATGCGCCAAGAGATAAGGGAAAGAAAGAGTCCTAAAGGGGGAAGGCACCTCCTAGGTGCCTTGGGGAGGATGGACTCCTCCCTGGCCGCACCCTTCCTTGGAGGAAGGGCCAAGGCTGCGCCCCCCCCCTCTCCCTTGGCCCTATATATAGTGGGGGAAAGGGAGGGCAGCAACACCTAAGCCCTGGCGCCTCCCTCTCCCTCCCATGACACATCTCCCTCCTCCCGCAGCGCTTGGCGAAGCCCTGTTGGAATCCCGCTACTTCCACCACCACGCCGTCGTGCTGCTGGATCTCCATCAACCTCTTCTTCCCCTTGCTAGATCAAGAAGGAGGAGACGCCGCTGCTCCGTACGTGTGTTGAACGCGGAGGTGCCGTCCGTTCGGCGCTAGGATCATCGGTGATTTGGATCACGACGAGTACGACTCCATCAACCCCGTTCTCTTGAACGCTTCCGCGCGCGATCTACAAGGGTATGTAGATCCACTCCTCCCTCGTTGCTATATGACTCCATAGATTGATCTTGGTGATACGTAGAAAATTTTGAATTATTGCTACGTTCCCCTATCAGCATCATCGTTAGCCCTTTCCATGTGCGCGACAGGTCTCATGGGCAACGAACGCATTCTTGGTGGCAAGATTTCGAGTGCGATTAACATCCACCAAGAGGCTTTTCATCTGACCGCTTCAGCCAGCATGATGCCTATCTTGTTTCTGATGTAGGGCCACAAGAAGCTCTCGGTCGTGAGAACTCGAGTGCGCTTCTTGGGTCTTGAAGAATGGCACTGTCAGTGGCTTCAGTTGAAGCAGGGTGTGGTGCACGTGTAGTGCCAGCCAAAGGATACACCCGAGAAACTGCTTGAACGCCTTCAACGTTCTGTGTAAAACTCTGATGTTCTGCATTGAAGACTTAGAGGTTGCTTGGCAGGCTCAGAATATATGGCTTCAGTTGACATGTCCACGTCAGGCAAGAAAGATCCGATGGTTGCGGGCTGAGGGCTGATAAGAGAGCGGAGTGTAGCTTGATCAGCCGCATGACCCAAGGGGCGTAGAACTTCAAACCAAACAGATCCAATGCCTGATGCAGCAAGTTGGCGTATGAAGAAGTCCTGTGCATTGAAGCATTTGCCATGAAGTATATAGAAGACCAAAGTCTTCATTGCACCCTGAAGCTTGGCATTTGGAGAGTGCCCTTTGATAGGCCAAAGATTTCGCCTGATGATGTGATAGATGGTTCTGGGCAGGTACTCTAGGTCTTCAACGAAGAACTCTGTGGGATACGCAGCATCTTGAGGCAAAGGCTTCATCATGCTGAGCATTTGACTCATATTAGGTTCTGGTCGCTGAAAGATGCTCTTAGTAGCTTCAGCATGCAGCTGACAGCCTTGCTCGAAGAGATCGCCAGGAGTGGGCAAGCCAGTGAGCTCAATGATGTCAAATGCATTGGCTTCGTGATGAACGTTGCCAGTCATCCACTCCAGGACCCAAGTCTTCGGATCTCTGCTATACCCTTTGATGTGAAGTGTGGCATAGAATTGTAGCAGCAGCTCTTCATTCCAATGCTCTTCATCAGTAACAAACTGCAGCAGACCCACTTGCTTGAAGCAATCCAACGCTTCTTCTAGACAGGGCAGACCAGCTATAGCTTCAACGTCAAGGCGCTTGTGTGGGAAGATGCGACCTTGGTTGTAAAGAATGCAAGAGTAATAGCTTCGCTGAGGATAGCTCCAGAACCGATCAGATGATATCCTTTCCCTTGAGTAGGGGTTCCTGGAGCTATCGAAGAATGTGTTGTCTGCCCTGAAGCCATTGATGTTGAAGGAGCCAGGTGCTGATGCAGGACCTGGAAACCTTGGCAGTCTTGGGATTGGCTTCTGGACCTGAGGCCTGTGCTGAACATGATAATTAAATTGGGGACCGGGAGCTGACTCAGGAACAGAAGTGGCGGGATCAGTGGCTTCGTTGTCTTCTGAAGCTTTTGCTGGGGAGGGCTCCTCATTAGCTTCGTTGTTGGTTGTGGCAGCCTCAAGATTTGCATCCTCCACTTGACGAGCTGGAGGGTCGGTCACAGGCACGTTCTCCTGGAGAACTGCTTCTTGGTGGAGCAGAGGAGTGGGATCTTGTGGTACTTCTTCTGCGGCTGATGCAGCCGGAATGTCTTCAGCAGAGACTTGAGGCCTTGGACCTTTGCGAAGCCTACGGAATGCAGACGACGCCTGTGGAGTTGAAGTGGGCTAGGCCTCATAGTCTTCTTCCTCTTGTGGGCGATCCGCCCATGAAGCATCCTATGCAATTGGCGTCAGTGGACGGCCAATGCTGATGAGTTTGCTGTTTTCTAACTAAGGAAGGACTGCATCATCTTCTACATTGTCATGATGACCAATGTCTTCAGCAGCGATGGGATCAGCTGCTGGAATGTCTTCAGCTTCAGGAGGCTCTGTGGAAGCAGGCTCATGAACTGTCAGTTGACGTTCTGCATCAGGATGAACCATAGAAATGGGTTCAACTATCAAGGGCTCTGTGGGAGCAGCCCGAGCTTTCTTGATCTTTCTCTTTTTCTTGGTGGGGGCAGTAGGAGAGGCTTCAGAGTGTTTCCTCTTCCTGGCTTCAGCCTCAGCAGTTCTTGTCTTCTTGAGCTCTGAAGCTGTTGACCGGCTCTTTGGCTTCGATCCAGTCATCCTTGTTGGGAAGACAATCGGAACTGCTTCTTGCCTTGGTGCATCAGATTCAGCCTTAGCAGGCTTCTTCTTCTTCTTTGCGGCCATCCTGGGGTCGATGCTAGGACGCCCAAGTGCCTTGTGCTTCTCAGCCTCATTATAGGCTTGCACACATCTGTCAGCCAGAGTCTTCATGCGCTCACGCGAACCCTGAGCTTCTGCACGCTTCTTCACAAAGGCTTCCTTGAGCTCGTGCATCATTGTCTTGAAGTTCTTCACTTCTTGCACGCTGAGCTTGGCCATATGCTTCTTGAACTGAGCCTTTTCATAGTCAATCTTCTGCTTCAGCTCAACAATGCGCTGGGCAATAGCAAGTTCTGAAGTAATGGCGCCTTGGAAGGCGACACTGAGGCCAATAGGAAGCTGCAGATCTTCAAAGCTGATGTTTGGCGTGTCAAACCACTCGTCAATGAAGTTGTGGATGATGGTGACATCAAACAGAGGCAGATCATTGAATATTTCTTCTTCTTCTTTGCTCTTGATCAGTTGCTCAAGAGCGTCATCTACAAGATCTTCATCACTTGACAGATCAATGTCGTCATTGCGCAGTATGGCAGCAGCTGTTAGCTCTTTGCCAGTGTGAGACAGAGGCATCTTGGCCTTCTGGGGCTTGGAGACGCGTGATAAGTCTTCAAACTGCACACTGTCTTCAGGAGGTGCAGTTGCCAATGGCTTTGCCTTTGAGATTTTTGGTGAAGGGGCCGGCTTTTAAGCTTTTGGCTTCTTCAACTGCTTTGGCTTCGGCACTGCAGGCGCGTCATCAAACTCAGTGTCAGCTGCAGGCTCATTCACTGCAGTCCCTTGAACCAAGATGTAGGTGATGAGGCCTTCAAGGTTGGCATACAGACCGATGACATTGGGTTCTGCTTCTCGTGTGCCATCTGCCCTTGGTGCTGAGGGACCAGTTGAAGTCTAACCCAAATTTCTTCTTGTTCTGCTTCGGTGAGTTTTGGGCAAACTGGAAGTTGCGCTTGAACAGATTGTCGTTCACGACACCAGAGTAGTGACGACGGATGTGCATCATCAGGCTGTGGCCCACGGACCATGCATGGATAGAAGCTTTGGGCAATAGCTTCATCTCTGGACCTGGGTTGAAGATTCTTGTATAAGATGTCTTCCCACGGCCTTTTGATGGCACTTTTCTCAGCATACTCTTGGGTTGTGAAGTGGTATTTGAACCATTGTTCTTCCCAATAGCGTCGAATCCATTGGATTCGGGTCTTGCGCTGACCATAATCCTCTTCAGGATCTGTCTTATACATTTCTGCGAGTTCATCAGGCAGATCTCTGGATGTTCCGCCACGACGTTGTCTGCCCCCCTTCCTTGCTGCTTTCTCTGAAGCCATAAACTTTAACTTGAAAGGCTTCAAGACGTTCAAAGGCTTCAAAGGCTTTCTCTTGCTGGACCAACAGGAACTGGCTTCAGGAGAATTGATGTGATGCTGTAAGAATTCTGCAAATGAATGCAGACTATGAGAACCAAAGGATTCTCCCACGGACATGTACCTGTGACAACATTAAGGTGCGAGGGAAGGGGAAGAGGTCATATGCATTCTCAGAAGATTTTGAAGATAAATCAGTTTAGAAGACATTGACCTCATTGTGCGAAGACATTCACTCATAGATAAGAAGTTGGTTCCAGATTTGTACGAACCCACATATCAGTACAAGTGAGTAATCTAACTACTTTGTGAACATAAGTGAATATACTAGGCATGTTATGAGATGCAGTATGAGAGAGATCTATCTTGTGTGAACAAAAAGCTTGTGGTAGAAAGTGACAGATCAATAGGATCAACGTGCTGTAAAAGAAGTTTTATTTACCACACTAAGAACTGCTAGACGGAGTGGGAGATGAGGCCGAGCAGTTCACTCTTCCGTCCCTAACTTGGCGACGGAGGATACCTACGCGACGGCGGAGAGGACGATGTTCGTCGGCGTGAAGACGGCGTCGGAGAGGTTGCGGCAGCGAAGCGCTTCGTCGTCGGCGTCGTCGAAAGCTAGCAGTAGCGCTAGGGTTCGTGCGAGGGTGGAAGAAGAGATAATTACCGCTGTGAGTGTGTATTTATAGACACAGGGGCGGCACTATGCTATTACATAGGTGCCCCTGGTGATTCGCATCTGAGGAACACGTGGCCAGTATGCGGAATTTTGGGGTTTGTTCCACGTCCCACACACGCCTGGATTGTCGGGTGGTCGTTCCTACTTCTTTGGATTTCATGTGGAGGAATGAGCATTGAAAACGGACTTAATGGTTGTCTCTGTATCTTCTGCTGACAAGGACGCAGAGAAGACATTCGACAGTTTCAATAGAATGCATATGACTTGGAGAGATGGAGTTTGAGATAGAAAGCATAGAGAAGTTGGGGTCCGATCACATTCACTTAGTTCAAAAGATTCAACACGAAGACATAGCTATAAGTGAATGCTGTAGAGGACAGAACAATAGCATATATATATATGTATATATCTATAATCAACATAGTGAAGATAATCATGAAAATATGTTGAGTTCAAAGCCAAACCAAATGTGAATACATTGCAAGGTAACGCCATGAGTGAAACACTTCAAAATAGAACGTTTGGTGGTGGCGTTACCCACCGTATAGGAAGTATTAGACCCAGACACGGCGCACAATTATCGTGGCGCTCCGAAGTCAAATTCCACATTAATGTATTCACACTTAGAATGTATGTCTTCATTGATTGAAGATATACTTCACTTCGTGTGTTGCACATCTAAGTCATCAATATGCATAAGGGTTAGGATGTGTGCCTGATCACAGGACATTTGAGGATTCCAGGATATTTAGCTCACACCGTAACTTGCAAAACCTTTTCTCATCCAAGGGCTTGGTGAAGATATCTGCCAATTGCTCTTCAGTGTTGACATGTATGATATCAATGTCTTCCTTCACAACATGATCTCTGAGAAAGTGATGACGAATTTCAATGTGCTTTGTCTTCGAGTGCTGAACTGGGTTGTTGGCAATCTTGATGGCGCTTTCGTTGTCGCAGTAAAGTGGCACTTGCTTCAGATGAATGCCATAGTCCTTGAGTGTTTGCTTCATCCACAGAAGCTGAGCGCAGCAAGATCCAGCAGCAATGTATTCAGATTCAGCAGTGGAGAGAGATACACAGTTCTGCTTCTTTGAAGACCAACATACAAGTGATCGTCCCAGAAAGTGACATGTGCCTGATGTAGACTTGCGATCACCTTTGTCACCAGCATAATCAGCATCCGAGAATCCAACCAAATCAAACTCTGAACCCTTTGGATACCATAATCCTAGAGTTGGGGTGTGAGCCAAATATCGAAGAATTCGCTTCACAGCTAAGTGATGCGACTCCTTTGGTGCCGCTTGAAATCGAGCACACATGCAAAAACTAAGCATAATATATGGCCTAGATGCACATAGATAAATTAAAGAACCAATCATGGAGCGGTATACCTTTTGATCGAACTCTTTACCATTGTCGTCAGGACCCAGATGATGTTTGGCTGGCATTGGTGTTGTGAAGCCTTTGCAGTCTTGCATACCGAACTTCTTCAGGCAATCTTTGAGATACTTCTCTTGAGATATGAAGATGCCATTGCGTTGTTGTCGTATTTGAAGACCAAGGAAGAACTTCAACTCCTCCATCATGGACATCTGATATTGCTCTTGCATCATATATCCAAACTATTCACTGTACTTCTGATTGGTGCAGCCGAAGATAATTGTTGGGAACGTAGTAATTTCAAAAAAATTCCTACGCACACGCAAGATCATGGTGATGTATAGCAACAAGAGGGGAGAGTGTTGATCTACGTACCCTTGTAGATCGACAACGGAAGCGTTAGCACAACGTGGTGATGTAGTCGTACGTCTTCACGGTTCGACCGATCCAAGCACCGTTACTCCGGCACCTCCGAGTTCTTGGCACACGTTCAGCTCGATGAAGATCCCCGGGCTCCGATCCAGCAAAGCGTCGGGGAGGAGTTCCGTCAGCACGACGGCGTGGTGACGATCTTGATGTTCTACCGTCGCAGGGCTTCGCCTAAGCACCGCTACAATATGACCGAGGTGGAATATGGTGGAGGGGGGCACCGCACACGGCTAAGGAACGATCACGAAGATCAACTTGTGTGTCTATGGGGTGCCCCCTGCCCCCGTATATAAAGGAGTGGAGGAGGGGAGGGCCGGCCCTCTCTATGGCGCACCCTAGGGAGTCCTACTCCCACCGGGAGTAGGATTCCCCCTTTCCTAGTCCAACTAGGAGTCCTTCCATGTAGTAGGAGTAGGAAACAAGGAAGGGGTGCAGCCCCTCCCCCTAGTCCAATTCGGACTAGGCCTTGGGGGGGGGCGCGGCCTGCCCTAGGCAGCCCCTCTCTCTTTCCCGTATGGCCCAATAAGGCCCAATACTTCTCCCAGCAATTCCCGTAACTCTCCGGTACTCCGAAAAATACCCGAATCACTCGGAACCTTTCCGAAGTCCGAATATAGTCGTCCAATATATCGATCTTTACGTCTCGACCATTTCGAGACTCCTCGTCATGTCCCCGATCTCATCCGGGACTCCGAACTCCTTCGGTACATCAAAACTCATAAACTCAATAATATAACTGTCATCGAAACTTAAGCGTGCGGACCCTACGGTTCGAGAAAATGTAGACATGACCGAGACACGTCTCCGGTCAATAACCAATAGCGGAACCTGGATGCTCATATTGGCTCCTACATATTCTACGAAGATCTTTATCGGTCAGACCGCATAACAACATACGTTGTTCCCTTTGTCATCGGTATGTTACTTGCCCGAGATTCGATCGTCGGTATCCAATACCTAGTTCAATCTCGTTACCGGCAAGTCTCTTTACTCGTTCTGTAATACATCATCTCACAACTAACATATTAGTTGTAATGCTTGCAAGGCTTATGTGATGTGTATTACCGAGAGGGCCCAGGGATACCTCTCCGACAATCGGAGTGACAAATCCTAATCTCGAAATACGCCAACCCAACATCTACCTTTGGAGACACCTGTAATGCTCCTTTATAATCACCCAATTACGTTGTGACATTTGGTAGCACCCAAAGTGTTCCTCCGGCAAACGGGAGTTGCATAATCTCATAGTCATAGGAACATGTATAAGTCATGAAGAAAGCAATTAGCAACATACTAAACGATCGGGTGCTAAGCTAATGGAATGGGTCATGTCAATCAGATCATTCAACTAATGATGTGACCTCGTTAATCAAATAACAACTCTTTGTTCATGGTTAGGAAACATAACCATCTTTGATTAACGAGCTAGTCAAGTAGAGGCATACTAGTGACACTCTGTTTGTCTATGTATTCACACATGTATTATGTTTCCGTTAATACAATTCTAGCATGAATAATAAACATTTATCATGAATAAGGAAATAAATAATAACTTTATTATTGCCTCTAGGGCATATTTCCTTCAGTCTCCCACTTGCACTAGAGTCAATAATCTAGATCACATCGCCATGTGATTTAACATTAATAGTTCACATCATCATATGATTAACACCCATAGTTCACATTATCATGTGACCAACACCCAAAGGGTTTACTAGAGTCAGTAATAGTTCACATCGCTATGTGATTAACACCCAAAGAGTACTAAGGTGTGATCATGTTTTGCTTGTGAGATAATTTCAGTCAACGGGTCTGTCACATTCAGATCCGTAAGTATTTTGCAAATTCTATGTCTACAATGCTCTGTACGGAGCTACTCTAGCTAATAGCTCCCACTTTCAATATGTATCCAGTTTGAGACTTAGAGTTATCTGGATCAGTGCTAAAACTTGTATCGACGTAACCCTTTTACGACGAACCTTTTGTCACCTCCATAATCGAGAAACATATCCTTATTCTACTAAGGATAATTTTGACCGCTGTCCAGTGATCTACTCCCAGATCACTATTGTACTCCCTTGCCAAACTCAGTGATAGGGTATGCAATAGATCTGGTATACAGCATGGCATACTTTATAGAACCTATGGCTGAGGCATAGGGAATGACTTTCATTCTCTTTCTATCTTCTGCCGTGGTCGGGCTTTGAGTCTTACTCAATTTCAAACCTTGTAACACAGGCAAAAACTCTTTCTTTGACTGTTCCATTTTGAACTACTTCAAAATCTTGTCAAGGTATGTACTCATTGAAAACTTATCAAGCGTCTTGATCTATCTCTATAGATCTTGATGCTCAATATGTAAGCAGCTTCACTGAGGTCTTTCTTTGAAAAACTCCTTTCAAATACTCCTTTATGCTTTGCAGAATAATTCTACATTATTTCCGATCAACAATATGTCATTCACATATACTTATCAGAAATGCTGTAGTGCTCCCACTCACTTTCTTGTAAATACATGCTTCACGGCAAGTCTGTATAAAACTATATGCTTTGATCAACTTATCAAAGCGTATATTCCAACTCCGAGATGCTTGCACCAGTCCATAGATGGATCGCTGGAGCTTGTGTATTTTGTTAGCGCCTTTAGGATTGACAAAACCTTCTAGTTGCATCATATACAACTCTTCTTTAATAAATCCATTAAGGAATGCAGTTTTGTTTATCCATTTGCCAGATTTCATAAAATGCGGCAAATGCTAACATGATTCGGACAGACTTAAGCATAGATACGAGTGAGAAAATCTCATCGTAGTCAACACCTTGAACTTGTCAAAAACCTTTTGCGACAATTCTAGCTTTGTAGATAGTAACACTACTATCAGCGTCCGTCTTCCTCTTGAAGATCCATTTTTTCTATGGCTTGCCGATCATCGGGCAAGTCAATCAAAGTCCATACTTTGTTCTCATACATGGATCATATCTCAGATTTCATGGCCTCAAACCATTTCGCGGAATCTGGGCTCATCATCGCTTCCTCATAGTTCGCAAGTTCGTCATGGTCTAGTAACATGACTTCCAGAACAGGATTACCGTACCACTCTGTGCGGATCTCACTCTGGTTTACCTACGAGATTTAGTAACTTGATCTGAAGTTACATGATCATCATCATTAGCTTCCTCACTAATTGGTGTAGTAGTCACAGGAACAGATTTCTGTGATGAACTACTTTCCAATAAGGGAGCAGGTACAGTTACCTCATCAAGTTCTACTTTCCTCCCACTCACTTCTTTCGAGAGAAACTCCTTCTCTAGAAAAACTCCGAATTTAGCAACAAAAGTCTTGCCTTCGGATTTGTGATAGAAGGTGTACCCAACAGTCTCCTTTGGGTATCCTATGAAGACATATTTCTCCGATTTGGGTTTGAGCTTATTAGGATGAAACTTTTTCATATAAGCATCACAACCCCAAACTTTAAGAAACGATAACTTTGGTTTCTTGCCAAACCACAGTTCAGATTGTGTCGTCTCAACGGACTTAGATGGTGCCCTATTTAACGTGAATGCAGCTGTCTCTAATGCATAACCCCAAAACGATAGTGGTAGATCGGTAAGAGACATCATAGATTGCACTATATCCAATAAAGTACGGTTATAACGTTCGGACACACCATTATGCTGTGGTGTTCCATGTGGCATGAGTTTGTGAAACTATTCCACATTGTTTTAATGGAAGACCAAACTCGTAACTCAAATATTTGTCTCCGGGATCAGATCGTAGAAACTTTATTTTCTTGTCACGATGATTTTCCACTTCACTCTGAAATTCTTTGAACTTTTCAAATGTTTCAGACTTATGTTTCATCAAGTAGATATACCCATATCTGCTCGAATCATCTGTGAAGTTCAGAAAATAATGATACTTGCCGTGAGCCTTAACACTCATCGGACCGCATACATCAGTATGTATTATTTCCAATAAGTCAGTTGCTTGCTCCGGAGAACGGAGTCTTAGTCATCTTGCCCATGAGGCATGGTTCGCTAGCATCAAGTGATTCATAATCAAGTGATTCCAAAATCCCATCAGCATGGAGTTTCTTCATGCGCTTTACACCAATATGACCTAAACGGCAGTGCTACAAATAAGTTGCACTATCATTATTAACTTTGCATCTTTTGGTTTCAATATTATGATTATGTGTATCACTACGATCGAGATCCAACGAACTATTTTCATTGGGTGTGTAACCATATAAGGTTTTATTCATGTAAACAGAACAACAATTTATTCTCTTACTTAAATGAATAACCGTATTACAATAAACATGATCAAATCATATTCATGCTTAGCGCAAACACCAAATAACACTTATTCAGGTTCAACACTAATCCCGAAAGTATAGGGAGCGTGTGATGATGATCATATCAATCTTGGAACCACTTCCAACACACATCGTCACTTTACCCTTAACTAGTCTCTGTTTATTCTGCAACTCCCGTTTCGAGTTACTAATCTTAGCAACTGAACTAGTATCAAATACTGAGGGGTTGCTATAAACACTAGTAAAGTACACATCAATAACATGTATATCAAATATACTTATGTTCACTTTGCCATCCTTCTTATCTGCCAATCACTTGGGGTAGTTCCGCTTCCAGTGACCAGTCCCTTTGCAGTAGAAACACTTAGTCTCAGGCTTAGGACCAGACTTGGGCTTCTTCACTTGAGCAGCAACTTGCTTGCTGTTCTTCTTGAAGTTCCCCTTCTTCCCTCTGCCCTTTTCTTGAAACTAGTGGTCTTGTCTACCATCAACACTTGATGTTTTTCTCGATTTCTACCTTCGTCAATTTCCGCATTACGAAGAGCTTGGGAATCATTTCCGTTATCCCTTGCATATCATAGTTCATCACAAAGTTCTACTAACTTGGTGATGGTGACTAGAGAATTCTGTCAATCACTATCTTATCTGGAAGATTAACTCCCACTTGATTCAAGCGATTGTTGTACTCAGACAATCTGGGCACATGCTCACTAGTTGAGCGATTCTCCTCCATCTTTTAGCTATAGAACTTGTTGGAGACTTTCATATCTCTCAACTCGGGTATTTGCTTGAAATATTAACTTCAACTCCTGGAACATCTCATATGCTCCATGATGTTCAAAACGTCTTTGAAGTCCCGATTTTAAGCCATTAAGCATGGTGCACTAAACTATCAAGTAGTCATCATATTGAGCTAGCCAAACGTTTATAATGTCTGCATCTGCTCCTGCAATAGGTCCGTCACCTAGCGGTGCATCAAGGACATAATTCTTCTGTGCAGCAATGAGGATAAACCTCAGATCACGGATCCAATCCGCATCATTGCTACTAACATCTTTCAACACAATTTTCTCTAGGAACATATCAAAATAAACACAGGGAAGCAACAACGCGAGCTATTGATCTATAACATAATTTGCAAAATACTACCAGGACTAAGTTCATGATAAATTTAAGTTCAATTAATCATATTACTTAAGAACTCCCACTTAGATGGACATCCCTCTAATCCTCTAAGTGATCACGTGATCCAAATCAACTAAACCATGTCCGATCATCACGTGAGATGGAGCAGTTTCATTGGTGAACATCACTATGTTGATCATATCTACTATATGATTCACGCTCGACCTTTCGGTCTCCGTGTTCCGAGGCCATATCTGTATATGCTTGGCTCGTCAAGTATAACCTGAGTATTCCGCGTGTGCAACTGTTTTGCACCCGTTGTATTTGAACGTAGAGCCTATCACACCCGATCATCACGTGGTGTCTCAGCACGAAGAACTTTCGCAACGGTGCATACTCAGGGAGAACACTTCTTGATAATTAGTGAGAGATCATCTTAAAATGCTACCGTCAAACTAAGCAAAAATAAGATGTATAAAAGATAAACATCATATGCAATCAAAATATGTGACATGATATGGCCATCATCATCTTGCTTCTTGATCTCCATCTCCAAAGTACTGTCATGGTCTATATCATCACCGGCATGACACCATGATCTCCATCATCTTGATCTATATCAATGTGTCGTCACATGGTCGTCTCGCCAACTAATTGCTCTTGCAACTATTGCTATCGCATAGCGATAAAGTAAAGCAATATTTGGCGCTTGCATCTTATGCAATAAAGAGACGACCATAAGGCGTTTGCCAGTTGCCGATAACTTCCAAAAAACATGATCATCTCATACAACAACTTATATCTCATCACGTCTTGACCATATCACATCACAACATGCCCTGCAAAAACAAGTTAGACGTCCTCTACTTTGTTTGTTGCAAGTTTTACGTGGCTGCTACGGGCTTAAGCAAGAACCAATCTTACCTACGCATCAAAACCACAACGATAGTTTGTCAAGTTGGTGCTGTTTTAACCTTCGCAAGGACCGGGCGTAGCCACACTCGGTTCAACTAAAGTTGGAGAAACTGTCACCCGCTAGCCACCTTTGTGCAAAGCACGTCGGGAGAACCGGTCTCGCGTAAGCGTACGCGTAATGTCGGTCCGGGCCGCTTCGTCCAACAATACCGCCGAACCAAAGTATGACATGCTGGTAAGCAGTATGACTTATATCGCCCACAACTCACTTGTGTTCTGCTCGTGCATATAACATCAACACATAAAACCTAGGCTCGGATGCCACTGTTGGGAACATAGTAATTTCAAAAAAATTCCTACGCACACGCAAGATCATGGTGATGTATAGCAACAAGAGGGGAGAGTGTGATCTACGTACCCTTGTAGATCGACAACGGAAGTGTTAGCACAACGTGGTTGATGTAGTCGTACGTCTTCACGGTTCGACCGATCCAAGCACCGTTACTCCGGCACCTCCGAGTTCTTGGCACACGTTCAGCTCGATGACGATCCCCGGGCTCCGATCCAGCAAAGCGTCGGGGAGGAGTTCCGTCAGCACGACGGCGTGGTGACGATCTTGATGTTCTACCGTCGCAGGGCTTCGCCTAAGCACCGCTATAATATGACCGAGGTGGAATATGGTGGAGGGGGGCACCGCACACGGCTAAGGAACGATCACGAAGATCAACTTGTGTGTATATGGGGTGCCCCCTGCCCCCCGTATATAAAGGAGTGGAGGAGGGGAGGGCCGGCCCTCTCTATGGCACGCCCTAGGGGAGTCCTACTCCCACCGGGAGTAGGATTCCCCCTTTCCTAGTCCAACTAGGAGTCCTTCCATGTAGTAGGAGTAGGAAACAAGGAAGGGGTGCAGCCCCTCCCCCTAGTCCAATTCGGACTAGGCCTTGGGGGGGCGCGCGGCCTGCCCTAGGCAGCCCCTCTCTCTTTCCCGTATGGCCCAATAAGGCCCAATACTTCTCCCGGCGAATTCCCGTAACTCTCCGGTACTCCGAAAAAATACCCGAATCACTCGGAACCTTTCCGATGTCCGAATATAGTCGTCCAATATATCGATCTTTATGTCTTGACCATTTCGAGACTCCTCGTCATGTCCCCGATCTCATCCGGGACTCCGAACTCCTTCGGTACATCAAAACTCATAAACTCATAATATAACTGTCATCGAAACCTTAAGCGTGCGGACCCTACGGGTTCGAGAACAATGTAGACATGACCGAGACACGTCTCCGGTCAATAACCAATAGCGGAACCTGGATGCTCATATTGGCTCCTACATATTCTACGAAGATCTTTATCGGTCAGACCGCATAACAACATACGTTGTTCCCTTTGTCATCGGTATGTTACTTGCCCGAGATTCGATCGTCGGTATCTCAATACCTAGTTCAATCTCGTTACCGGCAAGTCTCTTTACTCGTTCCGTAATACATCATCTCGCAACTAACTCATTAGTTGCAATGCTTGCAAGGCTTATGTGATGTGCATTACCGAGAGGGCCCAGAGATACCTCTCCGACAAACGGAGTGACAAATCCTAATCTCGAAATACGCCAACCCAACATGTACCTTTGGAGACACCTGTAGAGCTCCTTTATAATCACCCAGTTACGTTGTGACGTTTGGTAGCACACAAAGTGTTCCTCCGGCAAACGGGAGTTGCATAATCTCATAGTCATAGGAACATGTATAAGTCATGAAGAAAGCAATAGCAACATACTAAACGATCGGGTGCTAAGCTAATGGAATGGGTCATGTCAATCACATCATTCTTCTAATGATGTGATCCCGTTAATCAAATAACAACTCTTTTTTTCATGGTTAGGAAACATAACCATCTTCGATTAACGAGCTAGTCAAGTAGAGACATACTAGTGACACTCTGTTTGTCTATGTATTCACACATGTATTATGTTTCCGGTTAATACAATTCTAGCATGAATAATAAACATTTATCATGATATAAGGAAATAAATAACAACTTTATTATTGCCTCTAGGGCATATTTCCTTCAGATGGATGTTTGTACGTGTTGTTGCATAGTTCCTTTATGCTAGATGTCAAATAAAATACCTTGTTGTTTGGAAATGAGTGCATTATAGTTTGTTGCGTAGAATATAATTCCCAAGTTGTTCCTCTTCTTTCTAGATGTTTGTTATCCATGATTTCATGGGTGGATGCTTTATGTCATTCATATTTGTATTGCTATATAGAATCATTCTGATGGAATAAAACTAGTTTATTGCATATTGATAATTATCATGTGTGTTTATTTATATTAGTTTATTACCATGTCGTGTTAACAATTGCTTACAATAGAATGCATGTTTGGTTGTATGCGTACCATGTACTATATCATTTCTAGTTTGCATTGTATGACTACACATATGGTTAGCTTTGATTTACATTATAGTAGTTTGTTGATCTTGTATATTCTTTTATTGAGCAACTTCTTGCTTGATCAATACTATGCCATATTGTTGGGATTGTATAAATAGATTGCATAACATGTGTGTAATGATCCATGTGTTCTATGATGCCTAGGTTGTCCAGTTATGGATTAGCAAGTCTAGGTTGTACTAGGTAGAAATACATGCCTTCATGTCATTCATGCTAGTAGAGCACATTGCTTGATGTGATTGATGCCATGACCTAGATGTGTACCTGCTTATTATGCTTTTCCCTTTTGCTTATAAGTCACAACTAGCATGATAGTGTTGTGTGCTAATGCCATTCCGGATAGTCATGTTAGTTGATATCAACTAAGTTATGTCGTACTTATAAGTTGTATTCTACTGATAGCATAGTTTGGCATCTTGTGTCATGATCATCCATGCTTAGCATTATATCTAGTCTACCGCACTATTACATTGGTGTATGCCTAGACTTCTTCATATCTACTTTATCTAGTTGAAGCATTGTTATATGTCTAGTTGTTACTCATGCAAGTGATCTTTCATGTCTTATTTTTTGTATGTCCTATAATTGAGTACTTAGTCTCTTGTGCATTCTTATGGATAATCACTTTGGTCTTATGATAGCCTTGGGAGTGTTGGGTCTTGTTGCGATAGTTTAGCACATGCTTAAGATAGTTTGCCTTTCATGTTAGTTGAGTTGTATCTTCCTCATATGCTTAGTGTGCATAGTTTGATCTATTATGTAAGCATGAAGTGGTAATATTATTGCTAGTGGTTACTTGAGTATTAGTTGTTCTTTAGTAGTAAGACCAGATTCTAGTTTAGTATCTTATCATGATCACTCGTATGTGTCATGCTTGTGTTATTTGCTTAGACATCTAGTGAATCTATACTCACATGTATTGTGTGAGATGTGTGTTATTATTAAGTTGTTTAATTAGTTTCTACCTTAATTAGTATTGGTTTGTCTTCTTTTATAGATATGCTTGCTAATAGTTTTTATCATTTATGTTTAGTCTTTGGTTGTTGTTAACCATTATAAGTATTTGGATTCATCCAAATATTTATTCTCAGTTGATTGTTACTCTTAATCATATCATGCCTAGGATAGATGTGCATCCATTTGTTCAATGTGTTGTGTAGTTCTTGTTAATTCTTTGACAAATGAATTAGTTTGATATGATGTAGTTGATTCTATTTCCTTTTAATAACATTTTAGGACTAGACTGAGATCATTTCATTTCATATTGTTGTATGATGTTTCATTGCTTGACTGGAATGGTTTGTAATGTTGGTTTACTTGTCTTATAGAATACTTGCTTTTGTTTGATTATATAGTTGTTGTATATGTTTGGTTGCAATTAACCATTATATCATGTCATGTAATGATTGAGTAGTTGAAATGCATCGGATGGATTATTTCATGTATGTTCTTGCAATTTGGTTTGTTTGTAAAAGTTTCCTATATAGTAAGCTAAGATGTGTAGTAGGCACTGCTAATTGTCAGTACCATAGTTTGTATTAGAACATTAGTATTGTTGGCAAGCCTTGATTATCCATCATCAACTAAACCCTGTCAATTCATCGATTCCTCTACTTACCTTCCAGTCATGTTATCTCCTTTTGGAATCTCCATCTTGATCAGTATCTTGCTATCCATCCACTCTTAATTTGTTTTGGATGTTATTTGGATTTACTTTTGCTTTGGTATTTATTGTTTGTCTTTTGCTATCGTTACGACGAGTAGGGAGTGACGACGATGTTGGACATGGACAGAAACAGGTTACCGAAGAAGGACTCAACAACGAAGGCATGCCTCCTTCTTTGATCATATTTATCCTATGTTTACAAAATTGCATTCTGTTTTATGGTTACTATATGCATGCTATTTTAATTCTTGTAGCTAGCATGTCGATTGCCACATTATCTTGATCCGCTTGTCGCCTATTCAATTGACACCTGAGTAGAATTATAGTATTCTGGTAGAGTAGAAATGCTTTGCCATGCTTATTACCCTATAGGTGCTTTGTTGAATGACCTTTGAGTCATTGACACTTGAAACTTATCGCTGAGCTAGGCCGGTTGGCCCTTGTTGATCTCCTCTACTCTCTTCTACTCTGGGTGAAACTTACCATCTGAATACTGGCGCGGGCGACAGCTGAATCAAGGGTTGAAGGAGCGATTGGCTGCCCTTCACAGGTTGAAGGGGGCAATCAGTCGTCCGTGCCGCATGAGGCCTAATAAGTCTTGGATCTGAAGATTGTGATAACAGCATAGCCACATGCTATATGGGCACTGGCTTGGTTAATTAGTTAGTTCACTCTTATTGTAGTCATCGCCGTACCGCAGATGGGATAGCTGCCTTGCGAGGAGTATCCTCGGCACAAAAGGGGGGCCCGGACTGTGAACTGCAGTTACTTCCGTGTTGAAACCTAGTGGGCTTGGCACAGTAAGTTTGGTCTAATGAAAGACCTCGTCACAATCTCCCTGCCGGTATAACAAATGGTGTACTACGCTAGCAACGGCTAGTGGCAACAAGTCGGGATTGTGTCGTGTGGGTAAAGTGTACAACCTCTGTAGAGTGTAAAACTATTCGAATAACCGTGTCCACGGTCATGGACAACACATGAATCTTTCTTGATGTACAGGACATGTCTTGCTTATTCCCTCTTTGCCCCTTTTCTTGGAACCTATGAAGAGTGTGAGTTGATCGAGGATCCTCACTTTGATGAAAGTTATTCTGGAGATAAAACTTGTTTTCATCAAAAACTGCTTTATTTGTCAAACAAAATTAGCTTTATGCAAATGAGCCATATAGCCTTCCTTTGAAGCCACATGTAGCTATTAGGTCCTTCCCCGTGGAGGCATGTTGAGTACGTAATGTACTCATGGCAATAATTTTGTTGACAACAGAGTTCCATGAAGACGAAGGTGATGAGTACGACTACTATGGCGATCTGTAGGAGTGAGGTCACGTGGACTACATCAGCTGCCTGTGGCTGAGATGGAGTCGCTACGCATTTTTACTTTCCGCTGTTATCTCTATGTAATAAGTGTCATGAGACATTTATCTAGGTATGCCCTATGGCAAGATATATTTAAAATTGTAATACCTTTTATGCATTGTGCAATGATATCATTTCATTGTGTTGTCAACAATGATCCTGGGGTTGACAAATATACACATGAGGGTCCGGAAGTTAATTCCGGGTTCTCACAACGATGAACTAATCATATTTTTTTTTAAAAGAGGTCGAGTTCATACCAGCCTTTCTTATCTCAGTCAGTCCATCATACATCGTCATAATTGCCTTTTACTTGCATGACCGAACGATGTGAATAATAATAATAGTGCGCGTGCATTGGACTAAGCTGGAATCTGCAAGCATTCAATAAACATGAGAAGACAAGGCAATATGGGCTCTTTTGTCAGATCAACAATAATGTATATAAGAGCCACTTCAGCAATTTAATTATGATCTTCTCCTATCGACCCCCAAAGAAAAGAAAAGAAATAAAACTATTTACACGGGAGAGCTCCCAACAAGTAAAAGAGGAACAGGAAATCTTTTTGGGTTTTCTTTTTAATTACTACTACAGGCATGAAAAGTAAACTAATTAAAAGCTACAACTATTTTTTTTGGTTTTTCTTATGGTTTATTAAACACACAAGAAGAAAGCATAAAAAGGAAATTAAAGTAGCATGGATGATACAATGAAAAAGTATGAGCACCGACATCTAGCAATGAGTGTGTGAACATAAATGTAATGTCGGTGAGAAATACGTACTCCCCCAAGCTTAGGCTTTTGGCCTAAGTTGGTCTATGGCCACGGATGGCCTGGCGGATATCCATAATAATAGCAGGGGTCGTACTGAGATGAAGAAGAAGACTCCGATTGCCACTGGCTGGCAATCATCTCCGGATCCCACTAGTAATTAGACTGTCATGAAGGATCAACTTGTGGTTCCGGCTCTGGCTCCATGGATGGTGCAGGGTTCCGGTAGGCATGAATAGCCTCTAATGGAACAAGGTACTGGCCAGCAGATAAATCAAACAAAGAAGGAGCAGGCAGGGCAATAGTCTCAGGATGATGTTTATCAAAGAACAATTTGTATTTAAGCTCTCCTTCCCTATTCTTAACAATAAAATCATGTGCCACCATACTTTTATAATCTAAATAAACATGAGGCAGCACCTTTTCTTCCTTCTCATAATGCCTAATAGGTATGTTGAAATGTGCACCTAGGCGTGAAGCATAGATGCCTCCAACGATGGGGCCCTTGGTACGGTTCAGACTTAACCGTTTAGCAATAATGCCACCCATACTAACAGAGTTATCACCGTATAAACCATGGAGCAAAATAATAATATCAGGGACACTAAGGTTTCCACAGTTTCCTCGACCAATTAAACAACGACTAGCAAATAATGCAAAATAGCGTAAAACAGGAAAATGTATGCTAGTGATTCGTGCATCGGAAATCTTCCTTGTTTCCCCTATAGTGATAGTATCAATAAACCCATCCACATCCTCGAGATGTGGTTCCTCTGTCTTGCCCTTGAAAGGGACTAAACAAACCCAACAAAAATCATAAAGTGACATCTCCTTATGCTCATCATATAAATGAAACTCCATCGTAGGTGGTGAGCTCCTAGAATGGAAATGAAAGTTTTGCACAAAAATTTTATGAGTAAGATATACTGATCGCGTTGGTCGTGGAGGAAAGCGGTGAGGCCTGCATTCTTAGCCAATTCATGAAAATCTTCATAAATCTCGGCTGCTCTCAAGAAATCATCGGAAGGCCATTCACACGACCGAACCTCCGCGGTGCGAGGCGGATTATACTTAGGCTTCGGTGCCTTTTCCTCTGAGCTTCGGCTCGATGAGCCCCTCAAAAGTCCCTTCATCATTTTCTGAAAAATTCTGAAATTTTTAGTAACTTCAAAATAAAAGTAAACCAAACTCAATAATATTGATAGCAACTACTCCTACAAGTGCCTAGGGCCTATATCATGCATCAAAACTACTTTTGCCCATATAAATTTGACATGCAAGCTCAAGAACAAGGTCACCTAAGCAGCAAAAATTTGCAATGAATAAAGCACTAGAACAAAAACTAATTGGACCAATGGAGGAGTCACATACCAAGGAACAATCTCCCCAAGCAGTTTTGTGAGAGGTGCTTTGAGCAAGGAGATCAAAAATGGCAGCAAAACGAGCTTGGACTCGGGTTTGAGCTGGTTATTCGTGTTTGTGGGAGGAAGAAGAAGTGTGTGGGTGCAGGAATAAGTGGAGGAGGGCCACCGTGGGCCCACGAGATAGGGAGGCGCGCCTAGGGGGGTAGGGCGCGCCCTCCACCCTCGTGGGCAAGTGGTTGACCCCCCTGCTGTGTCTCAGTGCCAAATATTCTCAAATATTCCAAAAAAATCATATTTAAATTTCAGGGCATTTGGAGAACTTTTATATTCAGGGTATTTTTATATTGCATGGATAATCAGATAACAGACAAAAAATACTATTTTATTTTATTTAATATAAATAACAGAAAGTAAAAGGAAGGTACAGAAGGTTGTGCTTTCTAGTTTCATCCATCTCATGATCATCAAAAGGAATCCACTAACAAGGTTGATCAAGTCTTGTTAACGAACTCATTCCGAATAACATGGAACCGGAGAAATTTCGAATAACACTATGTTACCTCAACGGGGATATGCACATCCCCAATAATAAGAATATCATATTTCTTCTTGACAGTAGGAAGAGGAAATTCAAAACCTCCAAATATAATCGATGAAAATTTTCCAATAGATTTGATACTATGAACTTGAGGTTGTTTCCTTGAAAAGTGTACCGTGTGCTCATTACCATTAACATGAAAAGTGACATTGCCTTTAGTGCAATCAACAACAGCCCCTGCAGTATTCAAGAAGGGTCTTCCAAGAATAATAGACATACTATCGTCCTCAGGAATATCAAGAATAACAAAGTCCGTTAAAATAGTAACGTTTGCAACTACAACAGGCACATCCTCACAAATACCGACAGGTATAGCAGTTGATTTATCAGCCATTTGCAAAGATATTTCAGTAGGTGTCAACTTATTCAAATCAAGTCTACGATATAAAGAGAGATGCATAACACTAACACCGGCTCCAAGATCACATAAAGCAGTTTTAACATAGTTTCTTTTAGTGGAGCATGGTATAGTTGGTACACCGGGATCTCCAAGTTCCTTTGGTATTCCACCCTTAAAAGTATAATTAGCAAGCATGGTGGAAATTTCAGCTTCCGGTATCTTTCTCTTATTTGTAACAATATCATTCATATACTTAGCATAAGGATTCATTTTGAGCATATCAGTTAATCGCATACGCAAAAAGATAGGTCTAATCATTTCAGCAAAGCACTCAAAATCCTCATCATCCTTTTTCTTGGATGGTTTGGGAGGAAAGGCATGGGTTTCTGAACCCATGGTTTTCTTTCTTTACCGTGTTTCCTAGCAACAAAGTCTTTCTTATCATAACGTTGATTCTTTGATTGTGGGTTATCAAGATCAACAGCAGGTTCAATTTCTATATCATTATCATTACTAGGTTGAGCATCATCATGAACACTATTATTAGCATTATCACTAGTTTCAGGTTCATTACCAGATTGTGTTTCAGCATCAGAAATAGAAATATCATTTGGATTCTCAGGTGGTTCAATAGCAGGTTCACTAGAAGCATGCAAAGTCCTATCATTTTTCTTTTTCTTCCTTTTTGAAGGACTAGGTGCACCTACATTATTTCTCTGAGAATCTTGCTCAATTCTCTTAGGATGGCCTACAGGATACAAAGGTTCCTCAGTCATTCTACCACCTCTAGTCATAACTCTAACAACATTATCATTATTCTTACTATTCAATTCATTGAGCAAATCATTTTGAGCTTTAAGTACTTGTTCTACTTGAGTGGTAACCATAGAAGCATGTTTACTAATAAGTTTAAGTTCACCTTTGACATTAGCCATATAATCACCCAAGTGTTCAAGCATATTTGAATTCTATTTCAATTGTCTACCAAAATAAGCATTAAAATCTTCTTGCTTAGCCATAAATTAATCAAACTCATCTAAGCATGGGCTAGCAAACTTAGTAAATGGGATTTCAGCTTTATCATATCTATAGAGAGTATTTACCTTTACTACATGTGTCGGGTTATCAAGACCATGAGTTTCTTCAATAGGTAAAGGATTAAGATCATATGTTTCTTCAACAGGCGGTAAATTAAGACCATGTATTTCTTCAATAGGATGTAAATTCTTAATATCTTCAGCTTTAATACCTTTTTCTTTCATAGATTTCTTTGCCTCTTGCATATCTTCAGGACTGAGAAATAGAATACCCCTCTTCTTCAGAGTTGGTTTAGGAATAGGCTCAGGAATTGGCTCCGGAGGTGTCCAATTATTTTCATTTGTCAACATATTATATAATAGAATTTCAACTTCATCCAGTGTTCTTTCCCTGAAAACAGAACCAACACAACTATCCAGGTAATCTCTGGTGGCATCGGTTAGTCCATTATAAAAGATATCAAGTATTTCATTTTTCTTAAGAGGATGATCAGACAAAGCATTAAGTAACTTGAGAAGCCTCCCCCAAGCTTGTGGGAGACTCTCTTCTTCAATTTGCACAAAATTATATATATCCCTTAAAGCAGCTTGTTTCTTATGAGCAGGGAAATATTTAGCAGAGAAGTAATAAATCATATCCTGGGGACTACGCACACAACAAGGATCAAGAGAATTAAACCATATCTTAGCATCACCCTTTAATGAGAACGGAAATATTTTAAGGATATAAAAGTAGAGAGTTCTCTCATCATTAGTGAACAGGGTAGCTGTATCATTTAATTTAGTAAGATGTGCCACAACAGTTTCAGATTCATAGCCATGAAAAGGATCAAATTCAACCAAAGTAATTATATCAGGATCAACAGAGAATTCATAATCCTTATCAGTAACAAAGATAGGTGAAGTAGCAAAAGCAGGGTCAGGTTCCATCCTAGCATTTAGAGATTACTTATTCCATTTAGCTAATAACCTCTTAAGTTCGTATCTATCTTTGCAAGCTAAAATAGCTAAAGAAGCTTCTTTATCAAAAACATAACCCTCAGGAATAACAGGCAAGTCTTCATCATCAATTTCATCAGTATTATCATATTCAATATTTTCAATCTCTCTAGCCCTAGCAAGTTGTTCATCAAGAAATTCACCAAGTGGCACAGTAGTATCAAGCATAGAAGTAGTTTCATCATAAGTATCATGTATAGCAGAAGTACTATCATCAATAACATGCGACATATCAGAACAAATAGCAGAAGCAGGTTTAGGTGTCACAAGCTTACTCAAAACAGAAGGTGAATCAAGTGCAGAGCTAGATGGCAGTTCCTTACATCCCCTCGTAGTTGAGGGATAAATCTTGGTTCTTGGATCTTTCAAGTTCTTCATAATGATAAGCATATATAAATGCCAAGTGACTCAAAGAATAGAGTTATGCTCCCCGGCAACGGCGCCAGAAAATAGTCTTGATAACCCACAAGTATAGGGGATCGCAACAATTTTTGAGGGTAAAGTATTCAACCCAAATTTATTGATTCGACACATGGGGAGCCAAATAATATTCTCAAGTATTAGCAGCTGAGTTGTCAATTCAACCACAATTGGAAACTTAGTATCTGCAGCAAAGTATTTAGTAGCAAAGTAATATGATAGTAGTGGTAATGGTAGCAAAAGGTAACAGTAGTAAAAGTAATATTTTTGATATTTTTGTAGTGCTGATAGAAATAGCAACGGGAAAGTAAATAAGCGAAGAACAATATATGGAAAGCTCGTAGGCAATGGATCGATGATGGAGAATTATGCTGGATGCGGTTCATCATGTAACAGTCATAACCTAGGGTGACACAGAACTAGCTGCAGTTCATCAATGTAATGTAGGCATGTATTCTGAATATAGTCATACGTGCTTATGGAAAAGAACTTGCATGACATCTTTTATCCTACCCTCCCGTGGCAGCGGGGTCCTTACGGAAACTAAGGGATATTAAGGCCTCCTTTTAATAGAGTACCGGAACAAAGCATTAACACATAGTGAATACATGAACTCCTCAAACTACGGTCATCACCGGTAAGTATCCCGATTATTGTCACTTTGGGGTTAACGAATCATAATACATAATAGTTGAATATAGACTTGCAAGATAGGATCAAGAACTCTCATATATTGATGAAAACATAATAGGTTCAGATCTGAAATCATGGCACTCGGGCCCTAGTGACAATCATTAAGCATAGAA
Organism: Triticum urartu; assembly: GCF_003073215.2. Taxonomy (NCBI): domain Eukaryota; kingdom Viridiplantae; phylum Streptophyta; class Magnoliopsida; order Poales; family Poaceae; genus Triticum; species Triticum urartu. Next base: position 613,398,036 of record NC_053025.1, read on the forward strand.
AAGTCATAGCAACATCAATCTCGGAACATAGTGGATACTAGGGATCAAACCCTAACAAAACTAACTCGATTACATGATAGATCTCATCCAACCCATCATCATCCAGCAAGCCTACGACGGAATTACTCACACACGGCGGTGAGCATCATGAAATTGGTGATGGAGGATGGTTGATGATGACGATGGTGACGGATTCCCCTCTCCGGAGCCTCGAACGGACTCCAGATCAGCCCTCCCGAGAGGTGCTACGTCTTGAGCTTGCGTTGGTTTTCCCCGAAGAGGAAGGGATGATGCAGCAGAGTAGCATAAGTATTTCCCTCAGTTTTTGAGAACCAAGGTATCAATCAAGTAGGAGCCCATGCTCAAGTCCCTCGTACCTGCACAAAGCGATAGCTACTCGCAACCAACGCGATTAGGGGTTGTCAATCCCTTCACGGTCACTTACGAGAGTGAGATCTGATAGATATAATATTTTTGGTATTTTTGGTATAAAGATGCAAAGTAAAAAGTAAAAGCAAAGTAAAAAGCAATAATTTTGGTAACAACGCGTATAGAATCCTAATGATATGCCTTTTTCTACTTTGATTGAGAATAATAATGAATCTATGGATGTGAATTTTGTTGGTAGGAATAATTTTGGTAACAACGCGTATAGAGGAAACTTTAATCCTAGGCCGTATCCTAGTCATTCCTCTAATAATTATGGTAATTCCTACAACAATTCTTATGGAAATTTTAATAAGATGCCCTCTGAATTTGAGACTAGTGTTAAGGAGTTTATGAACTCGCAAAAGAATTTCAATGCTTTGCTTGAAGAAAAATTCCTTAAAGTTGATGAATTGGCTAGGAACGTTGATAGAATTTCTCTTGATGTTGATTATTTGAAACTTAGATCTATTCCACCTAAGCATGATATCAATGAGTCTCTCAAGGCCATGAGAATTTCCATTGATGAGTGCAAAGAAAGAACCGCTAGGATGCGTGCTAAGAAAGATTGTTTTGTGAAAGCGTGTTCTTCTAGTTTCTATGAAAATAAAGATGAAGATCTAAAAGTTATTGATGTGTCTCCTATTAAATCTTTGTTTTGCAATATGAATCTTGATAATGATGGGGCTGAATATGATCCACCTTTACCAAGAAGGCGTTCCAAAAATTCGGAGTTCTTAGATCTTAATGCAAAATTTGGTAAAAGTGGGATTGAAGAGATCAAAACTTTAAATATCAATGAACCGACTATTTTAGATTTCAAGGAATTTAATTATGATAATTTCTCTTTGATAGATTGTATTTCCTTGTTTCAATCCGTGCTAAATTCTCCACATGCTTATAGTCAAAATAAAGCCTTTACCAAACACATCGTTGATGCTTTGATACAATCTTATGAAGAAAAACTTGAGTTGGAAGTTTCTATCCCTAGAAAACTTTATGATGAGTGGGAACCTACTATTAACATTAAAATTAAAGATCATGAATGCTATGCTTTGTGTGATTTGGGTGCTAGTGTTTCCACGATTCCAAAGACTTTGTGTGATTTGCTAGTTTTCTGTGATTTTTATGATTGCTCTTTAAACTTGCACCTTGTGGATTCCACCATTAAGAAACCTATGGGAAGAATTAATGATGTTCTTATTGTTGAAAATAGGAATTACGTTCCCGTAGATTTTATTGTTCTTGATATAGATTGCAATCCTTCATGTCCTATTATTCTTGATAGACCTTTCCTTAGAACGACTGGTGCAATTATTGATATGAAGGAAGGGAATATTATATACCAATTTCCGTTAAGGAAAGGCATGTAACACTTCCCTAGAAAGAAAATTAAATTACCATATGAATCTATTATGAGAGCCACTTATGGATTCCCTACAAAAGATGGCAATACCTAGATATATCCTCTGTTTTATGCCTAGCTAGGGGCGTTAAACGACAGCGCTTTTTGGGAGGCAACCCAATTTTATTTTTATTCCTTGCCTTTTTCTCATGTTTAGTAATAAATGATTTATCTAGCCTCTGTTTTGGTTGTGTTTTTTTGTGTTTAATTAGTGTTTGTGCCAAGTAGAACCGTTGGGAAGACTTGGGGAAAGTCTTTTTAATCTTGCTGTAAAAAAACAGAAACTTTAGCACTCATGAGAACTGCTGCCATTTTTATTTGGAAAGTGCTATTTAGTTAATTCTTTTTGCAGATGATTAATAGATAAATTCCTCACGTCCAGCAATTTATTTTAGAATTTTTGGGGTTCCACAAGTTTTCGTTAGCTACAGATTACTACAGACTGTTCTGTTTTTGACAGATTCTGTTTTTCGTGTTTTGTTTTCTTTCGCTAACGGAGCTCATGAGATTTTCTGTTAAGTTTTGTGTTGTGAAGTTTTCAAGTTTTGGGTAAAAGATTTGATGGATTATGGAACAAGGAGTGGAAAGATCCTAAGCTTGGGGATGCCCATGGCACCCCAAGATAATCTAAGGACACCTAAAAGCAAAACCTTGGGGATGCCCCGGAAGGCATCCCCTCTTTCGTCTACTTCCATCGGTAACTTTACTTGGAGCTATATTTTTATTCACCACATGATATGTGTTTTGCTTGGAGTGTCTTGTATTATTTGAGTCTTTATTTGTTAGTTTACCACAATCATCTTTGCTGTACACACCTTTTGAGAGAAACACACATGATTCGGAATTTATTAGAATATTCTATGTGCTTAACTTATATCTTCTGAGCTATATAGTTTTTGCTCTAGTGCTTCACTTATATCTTTTAGAGCACGGTGGTGGATTTGTTTTATAGAAACTATTATTCTCTCATGCTTCACTTATATTATTTTGAGAGTCTTAAACAGCATGGTAATTTGCTTAAATTGGGAAATTAATCCTAATATGCTAAGTATTCGAGACTAGCAAAAAAACTTTCTTATGAGTGTTCTGAATACTAAGAGAAGTTTGATGATTGATGATTGTTTTGAGATATGGAGGTAGTGATATTAAAGTTGTGCTAGTTTAGTAGTTGTGAAATTGAGAAATACTTGTGTTGAAGTTTGCAAGTCCCGTAGCATGCACGTATGGTAAACGTTATGTAAAAAATTTGAAACATGAGGTGTTCTTTGATTGTCTTCCTTATGAGTGGTGGTCGGGGACGAGCGATGGTCTTTTCCTACCAATCTATACCCCTAGGAGCATGCGTGTAGTGCTTGGTTTTTGATGACTTGTAGATTTTTGCAATAATATATGAGTTCTTTATGACTAATGTTGAGTCCATGGATTATACGCGCTCTTACCCTTCTGTCCTGGAGCTGACACGGCAGATGTCCTAGAGCAAGGACTTAGTCATAGGGCCATCACACTAGGAAGCATAAAGGGGTTAATCGGGACAAGGGACACACGAGAGAGTTTTTATACTAGTTCGGCCCCTTACGATCAAGGTAAAAGCCTATGTCTAGTTGGGATTTGTATTGCCTGAAGCTTCGATCTCCAAGGGGCTCAACTCGCCGGCTTGGTTATCGATTTGGTTGTTTCTTGCCCTAAACCGCCACCGGGTCGTCCCCTTATATACACAGGTTGACGCCTGGTGGCCTACAGAGTCCCGGCCAGCTCATAATCGTGTCCGGCTCAGTGACTTCCTTTACATGACTGTCTTTACAAGTCTTTCCTTACATACGGCGGTTTACAATATCATGCCTTAAGCCGGCCCCAGGCCTTTGGGCCTTCTATACGTTTAGTAAACTATCATCTTGAATGTTTATTGGGCTTCTTATGTAACCCACCATTAGGGCTGACCCAGACCCTCCTGGGAGGGTCATACTGGTAGTAATATCCCCAACATTAGGCCCCAGGTTGACTTTGAACTTTGTTCTTTGTCAATCTTCAATACTTAGATGGAATCCATCCTCTGTCTGAAAACTTCTGTAACCCGCCGTGACGTCATCTTCTGAAAACACAAAAAACTTTCAGGAGGTCATCTTCCAACGGATCTTTTATTTTTTTAATGCCTTCCGAGAATCGAGGCGCCCGTTTAGTTGGATAATCATTATTCGGGTCTCCTTGATTTTCGCGCCCGCCTATTCGCACACTCCCTTATAAATAGGCACGACCTAGGTCTTTTTCATTCTCCCCCTTCAGTCATCTTCCTCCTCTCACTGTTTCGCTGCCGCTTCAAGCTCTGCCGCCGCCGCCGCAGATTGATAACCCACAAGTATAGGGGATCGCAATAGCTTTCGAGGATAAAGTATTCAACCCAAATTTATTGATTCGACACAAGGGGAGCCAAAGAATATTCTCAAGTATTAGTAGCTGAGTTGTCAATTCAACCACACCTGGAAACTTAGTTTCTGCACCAAAGTGTTTAGTAGCAAAGTAATATGATAGTGGTGGTAGCGGCAACAAAAGTAGAGACAGCAAAAGTAGTGTTTTTGGTATTTTGTAGTGATTGTAACAGTAGCAGAGGGAAAGTAAATAAGCGTCAACCAGTATATGGAAAACTCATAGGCACCGGATCAGTGATGGATAATTATGCCGGATGTGGTTCATCATGTAACAGTCATAACATAGGGTGACACAGAACTAGCTCCAATTCATCAATGTAATGTAGGCATGTATTCCGTGTATAGTCATACGTGCTTATGGAAAACAACTTGCATGACATCTTCTGTCTTACCCTCCCGTGGCAGCGGGGTCCTATTGGAAACTAAGGGATACTAAGGCCTCCTTTTAATAGAGAACCAGAACAAAGCACTAGCACATAGTGAATACATGAACTCCTCAAACTATGGTCATCACCGGGAGTGGTCCCGATTATTGTCACTTCGGGGTTGCCGGATCTTAACACATAGTAGGTGACTATAGACTTGCAAGATAGGATCTAGAACTCACATATATTCATGAAAACATAATAGGTTCAGATCTGAAATCATGGCACTCGGGCCCTAGTGACAAGCATTAAGCATAGCAAAGTCATAGCAACATCAATCTTAGAACATAATGGATACTAGGGATCAAACCCTAACAAAACTAACTCGATTACATGATAAATCTCATCCAACCCATCACCGTCCAGCAAGCCTACGATGAAATTACTCACGCACGGCGGTGAGCATCATGAAATTGGTGATGGAGGATGGTTGATGATGACGATGGCGACGAATCCCCCTCTCCGGAGCCCCGAACGGACTCCAGATCAGCCCTCCCGAGAGGTTTTAGGGCTTGGCGGCGGCTCTGTAATCGTAAAACGCGATGATTTCTTCTCTCTGATTTTTTTCTCTCCGAAAGCAAATATATAGAGTCGGAGTTGGCGTCGAAGGGTTTCCAGGGGGCCCACGAGGTAGGGGGGCGCGCCCTAGGGGGGGCGCCCCCCATCCTAGTGAGAAGGGTGTGGGCCCCTGGTCTTCATCTTTGGCGAGGATTTTTTATTGTTTTTTCTAAGATGTTCCGTAGAGTTTCAGGTCATTCCGAGAATATTTGTTTTCTGCACATAAAACAACACCATGGCAATTCTGCTGAAAACAGCGTCAGTCCGGGTTAGTTCCATTAAAATCATACAAGTTAGAGTCCAAAACAAGGGCAAAAGCGTTTGGAAAAGTAGATACGACGGAGACGTATCAACTCCCCCAAGCTTAAACCCTTGCTTGTCCTCAAGCAATTCATTTGACAAACTGAAAGAAAGAAAAACTTTTACAAACTCTGTTTGCTCTTGTTGTTGTAACTATGTCAAGCCAGCATTCAAGTTTTCAGCATAGATCATAACTAACCACATTTGTAATAATTCTCAGGTCTCACAATTACTCATACCAATAGCATAATCAACTAGAAAGTCATAATAATAAATCTCGGATGACAACACTTTCTCAAAACAATCATAATATGATATAACAAGATGGTATCTCGCTAGCCCTTTCTGAGACCGCAAAACATAAATGCAGAGCACCTTTAAATATCAAGGACTGGCTAGACATTTTAATTCATGGTAAAATAGATCCAATCATAGTCATACCCAATATAAATTAACAGTGATGAATGCAAATGACGGCTGCGCTCTCCAGCTAGTAAATGGGTAGGCCCTTCGTAGAGGGAAGCAGGGATTTGTAGAGGCGCCAGAGCTTGGTTTTGAAATAGAGATAAATTGTATTTTGAGCGGTATACTTTCATTGTCAACGTAACAACTAAGAGATGGCGATATCTTCCATGCTAAACACATTATAGGCGGTTCCTAAACAAAATGGTAAAGTTTATACTCCCCCTCCACCAACAAGCATCAATCCATGGCTTGCTCGAAACAACGAGTGCCTCCAACATACATCAGGTCCCAGGGGGAGTTTTGTTTGCAATTAATTTTGATTTACTTTGCATAAAGCATGGGACTGGGCATCCCGGTGAGCAGCCATTTTCTCGTGAGTGAGGACCGGAGTCCACTCCTCTTGAGAATAACCCGCCTAACACGGAAGATAAGGACAACCTTTGTTGATACATGAGCTATTCGAGCATTCAAAACAGAATGTTTATTTGAAGGTTTAGAGTTTGGCACATACAAATTTACTTGGAACGGCAGGTAGATACCGCATATAGGAAGGTATGGTGGACTCATCTGGAATAACTTTGGGGTTTAAGGGATTGGATGCACAAACAGTATTCCCGCTTAGTACAGGTGAAGGCTAGCAAAAGACTGGGAAGCAACCAACTAGAGAGCGACAACAGCCATGTGCATGCATTAAAATTAATAAACATTGGATGCAAGCATGAGTAGGATATAATCCACCAAGAACATAAATATCGTCAAGGCTATGTTGATTTTGTTTCAACTACATGTGTGAACATGTGCCAAGTCAAGTCACTTAAATCATTCAAAGGAGGATACCACCCCATCATACCACATCATAATCATCTCAATAGCATGTTGGCAAACAAGGTAAACCATTATAACTCATAGCTAATCAAGCATGGCACAAGCAACTATGATCTCTAATTGTCATTGCAAACATGTTTATTCATAATAAGTTGAATCAAGAACGAGAGACTCATCATATTTACAAAAACAAAAGCGGTCGAGTTCATACCAGCTTTTCTCATCTCAGTTAGTCCATCATATATCATCATAATTGCCTTTCACTTGCACGACCGAACAGTGTGAATAATAATAAGAGTGCACGTGCATTGGACTAAGCTGGAATCTGCGAGCATTCAATAAACAGGAGAAGACAAGGCACTATGGGCTCTTGGTTAAATCAACAATAATGCATATAAGAGCCACTTCGACAATTTAATTATGGTCTTCTCCTACTGACCCCCAAAGAAAAGAAAATAAATAAAACTATTTACACGGGAAAGCTCCCAACAAGCAAAAGAAGAACGGGAAATATTTTTGGGTTTTCTTTTTAATTATTACTACTATAGCAGAAAAATAAACTACTACTAATTTTTTTTGGTTTTTCTTAAGGTTTAACAAACACACAAGAAGCAAGCAGGACAAAGAAAATAAACTAGCATGGATATTACAGTGAAAAAGTATGAGCACCGACATCTAGCAATGAGTGTGTGTGAGCATAAATGTAATGTCGGTGAGAAATACGTACTCCCCCAAGCTTAGGCTTTTGGCCTAAGTTGGTCTATGGCCACGGCTAGCCTAGCGGATATCCACAATAATAGTTGTTGGGGTCGTACTATGATGAGGAGGAATAGTTGGGATCATACTGATGTGCAGCGGTTATCGCCTGCTGAGCTGCAGCGTGGAGTCGAGCTGCCTCTGCTCTCCTCTCGTACTCTTCTGCCTCCTCTCCGGTAATAACATATCTTCCTTTTGCCTGTGAATCAAAGAAGGCAGGAGCAGGGAGAGTAATACAGAAAACACGTCGTTTATCAAAAATTAAGCGATATAAGAGAGGTGATTCAGGCCTCTCAACAAACTGGTGCGAAGCCATAGAGTAATAATCTAAATATGCAGGAGGCAACTCCATATCACCCTCACGAATGTCTATCTCAAGAAAATGAGCTAAGCGGGTTGCATAAATTCCTCCAAAGAAATCTCCATTATGTCTATTATGACGCAACCTACGAGCTACAATGGCTCCCATATGATAAGATTGGTCTCCTAACACAACACTCCTAAGAATGCTAAGATCGAGGACACACATGTGACATGCTTCATCCTTAGCATTTATGCATCTACCGATGAAGAGAGCAAAATAATGTATAGCAGGAAAGTGAATGTTCCCTATGGTATCCTGCGTTGTATCTCTAGATTCCCCCACAGTTATACTAGCAAGAAAGTTTCTAAATTCAGATTTAGGGGGATCCCTAACACTACCCCATGGTGGAAGTTTGCAAGCAGAAGTGAAATCCTCTAAGTACATGGTATAAGATTTGTCATAGAGATCAAACATGACTGAAGGAGAATTACGTGAATATGAATACTCAAACCTCCTCACAAATGAACTTGTGAGATCATGATACTGGGGGCATTTGTTAGCCTCAAAATCCTCAAGACCGGCATTGTGCAAATATGCTTTGAATTCTTCTTTGATTCCCGCACGGTCCATAAAATTTTCCGACGGCCATTCGCAAGGCTATACTGGAGCGTCTCTTGGTGGATCCTCGTTAGCATCACGCATAGCAATCCTGGGTCCTTGCTTCTTGGAGGAACCACCTTGGAACATCTTCCTAAACATATTGTTTTTCTCTGAAAAATTCTGAAATTTTTAGTACCTTCAAACAAAAGTGAACCAACTTCAATAATATTGATAGAAACTACTCCTACAAGTGCCTAGAGCCTAAATCAAGCATTAGAACTACTTGGAACCATATAAATTTGACATGCAAGCTCAAGAACATGGTCACCTATGCAGCACAAATTTGCAAAGAATAAAGCACTAGAACAAAAACTAATTGGACCAATGGAGGAGTCACATACCAAGGAACAATCTCCCCATGCAGTTTTGCGAGAGGTGCTTTGAGCAAGGAGATCGAAAATCACAGCAAAAGTGGCTGGAACTCGTGCTTGAGTTGGTTTTTCGGGTTTGTGTGAGATAGAGGAAGAAGATGGGTGCTGGGATAAGTGGAGGAGGGCCACCGTGGGCCCACGAGGCAGGGGGGCACGCCCTATAGGGGGGGGCACCCACCACCCTCGTGGCCAGGTGGCAGCTCCTCCCGCGGTAATTTTTGCACAGTAAATCCTCAAATATTCTCGAAAAAATCATATTAAATTGGAATGGCATTCTGAGGACTTTTATTTTCGGGATATTTTTATATTGCACGGATAAGTCAGGAAACAGACAGAAAATACTATTTTTACTTTATTTAATATAAATAATAGAAAGTAAAAGTGGGGTACAGAAGTTTGTGCTTCTAGTTTCAGCCATCTCATGCTCATCAAAACGAATCCACTAACAAGGTTGATCAAGTCTTGTTAACAAACTCGTTCCGATAATCATGAAACCGGAGAAATTTTGAATAACACTAAGCTACCTCAACGGGAATATGCACATCCCCAATAATAAGTATATCATATTTCTTCTTGACAGTAGGAAGAGGAAATTCAAAACCTCCAAATATAATCGATGGAATTTTTCCAATAGAGTTGATACTATGAACTTGAGGTTGTTTCCTCGGAAAGTGTACCGTATGCTCATTACCATTAACATGAAAAGTGACATTGCCTTTGTTGCAATCAATAATAGCCCCTGCAGTATTAGGAAAAGGTCTTCCAAGAATAATAGACATACTATCATCCTCGGGAATATCAAGAATAACAAAGTTCATTAAAATAGTAACGATTGCAACCACAACAGGCACATCCTCACAAATACCGACGGGTATAGCAGTTGATTTATCAGCCATTTGCAAAGATATTTTAGTAGGTGTTAGCTTATTCAAGTCAAGTCTATGATATAAAGAGAGAGGCATAACACTAACACCGGCTCCAAGATCACATAAAGCAGTTTTAATATAATTTCTTTTAATGGAGCAAGGTATAGTAGGTACTCCGGGGTCTCCAAGTTTCTTTGGTATTCCATCCTTAAAAGTATAATTAACAAGCATGGTGGAAATCTCAGCTTTCGGTATCTTTCTTTTATTAGTAATGATATCCTTCATATATTTAGCATAAGGATTTTTTTGGAGCACATCAGTTAATCTCATACGCAAAAAAGATAGGCCTGATCATTTCAGCAAAGCGCTCAAAATCCTCATCATCCTTTTTCTTGGATGGTTTCGGAGGAAAAGGCATGGGTTTCTGAACCCAAGGTTCCCTTTCTTTACCATGTTTCCTAGGAACAAAGTCTCTTTTATCATAACGTTGATTCTTTGATTGTGGCTTATCAAGATCAACAGCAGGTTCAATTTCTACATCATTATCATTACTAGGTTGAGCATCATCATGAACATCATCATTAATATTTTTACTAGGTTCATGTTCATTACCATATTGTGTTTCAGCATCAGAGATGGAAATATCATTTGGATTATCAGGTGGTTCAGCAATAGGTTCACTAGAAGTTTGCACAGTTCTATCATTTTTCTTCTTCTTCTTTTTAGAAGAACTAGGAACATCAATATTATTTCTCTGAGAATCTTGCTCGATTCTCTTAGGGTGGCCTTCAGGATACAAAGGTTCCTGAGTCATTCTACCAGTTCTAGTAGCCACTCTAACAGCATAATCATTTTTCTTACTATTCATTTCATGAAGCACTTCTTTTTGAGCCTTAAGTACTTGTTCTACTTGAGTGGTAACCATAGAGCATGTTTTCTAACAAGTTTAAGTTCACCTTGAATATCAGCCATATAATCACCCAAGCGTCTAATCATATAAGCATTTTCTTTTAATTGTCTACCAAAATAACCATTGAAGTCGTCTTGCTTAAACATAAAGTTATCAAACTCATCCAAGCACTGACTAGCAATTTTAGTAGGAGGGACTTCAGCTTTATCATATCTATAGAGAGAATTTACCTTTACTACCTGTGTCGGGATATCGGGATCAGGAGGTTCTTCAGTAAATAAATAATTAAGATCATATGTTTCTTCAACAGGCGGTATATTAAGACCATGTATTTCTTCAATAGGAGGTAAATTCTTAACATCTTCAGCTTTAATACCTTTTGCTTTCATAGATTTATTTGCCTCTTGCATATCTTCGGGACTGAGGAATAGAACACCTCTCTTCTTTAGAGTTGGTTTAAGAATAGGCTCAGTAATTGGAGCAGGAGTTGGCTCAGGAGCTGGCTCGGGAGGTGCCCAATTATTTTCATTTGTCAACATATTATTCAATAGGATTTCAGCTTCATCCGGTGTTCTTTCCCTGAAAAGAGAACCAGCACAACTATCCAGGTAATCTCTGGAAGCATCGGTTATTCCATTATAAAAGATATCAAGTATTTCAGGTTTCTTAAGAGGATGATCAGGAAAAGAATTAAGTAACTTGAGAAGCCTCCCCCAAGCTTGTGGGAGACTCTCTTCTTTAATTTGCACGAACTTGTATATTTCCCTCAAAGCAGCTTGTTTCTTATGAGCAGGGAAGTATTTAGCAGAGAAGTAATAAATCATATCCTGGGGCTACGCACACAACCAGGATCAAGAGAATTAAACCATATCTTAGCATCACCCTTTAATGAGAACGGAAATATTTTGAGTATATAAAAGTAACGCGATCTCTCATCATTAGTGAACAGGGCAGCTATATCATTTAACTTAGTAAGATGTGCCACAACAGTTTCAGATTCATAGCCATAAAACGGATCAGATTCAACCAAAGTAATTATATCAGGATCAACAGAGAATTCATAATCCTTATCAAGAACACATATAGGTGAAGTAGCAAAAGCAGGGTTGGGTTTCATTTTATCTCTAAGTTATTCTTTGTTCCATTTAATTAATAACCTCTTAAGCTCATATCTATCTTTGCAAGCTAAAATAGCGGCAGAAGATTCTATATCAAAAAGATAACCCTCAGGAATAACAGGCATATTTTCATCATCACTATCATCATCGTATACAGATTCAATAATTTCTTTTTCTCTAACCCTAGCAATTTGTTCATCAAGAAATTCACTAAGGGGCACAGTAGTATCAGGCATAGAAGCAGTTTCATCATAAGTATCATGCACAGAAGAAGTGGCATCATCAATAACATGCGACATATCAGAACGAATAGCAGAAGCAGATGTAGGTGTCGCAAACTTACTCATAACAAAAGGTGAATCAAGTGCAGAGCTAGATGGCAGTTCCTTACCTTCCCTCGTAATTGAGGGATAGATCTTGGTTTTTGGATCTCTCAAGTTCTTCATAGTGTCCAGCAGATATAAATCCCAAGTGACTCAAAGAATAGAGCTATGCTCCCCGGCAACGGCGCCAGAAATTAGTCCTGATAACCCACAAGTATAGGGGATCGCAACAGCTTTCGAGGATAAAGTATTCAACCCAAATTTATTGATTCGACACAAGGGGAGCCAAATAATATTCTCAAGTATTAGCAGCTGAGTTGTCAATTCAACCACACCTGGAAACTTAGTATCTGCAGCAAAGTGTTTAGTAGCAAAGTAATATGATAGTGGTGGTAGCGGCAACAAAAGTAAAGACAACAAAAGTAATGTTTTTGGTATTTTGTAGTGATTGTAACAGTAGTAGAGGGAAAGTAAATAAGCGTAAACCAGTATATGGAAAACTCGTAGGCACCGGATCAGTGATGGATAATTATGCCGGATGCGGTTCATCATGTAACAGTCATAACATAGGGTGACACAGAACTAGCTCCAATTTATCAATGTAATGTAGGCATGTATTCCATATATAGTCATACGTGCTTATGGAAAAGAACTTGCATGACATCTTTTGTCCCACCCTGCCGTGGCAGCTGGGTCCTATTGCAAACTAAGGGATATTAAGGCCTCCTTTTAATAGAGAAGCGGAACAAAGCATTAGCACATAGTGAATACATGAACTCCTCAAACTATGGTCATCACCGGGAGTGGTCCCGATTATTGTCACTTCGGGGTTGCCAGATCTTAACACATAGTAGGTGACTATAGACTTGCTAGATAGGATCAAGAACTCACATATATTCATGAAAACATAATAGGTTCAGATCTGAAATCATGGCACTCGGGCCCTAGTGACAAGCATTAAGGATAGCAAAGTCATAGCAACATCAATCTCAGAACATAATGGATACTAGGGATCAAACCCTAACAAAACTAACTCGATTACATGATAAATATCATCCAACACATCACTGTCCAGCAAGCCTACGATGAAATTACTCACGCACGGCGGTGAGCATCATGAAATTGGTAATGGAGGATGGTTGATGATGATGATGACGGCTACGAATCCCCCTCTCCGGAGCCCCAAACGGACTCCAGATCAGCACTCCCGAGAGGTTTTAGGGCTTGGCGGCGGCTCCGTATCGTAAAACGCGATGATTTCTTCTCTCTGGTTTTTTTCTCTCCGAAAGCAAATATATAGAGTTGGAGTTGGCGTCGGAGGGTTTCCAGGGGGCCCACGAGGTAGGGGGGCACGCCCTAGGGGGGGCGCCCCCCACCCTCGTGAGAAGGGTGTGGGCCCCCTGGTCTTCATCTTTGGCGAGGATTTTTTATTGTTTTTTCTAAGATGTTCCGTGGAGTTTCAGGTCATTCCGAGAATATTTGCTTTCTGCACATAAAACAACACCATGGCAATTCTGCTGAAAATAGCGTCAGTTCGGGTTAGTTCCATTCAAATCATACAAGTTAGAGTCCAAAACAAGGGAAAAAGTGTTTGGAAAAGTAGATACGACGGAGACGTATCACAAATCTCATTGTCTTCTCCACCTCAGGCCACTGCATCGACCTGATTTAACCAGAGAAAACGCGACGAACCTCTACAGTAGCCCTGCATTTGTAAGTCCCTTTCCTTCTCTGCCTTAGATCTGTATTACGGCTTCTCGAGTTTGTCGGTGTTCGTCACCGCCTGTTACAGACTCTTGATAGATTTCACCTCCGATGCGCTTTCCTGATCGTCAGATAGTGTAGAACTACTGCGGTAGCTGTTTTGCATTCATTTTTGATAGCAGCAAATCCCTTTTTCCTGTATAGATGCTTTGTTAGCTGATAAACTCATCTGTACTAGACTTTTAGGTCTGGAATATTTTCTTTTTGGGACAGCCATTTGATCC